>NC_089879.1:36627000-36949000 GCF_040182565.1 Anser cygnoides
GAATAGGAACAAGGCCCAGCTTCCCTTCTTTGTAAGCATCTACAGCCTGGAAAATCTGAGTTACCCTATGCAGGGCTCTTGTATCTAAGCTGAATAAGTTACAGCAGAAGAGATTCACTAGTGAAGTAACAAGAAGTAATGCAAGAATGATTACATGGATTCATTCTTTTGAAGTAGAGCAAAATACAAGACTAGAAGCAAATTTCAGAGATGTAAATTAATTTGACATTACAGACTTCCAGTATACGAAGAAACTAAAATATATTAAAATAATTTTAAAGTGGTACACAGGGAATTTGTTATTTAAAAAGGACGATTTCTATGGAGCGATACTGACACATACCAAGTTCTCTCTCATTCTCTCTCACAAACACAGGGGGAGCCCCCATCTTCCTCTCCAGATTAGAGGACCCACTACATCTAGAAGTGGCTGTCAGTTTTATAATTAATCTATGCTGACAGATCCATTAATTGAAGCAGATCAGTGCTCAAGCAATGTAGGTCACAATGCTTTAACAATACCAATACAAAGCAGTCAATGTTTCAAATGACCTTGTGCTACAGCCATTTCTTTTGGGGGGAAAAAAAAAAGAAAAAGAAAGCAAGCCTCCACAAAGTGTAATCCTTGCACCTTTCTCCCTTTCCTTTCGTTGCAATCTCCTATCATAAGGAAAGATCAAGCTGAGGGCAGACGTGGGAAAAAGTCATTTGCTATGCTGGTAAATGTTAGAGGCAAACGCTGTACTGTCAGTTGCAATTTGGTTTTACAAACTGTTTCATCGGAAATTTTATGTATAGCAATAAGATTTCCCCGCTGCACCAAAAATAAATCTGTCCATCCAACTACCAGCAAATTATCAACCGTTAACTTCGTTAGCGAACAGTAATTTTTCCTATCCCGTGGGGGAAAGGAAGCTAGAAAAATCCTATTCCCTGCCTGACTTCAGTTCAGTAACAGGACAGTTGTTTTCAATTCAAGACATTTTACATGCCCAGAGCAACCTCAGTTACTTTCAAAGCCATTCCACTAGAGTAACACAAAGTTTGAGACCTCTGATGGCAGCACAAACTCCACAAGTAGCACCGCTGCTGAAGTTACATATCTATACAGTTTCTTTCCTGGCTGCACCGATGAAGTTCCTTTGTCACCCTGCACAGACACTTTTCCCTTCATCAGATGGAACAGGCCTGGGACCACAGTTCTCCAGCAATGCAAGCTGATGCTCTGACTTCCAATATACACTTGGACTGCGCTCAATAGCTCAAAAAGTGCAAAGGTTACTTGGAGCAAGCCTGTAGCTTTAATTCCAAGTGCTTCACCTTCACGAACAGCTAACCCCTATCTGTTCTTTTGGGAAAGCAGATATTAGCTGCAGACTAAGGGGAGAGATTGAGGCCAACCTTTGCACAAGTTTCCATTAATTCCAGGCACACTGGTTTTGCATGCCTATTAAGAGCTGATGTTCAGTCATACGCAAGAAGCCATTTGATCCTACGAAATGCAGAGGCACCAGCCTACATAATCTTGATTGCCACCTACTGGTTACATTTAAGACAATTGGCCTCCTTCCATTCCACTGCAGCAGTGCTGAATGCCAAGATATTATATAAAGCTATTCAAAGCATCAACAGCAAAATAAAGAATAAATTAAGATTTTCAAGATTTTGTAGTCCATTAAAACTGTGTTCTGAAGAGGTCTTTTAGGCAATGCTGAAGTGACAAACAAGGCAGTGCATTAAGGCCATATCAAGTTCATAGTTCTGATGCGAAGCCATGAAAAACCGGAAGACGCATCCAGATGAGAGGTTGCTGAAAACATAACTCAGAGAAGTCAAAGTCAAGACAATGCAGACAAACAAGATGAAAAAAAATTTTTTTTTAAATGCATAAACTTAGTGAAAGTTTCACAGTGAAAAGTTGACCTCTATATCAAGCCGTTCATCAAAAAAAAGAAAATCATACAGAATTCCCTGCAACATGAACCAAAGTCTCAATTAGTAGGTTCCTCCTAACACTACGCTACTGTTCAACCTCAGTGCTCAACTTCAGGTACTGATATTTATGCACCTTAGTACAAACTAAGGACTTCGCATATGATTTTCACAGCTCCACACTCTTGCTGAAGTCACCAGGATTTGCAAGTTTGACACCTATATCATACATCAATTCACTTTGAAATTGTGTGGTCCTTTGTGGGAAAGAACAACATATTTTGAGGTGCATAAAACCATAAACATCCTGTTCTCCCATTAGCATTTTGAATAGATAAAACTTTTTGTACATATACCAGCCTTCTTATGTCTAGCATACTTAAGAGCTTCTTCACAACTTTTTTTAAGCAATTATTTGCTGGTGCATGTCTAAAGGGAGAGTAAAACCCAATGAAATTCCTAGGAAGTACAAAGCGTTATTTTTTATTTTGTTTATTTTTAAATGAGCTACGCAAAACAAGAACCAATACTTTAAAAACATTATCCACACCAAAAGTCCACAAGCCTTGTTTAGCACAAGACCTGACATAGGGCAATCATTTCCTGAACACTTCAAAACCAAACAAGAAAAAGCACACATAGCCACCAACTACAAGCAATCTCATTCAACATAATAAACCAACATTTCATTCTTCCTCCACTCCTCCCCCCCACCAAAATGAGAAGCTGAAAACATTACCTGGATTTATTTTTCTCCAAATCTTTGCTTTATATCTGAAAGATCAATTTTCTACTTGAGGCAGTCAATAAAATTTCTATAGCAGTCTAATACTTTCCTTCTTTAAATTGTGATCAAACTACATTTTGAACATCAGCACCATCCAATATAAGTGTGCTTTGAAACACCAGGCCACAAAATTTTAGTAGCTACCCTGGCAATCTGCTGCTTACTGATGACAGACCTATTGGTTACCACAGAGAACACAGATCAGCATCTCACCAGTTAAGTAGGCTGAAAGTAAGCTTATCATTGATAGAAGTAAGACATGAACATTACATTTAAATCCAGACTTCCCATACCTGAAGAGATTTGATCCAGGTTGTGCAATCAGTTCACTTCTATTTTGGGACAAAAAGCAAATAGATTACTTATTTTTTCCACTTCTATTATTTTCCTGTCAACTCCTCTGGAAACTCACAAGCTTCCTTTCATTACACAACTATACAAGCTATTCTTTCTTATCCAGTAAATCAGATAAAGTGATAAACTTCAAAGGTCAAATACATCTTCGGTGCCAAATACTAGCCAACTTAATATCAAATACTGAAGTCTGCAGGGTATGCTTACACACATTCTGTATTAAAACAATGACATTTGATCAGAGTCAAAGCCCTCATAGTAGGACTAAGAAACAGACTTCAATGCTATACTCACCACATATGCAACACTTTTTTTATCATGGAATGGTTTGGATTGGAAAGGACCTTTAAAGATGATTTAGTTCCATACACACACACACGCCATGGGGAGGAACATCTCCCACTAACCCAGGTTACTCAAAAACTACATCTAACCCACCTGAACATTTTCAGGGATGGGACTCCAACAGTTTCTCTTGGCAACATGTTCCAGCGTCACTGGTGCTACACATTAGGCATGTAACACCTATATCTAAATCTACCCTCTTTTAGTTTAAAGCCATTACCTCTAAAGGCACCCCTTTCCTCTAGAGAATCATCCGCACCACTCAGCTTGGTGTCATTTGCAAACTTGCTGAGGGTGCACTCAGTCCCACTGTCCATGTCACTAATGAAAGTATAAAATATTACCAGTCCTAATACAACCCCCTCAAGAACACCATTCATCACTGGTCTCCACTTGGACGCTGAGATATTGACCACAACTTTCCGGATGCAGCTACCTAGCCGGTTCCTAATCCACTGACTAGTCCATCCATCCAATCCATGTCTCTCCAATTTGAACACAAGAATGTTGTGTGAGACTGACGCAAAGACTTTGCACAAGTCAATATAGACTGCATCAGTTGCTATTCCGTTGTCTGACCATGTTGTCACCGTCATAAAAAGCCACCAAATAAGTCAAGGTGGACTTGCCCTTTTCAGAGCTATTGTTGGCTGTCTCCAGTCACTTCCCTGTCTTCCACAAGCCTTAAAATTGCTTCCAAGAGGATCTGCTCCATGACCTTACTGGTCACATGTGAGGCTGGCTGATCTGTAGTTTCCCAAGCCCCTCCCCTTTTTTTTAAACCCTTTTTAAAAAATGGGTGTTATGTTTCCCTTTTCTAGTCACTGAGGACTTCACCTGACCATGAACAAGTACAGTTAAACAAAAAAGTGGAGAGGTTAACCTCTGCATTAAGCCATAAACATTCAGGCTAAAATCAGGAGTTAGTCAAGCAAGGAAGAATTCAGCATCTTATTCAAACTACTCCGAAGATATAAGCATGGGAGGCTCCCATGAGCCACAGGAGATAGTATTTGCATACAACTGTCTTAACAGCAACATTTTTGAAGTTTTAATAAGGAAAGAAACCACAAAGACAAACATGGCCAAGGATTCAAAGTTATGACTCGCTTTTACCTGCTTAGCTTCTCAATTAAGGAGTTTGAGAGACAACGGAATATAACCACTTTAATTAGATATTATGCAAGCAGCTAAATGACATGACAGTGCATAATTAATAGATTCCCCACCTGCCTCCTTATTCCATATTCAGACAGGGGAACCTCACTTTACAAAGACACTTTTTAATGGCAGAAGATGGAACCAAACAGAGCATAAGGAATGTGCTCCCAGATGTCAGCGGGGAAACCAACAGTGAGGAAATTAAAATGTCTCCATTTCTCTCAGCTGCTAAACAATTTGTCACTTCAGACTGCAGGCATACAGTTTTCACCAGGAGAAACATAAGGCAAGAACCAGATCTTAATACCTTTCACTTCTGATCATCCCTTGACCACACTAACTTCAAGGTGGTCATATGAGAAGCAGAAATGGCCCAGCTTAACACCCAGCTAGTTCAGAACAAATCTTTATGAAAATCAAGCAATGAGATACAGCTCCACTTGTGCTAACACTGGTTTTATTCCAGTACTAGTCAACCGTCTTAGTATAGCAGGCTACTTCACAAATCCTTTCCTTTGTCTAGAGTATCACTAAGATACACGAGAAGCACAGTTCCTGTCTAACATCTAGTCAAAAGAGCAAATTGAAGACACAGACAACTGGAAAAGTACTGTACACAACTGCATTTTACTGTGTATCTGCTATCTCCATTCATCTAACACAGGCCATCCTGTTATCTGACCACACCACAGGCAAAGTCAGACCTGTGATGCTAGAGCGACCGGGGAAGTCATGAGGTGCCCAAGCTCTAGAAAGCCCTTCTGAGGTGTGTATTATACAGACACTGTACACTCAACCTGGCCTCCAGGCAGCTCTAAAAGCCCCTAGCCCCCAGTTTTGTCACTTAGCCAATTACAGTATGCTCAGTGAGCTGACATGACAAGTAGAAAGAAGGACTAGTTTCTCAAGTCTTTCTGCTGTTCTACACAAAGGGCCCTCAGGAAGAACCAAGAAAACTTTTCTTGCCCTAAAGCCCTTAAATATACCCAGGCAAGACAAACAAAAGGTTAGGGGGGGAAAAAAAAAAAAAAAACATTTTTCCAATTACAGGATACATACACAGAACACAGGTTTATAATCACACCAGCATCCTTTGGCAGCTTGAAAAATTGTCAGGTCTCCCAAGTTCTAGAGCAGTGCCTCTCAACCACGAGATTAAGTCAGGCAAGCAACTGAACCCTGCTAAGCCCCAAAGTATGCAACTATTATCATAACCAGAACAACAGCAACATCTGAACAAGGAGACAAGTATTTTCCTGCTTCTGTATTACTATTAAATCAAGCAGGAACAACTGCACATATGCATGTGTATTGCAATCACATGTGGAATGTGGATTCCTCTCTAATAATTGTAGTTTATCTAGAGAGAAGGAAGAATTTACTGGAAAGAGGACTCTTGTGCTGTAGAATACTAGTCTAGAGAAGCAGCAGGGCTTCTGACAGGCTGGCTTCTTAATCTAAACTATTCCTCATTGGCAACTGACAGTCCTTTCAATGAAGAAGCACCTGAGTACTTAATAACAGAGAATTAAAAATCTGACAATATGTAAGGTACTTGCTCAGGCATTAGTAAGAAAACAGAGTGACACCTTACATGAAAAGCTACTTGAATGCCATTTAAACTTGTCAAATTGCAGAAAATAGAGCTGCAAATTGATAAAATCAAAGTTATTCATTATGTGAACTAATGTCTAATTTTCTTAAATTGCATCCATTTTACACAAATTAAAACAAGAGACTCTCTGCTTGAAATATTAACATACAGGAACGATCTTGGACAGGACAGTACTGACACAAACTGCTGTAATGTGTTCAGAGATCCTAGGGCTCAAAGATACCAAAACAGTCACTCTGCCTGACCCTCTTATAGAGCACAGATCCTACCAAACCCTAAAATCCCCTGCTTCAGCTAGAGCACACCATCAAGAGGGTGAAATTGCCAGAGATGATGAATCCACAGCTGCCCTTGGTAAAATACTTCAGTGGTTAATTATCCTCAAACACTGCTCTTTCTTCTAGTCCATATTCATCCAGCTTCAACTACCAATGAGCAGCAATCACAATACACTCATCAGCTACATGGAAGAACATTTCTGGTCCTTATACAGGTACTTACAGACTGGTCAAACCACCTCTAAACCTCTGTTCAATAACTTAAACAGATTGTGCTCTCAGAGCACGTCACTAAAGGATGTGTTTTTCAGACCTTTTAATCATTCTGACAGATTGCCTCTGATCCTTCTCCCATTTATCAGCATCCTTCAAGCACTGCTGAAACATAGACTGAGGCACAGTATCACAAAAACAACTGCACCAGTGACAAGAGCATTACCTCCTGACTCTTACTTAACAATCCCTTCTTTGTTTTTGTTTTGTTTTTGTTTTTTACATCCCAAGATCTCACTAATTGTTCTGATTAACTTGGGAAATAATTATTCAGCAGGTGCCCCAAGAACCGCTCAGAGCTGTCCCCTTCCCCAGAGGGTCTCCCACTCTCCAAGAGTGGCCTCTTTAGTTCCTAGATGCCAAATTTAACATTTGGCCCTATTAGGAGCTCCATACTTGCTTGATTACACGGTACTACTGGCTTGGAAACCTAGTATCACAAAATGCCATCCTCTGTTGACACAAGACTAAGGGATAGCACATCTACAGCCTTCCACCGCTAGTGAGCTATTATTTTCCTCCACATTCACCTATTAATAAAAAATAACAGAGCTATGAACCAATTGCTGCAGGACCTTACTGAAAGCACACCCACTCAGCAGTGATTCCTTGTTTACCATCGCATTTAGAAACCTGTCACAACTGGCCAGTTGGCAATGTCATTAGTGTATGCCATGCTAATTCTGTATCACTTTTTTTTCAAAACGTCCTGTGGTAGCAAGTCAACTGCTTTAGAGACATCTAGAGCATTTTTTTTACAATCAACTAGATTTATCATAAAAGAGATATCAAGTTAGTTTGACAAGATCTATTTTCCATAAATCCATCTTGAGTGACGTTAATTATATTATTCTCTTTAACTCTTTGCTATTCAAATCCCTTTATCAGCCATTTCATTATTTTGCCCAGGATCAATGTCAAATTGACAGGGCTATAATTACTGGGTTTGCCTTATTTACTCTTTTTATACATTGTCACAACATTAAGTTTCTTTCGGGCTTCTGGAACATCCCCATAGATCCATGAATGAGCATTACTGACCCAGACAGATGGACATGTTGGTGTTGTACAGACCATTTATGGATGTATAGGTCAAGTTGTGCCAGATAAGATGGCGCTAGAGACAAGGCATGCATCAAACATTTCACCAAAGCACAACTAAACCAGCACCAAACCCTGAGAAGGGACAACAGAAAAGTCAAAAACACTAGACAGTAGGTGCCTCAATCTAACAAACCTCTGGGAACCTAAGTTACCTTAAGTGAGCAGGACTAGAGTTTCAAGATGTCTTTTTAGAGAAGCACTCTAAAACTGCCCACTGACCTGACCACCCACCAGCAGCAGGGAGAAGACTGAACACTGCCCCATTCCAAGTGGTTTAGTCCCAGACTGCAAATTAGAACTACTGCAAGAGATAAGTACACATGAACACATTTATAAGTGGTAGCAACACATTACCATGAGAGGAGACACCTGCCTTCCAGGTGCAGGCCCCAGTTGAAATCAATGCTGCCCTCAAAGTCAGACAATCATGAAGCTTAGGGATATCAGCAAATCTAACTCTTAATGAAAAAAATGAAATAAAAAGAACTGACAAGTGGAAACCAGCCTAAGAGGAGGCTAGAGAGCCCAGATGAAAGCAATAGCTGATGTAAGAGATCGAGACATGTCAAAGAGTAACAGACGCATTACAGAAGGGCAATAAGGCACCAGAGGGGAAAGAAGCAGTTAACATGGAAAAGATGGTGGAGGAGGAAGAAGTTAAATTAAGCCTGGCTTTGCAATTATACTGTTAACTGCACAAGATCATGTGTCTACAATCCACTCTCAGCCTGCTCCAGTCAGCTTTCACAGCCTTTGCTCAGTGCTAACAGGCTCCACACCACTGCACAGAGGAGAACAAACACTGCAGGCAATGAGAAAATGAAGGAAGAAACCCTTAGGACTGAGCTTAGGGTTTGCTTACTGCTCACTACAGCCCTGCAGCTGTAGCTGCTCTGCTCCCCAGGGCTACAATACAAACTGTGCTGACTTCAGGCACAGCCAGGACATTTGGATGCACCAACTCTTACAAAATTGTAGGTAGCAGAAGTCTTATTGTCAGAGCTACTGCATTTCAGGATCATTATTTGCCTACTGACAAACAAGCAACGTTGTATTGTTCTGAAGAAGGGAGGTCACAAAGGGCAAAATCCCAAGAGTGTGTAATTTCAAGGAAACACTCTTGCTCTTAAAAGCAACCTTGGGCCTTAAGGGTATAGAATATACTCTGGAGATGGGGGCTTAGTGTTTCCAATCTCATCCCACTTACCCAAATTTCAGCAAGAAAGGAAGAAAGTGAGGAATGCAATTTCCGGCTCAGACAATGAGCAGAGAGGCAGCACTGCAAAGAACAGAATAGAGGTGTGTTTTCAAAGCACAAGGTTAACTGTACTTGATGCCAGTAACCTGACAGCACAAGGACTTCAACTGCAAGGGTGACAATACTGACTAGAAAACCCTAGTTGTGCCTCACATTGATGGTAATAGACCCAAGGAAAAAAAAAGTATCAATTTAGTAGGTTTAGTAAAACATTATTTCACTATATTCAAAGCATATTTGCCTGTATGTGAAACAGTATCGAACCCATTGCAAAGCTGGCCAAATTGGCTGGCAACTTGGAAGAGATGACATAGCTGACAGCAAGCAAGCTAAAATGCTGGGACTAAATCAAAACGACAATGTCCCTTTAAGGGAACAAGCATAACCAAATGGGTCTATTTTTAAGCCACTTATGCAGAAGGCTGCTGCCATTCTGACACTGTTCCCAGCAGCCAAGACAGCATCTGTAGTGGCAAATTCAGGCATGCGGTATATTGGGAGGGTGTTCCTCTACCTCCCTCCCCAGCCTTGTCTCAGGGAAAGAAAAAAAAAAGCAGTAAAAAGATTTTAATGAATTTTGTTCCCAAAAAATTCAAAGCAAAGCAACCAGCGTATGGTGTATTTATCAAATGGAAAAACAATATCCATGACCACACATGCTCAGCAACACTCTGATCTCCCTAGACTGTGCTGCTTTTGTTAGTTGGACCACTTATGCCTCTAGAATCCGAAAAAGGGTGAGATGTGGCAGCTTATTCATATCTATAAGGAATATGTTGAAGTCTACAACCACAGTGCCAAGGTAGCTGACTTCCACTGCCGGGAGGACTGGTCTCAAGAGAACGTTTGAATCTCTCCTTCACCTAAATGATGTGTGTTCCTTTTTCAGAAAATGTTAGATATATGGAAAAAAGACATTTCTTGATTATCCTGTGGAGAAGTGGCCCTGGTCCTAGCACAATGATTTAAATGACATCAAGATTTTCTTGAACAGAATTTGCTTAGGACTTCTGTGGTCATTCCTATATAATATTGGGAAAATCAAGTCTGAAGAGATCTAGAGCTCATAGGCAAAAGACCCTTTGTAAAATGCTTAAGCCCATATGAAATATAGAATTGAGGAAAAAAAAACCTGTAGATTCTATGGGTAAGAACTATTTTCCATCGCTTCTTTAAATATTTGTTAAAGCAACACCATGGTGAAAGGTCAGTTGACTTAACTGATCCATTCAGAAGCAAAATCCAAAAGATGTTCCGTGCATCCAAAGAGCTATGGTTTTGGACTAGTAAATTCACATCAACACAGCTCTTTGAACAGGACTTCCTCATTCACAGGCTGTTCTCACAAAGCAGGTAAACAGCTGCTAATTAAATAGTGTTTCTGACATTGGTGTAGCTGCACCCTGTATCTGCAAGATTTTAGGTTTTCACACTAGGGAACACAGCATTAATTCAGGGCAAGCCAACTCTGCAATTCTTAAAATTTCTTTCAGAGCACAATTTAATACACGCAGTCTCCCCCAGCTTCTTCCCCTTCACCCATTAACAAACCTCTAACATCCCCATGGCACCTAGAGCAATTGCTTACACAGAAAAGCATTTCAACTGTTTCAGCTGTCTTTCATGCAGCTTTTAACATCATGTGATCAGCAAACACTCTATAGACCACAGCAATCCACAAACTATAACTTCATTATCTACGGCAAAACTGGACGTTTATACAGGTTGCAACACTGTAGCACAGACTTCATAAAGCATCCTCTTCTAACCCTAAAAAGCATAATTTTCAGAGCAGAAAGCGCTCCCTTCTTCATTAGCATCAAAATGTCACTAATGGTGCCACTAGACATCAAGCAGCATCCTTTTGAGAATCTGGCAGATTCTTCACTCTCCTAGCTTTCAGATGAGTACAGCATTCAGCTGAATAGCTTTTTCAACAAATGACATGTCACAGCCTTGACACAAAAATACTTGCACCTTGTCAGTCATTCACTCACCATCAAGTTCAAAAGCTCATCTTCACAGAGATGGATTTGATCTGCACTGCAGTTAAGAATGTTAAATACGGACTCTCAGAGGAGAAGATAAGTGCAAGTACAAAGCAAGTATGGCAAATCAGAGAAAATACAATGCCATTTATAAAGTAAATAGGCAACGTAACTTCTGTAGCATGTGGAAGTTCAGACACTAGCCACACAGAACAACAGAAGCAGCGTGAGATGACAAGGATGGAAATGTAAGCTGATATGGATGGTCTCCAATTTTAAACTGGTGACCTAAACATCCCAACCCAAAGGTTAGATACCGCTTTATCTGTCAAGGTTGTTATACTGCAACCATCACTGTAATATAACATAGCCAGTCAGGTCCTTTATTGCCAGAGAGAAATCCATGTGTCATTTCCAACACCCCAGTTATTTCTTTGATAGATGTGTAAAACAAAGAACTATTGTGCACAGTAAGGTGCCTGTACTAGCCAAGGCATCATTCATCACTCCCTTCAAACCAATTCAACCTGAACTGAAACTATGGTAAAAATTAAATGTAGTCACTTCAGAATTATTCAGGCAAAATGACAGCAATTAACAACTTTTGTGCTTAACCTCTCCAGAACAATGGCACAAAAATAACTTAAATATCTTAAAGACCCATGTGAGGAAAGAGCAGAAGCCAAGTAAAGGTCTAGTCTGAGACTTCTAAAAGGTCCAGAGGAATTAAACTCAAGAGAACCGGATGCTCACTACCTGGAGTTCACTAGCCCACAAAAGAAAAGAAAAAAAAAAAACAATCCAAGATGCCTGGAATGACAAAGAAACCGATCTCCTCAGGATCCAGATGCTAGTGGAATTAATAAGACACAAGTTATAGGAAAGGTCTTGTTCAGTATTATACTCTTATTTTAGAGTCTTCCTGGCCTCCTCTCTGCTTCCCGTTTTTGTCCACTCCCCTGAGGGTTTCCTCCTGAATGGTATGGTATTTCACAGTTAAATGTAATTCTACATTAAAAATGTAATTGAGAAACCCCTTTTCTGGTGTAGCACTGCTTTGACACAGTATTTTTAACCAGCTTGTTTCCAAGCTTTTACCAGCACTCCCAAATCACCCAGAGAAGCTATTTTAACCATCTGTGCATGTGATCTTGCACAGAGACCCTGCTAGGCCAGCTCACATAGCCGAGACATAATCATGTTGTTGCAAGGTATGTCTCACTTTACAGTTGAATACTTGGATATATTATTCCTCTAATATTCTGGTTACATCCTTTTATCTTGGTGCCAACCATCCTTGACAATCAAGGATTACGCAAACTGGTCAGTCAGCATACATCATCTAAGCTGGTATACAACAGTTCTGAGGTTATTGATTTTTGTAGATTTTATATCCCATCAAACAGCTCCATCTAATTAACTCAATTTAATTTAATGCCACTCATTCATTACTTTGAGCTCTTAAGTGCCACACGCTAAGTTAGCTGGTTTTCCATCTCCTCAGCTTTCTTTTCATTTCTCTTTCATGGATCAGGTAACTCTACACTGTATTTGCAGCCAAAGGCTTCTGGGAATTAACTGAAGGGCAGCAACCTTCAATAAAGCTGAGTTTCTCAGCTAAAGCAGGCTCCACTTAATCACTCTCTGAATCAAGGAACTGCAGCATCAATGATAACATCTCCAGTGCAAAGCACTCCCAGGACTCAAGCCTAGTGGATAACTAGCATGTCTGGACACAAAATGACACACTGGGAAGTTGGCTCTATGGTCAGTGATAGCAGATACGGACAAAGAAGCCTGCTCTTGTGCCTCTTCCTTTTGGAGTTTTGATGCCTTTTTAAGCTACTCTTAGAAACCTAGAAGCACTACGTATTCTCCTTTCCCAGTGGTCTGTATGTAGCAGGCTTCTTCCTGTACTGTGCCTGTGCAATGCAACCATAATCTCCTATCTCTTAGAAATGAACACTGGAAAGGACAGGGAAGGAACATAACAAGGCCTGAAGCTCTCAAAGCAGTGTATTTTTCTCCTGGTTCTAAACGATTTTATTACATCTCAGATTTTCATCACATTATCTCAAATGGCAGAAACTGGCCCACTATTCACTTTCATAGCATTGCCATTACTGCAAAGTAGCATCTCTTTTAATGGTGCCAGGGTTAGTTGCTCCAGACAGAAAAAAGGGATTATGGTAGGGTGCCCAATTACCCACTGCTACTTTATTTCATCAGCCATTTATCAACACATTTTTCATTTGGAAGAAATAAAATCAATGGTAGGTGGAGCTCTTTCAGAGCATTTAACTTCCTGGCATGATACAGGTGGTAACACAGCTGAGATCAAACACTTTCACCTTTCCTCCAGAGCCAGCTTGGCTGCTGACTAGCTGATTCGCAATATTTCTGGCAAGGGTTGAGCATCCTTTCTGCACCTGGGATTTGAGTGGCTGTTGCTTTCTTACTTCAAGAACTTTCACTTTCTTAATAGCTTATCTAGATTTTACCCACCATCAGTAAAAAAAGAAAGACCTGGCTCAAATTATGTTTGAGTTAAAAAACTATGGAAAGCTTTAAGCAGATAAGGAGAGCAAGAACACAGACGCTGTGCTGCAGTTTATATACCCTGCAATAAGTACTTCTCTGCTAGTGTACTATAAGAGAATGGATATAACTACATTGTGGGCAAAGCCTGAGCTAGTTTCAGGAGACCTCATGGCTTATTGCTGTCATTTCTGCTCCCTGAATATTTTTATTCCAACGTGGAAGAACAACAGTTCACCAATAACAACTGCTCTGCATACGGCTTTTTACAAGTGTAATACCTGAGATATCCATGAGGGCAATAGAAAAGGGGTACCATCATTCCAGTGCTTTTCAGGGAGAAAGAGGTACTGTAGCGTTTTGTTCTACTTTCAGAAATCTTTATCCCTCTATGGATTTTTTTGTAATTTATTTTGTAACGTAAATACAGAATAACTATCCTGCCTCTAGAAGGACTAGAGAACCTGGAATCAAAGTGTCAGTAATGACTCATGTTCACGTGGCACCAAAAATAAAATCTGTCAGGGCTTGCATGACTCACATAATTGCTGGTACAGATTCAAAGCTTGAAGAAAAGTCACAGCAACACAAGCTGTTTCTCTGACAATATAGAGTATTTCAGAATGTAAAGCAAGGAAGAAGAAAATGCAACTACTCTCCCCCTCTACTCTATTGCTGTGATACTCCACCTGGAGTGCTGTGGTCAGCCCTGGGGCCCCCAGCATAAGGACACAGATCTGTTGAAGCAAGCCCAGTGGAGGGCCACAAAGATGATCAGGGGGCTGGAGCACCTCTCCTGTGAGGACAGGCTGACAGCCTGTGGGGTTGTGCAGCCTGGAAAAGAAAAGGCTCTGGGGAGACCTTATAGCAGCCTTACAGTACCTAAAGGGGGCTGCAGGAAAGCTAGGGAATGTAGTGATAAGAGAAGGACTAATGGCTTTAGTCTAGAAGAGAGTAGATTTAGATCAGACATCAGGAAGAAATTCTTTACTCAGAGAGTGGTGAGGCACTAGAACAGGTTGCCCAGAGAAGCTGTGGATGCCCCATCCCTGGAAGCGTTCAAAGCCAGGCTGGATGGGGCTCTGAGCAACCTAGTGGAAGGGGTCCCTGCCCATGGCAGGGGGGTTGGAACTAGATGGTCTTTAAGGTCCCTTCCAACCCAAACCATTCTATGATTTGATAACTAAACTTTGCCATAAATTCCCCACGGGAACTTTAAGGACGCCTACTTCTTGGTGGAATTTTATATTGCAGTAGAAAACTTCAGATCGTGGCCGGTCTCCACACCTGGCACTTATGGCCTGTTAGATCCCCTGCAGGGTCAACAGGATGATGGTGTGCCAGTCTTAGGTTAAGCTTCTCTAACATTTCTATTAAAGACCTAATATTTGCTTCAGTTAGTCAGTCTTTCCAGTTCAACAACACTTCAAAAGTAAAGTTTCAAAGTAACTAGGATGCCTGGTTTTCAAATTTAAAGCCAAATTACTTGTAGCCTCACTCCTACAAATATCAGCAACAGTGGGCTGACAGATAAATTAATTACAGTGTTTACATATTGGACACTTTTCTCCTCCATATTCAGGCCAGCTTCTCATCCAGTAATGTACGCATTGTTTTGCGATTTATGCATTCCTAGTATGCATGTAACTTGATAAATCAGCACATCTTCACACTTCTTACCCTGAAATGGTTTGTCAGCATAGGCTTGAGATACTGGTTCTGCAGGTGCATGTAGATCAATATTAAACACATGGTAGTTTAGTCTTCAGTGACTAATGTTAGCTCTGCTTCACCATTCAGAGAGCGCAGTTACCTAGGTAAGACTTCCAAAGCACTGAACACTGACCAAAGCCTGCTTTCAACCAAGTCAGTGGTATAACTCTTGTTGAAAACCAGCATACAGATCCTCTGCTAAACAGTGGCTATGGATCACAACATTCCTTAAAATGTAAGTAGCACCACATTAAAAGAGGTGTCAGATGGTTCGAAACAAGATGTTGGGATACACTAACAGCTCTTTCACTTGCTAAAACCTGCTGCTGTGGGCTGTCATGAGAACAGGTACATCTCGCCACATGCTATGCAAAACATATGTCAGATTTTCTAACCTTTCCCATGGGAAAAAAAAATGGTTACCCAGGACTCTTACTTCATTGCCCATCACTGACATTCAGTGCAAAATGGAGACAAGCTTTTCCACCTTTTTTTAGGCTGTGCATTGCCCAAGATTCAATGAAGTAAAACCATGGAATGGTATAAAGCAAGAAGAAACATGGACCAGGCTGAAGCAGCCACAGTTTCACATTCGCTGTTTCTATTGCCATATGCAATTGACTACTAACTGTACCAGCATTTCCATTATGAAAACACCAGGAAATAGCTTTGCTGTTGAAGTAGCCTGTGATTTTAGCCTTGTGTTTTTCCATCACAAGTTGATGGAAAGGGAAGAGCTGGGTAATGCTGGAAAAAATGATTTATTAGTCAACTTGGAAAGGATGTGGAAAAACAACACTAAGGAGGATGCTCTGTTTCAGCCACAGTTGTCACAGCCTAGTATATAGTCCCAAAGTAGACAAGAGAGGGCAACAAATCGGTCTGGGGGAGCTAACAACATCAGAGACCGTAACTGATTCCTCAGACCAAAGAAGCTGACAGCATACAAAAAACAGAACAGACAAAGACATTGTCATCCTATGTTACCTGCCTAGCCTGGCTGCCTGGACAGGCAGTAAAAATAATTCACACTGCAACATTAGCAGTGTGCCCACCATGGAGTGTCATGAGATACTACAGACAAACAAAGCACTTCAGAGCATTGAACTGACAGGCAAACCAAGTGCAAGAACCATTTCCTTCACCACTGGAATGCAGGCACCTCTGGAACAAAACACGGAAGAGATTTAGCAGCAAAGATTTAACTCGATACTGCAGCTAGTCTGAAGGAAACTGCAAAGATAGGGAAGTCTATAACAAACACAGCTAGAAGATAGCCAGCTACGGAAATAGCTATGGGATAGCCCCAGCTGCACACACTGATGAGAAGTAACACCACTTGTTAAGGACCACATCTGACTTGAGTCTTTGCCTTAGCAACTCACTGAGAGACGCAACTCAGTGCTCAATCAGAACATGGCCAGTTAAAAAAAAAAAAAAGAAACAACCAGAACAAATTCACCTACTAAATCACCGCCCTACTTCTTGCAGCATCCAAGATTTCTGTAGCCAAGTGTTCAACCAAGTATCCTCACTCAAGTTTTCATCAGTCACAGCCTTTCAGAGAGGAGGAGATATAGGGAGGCCAGGGGAGAAGAGGGAGGATTCCAGACAGCCACAACAGGAGGCAAGACTTCTATTGCAGTCACTATCAGACTGGATTTTTCTCTGTACCAAGAGCACCTTTGTACAGTCCCCACCAATATGAAATATGCAGGCTATTACATTTACATACTGCCTTCACGTTTCAGCTGCTTTAGGAACAAGACAATAGTCTATGGAGAATGATCCGTGCTCTTTGCTCATGTTCTTTAGCATACCCTTGAGCTGCACTGCTCTCAGGCAAATGCCAAAGAAACCAGGCTTTCATCCTCCACAGCAGCACTCTTCCCCAGAGGGAAAGACATCAAAGCTGTCAGTCCTACCATTTACTGAGAAATCACCCTGTCCTCTCACCCACTCACCCTCAACAGATGAGCAACTTCACCACATGCATGTCAGCCTTCAAGATGAAATGGAAAAGCCTGCAGCCAAAGCAACAGCTGCCACAGCTGATTTTAGCCACTGGTTTAAAAAAAAAAAAAAAGAACTGAAGGGAAAGGAAGGGGAGAAGACAAACTCTTTAGACTCTCTTATTTGTGTTACAGAAGGCCTCAATCAGCACTACTACAGATACAGTACCTATATAGACTACTGGTCTGGCTCAGGGTACTTAAGTCTTAAGAAAGGAGTCAGGCAAGACAACTAATATTTCTGTTTTTACAGCCAGTGAATTTAGTGACCTTATGACATGACTAGGGTCACAAGGCAAACTAGGATTTTTATCTCCTCTTCTGTTACACTGATCAGCACTAGACCAAGAAAAAGGGGCCATTAGGCTGAGAGCACCAGCAGTGCAAAAGGAGCCTTTGTGAAGGAAATCTAAGGAACAAGCCTTGCCACTGCAGTTGTCAAAATGGTAATTGAAACTATTACACTAATACTCATAAGTGGCTTCCAGGGGAGTACATATTATTTGTTCTTACTTTTTAAAACCATCCTTGATACTAAAAATCCCAGCCTTGGAGGCTGTTGTCCTCCTGAACTTCTCCACTTCTCACAAGCCTGCAGCAGAACACTATCACAGAATCGTCTAGGTTGGAAGAGACCTCCAAGATCATCTAGTCCAACCTCTGCCCTAACACTAACAAGTCCTACACTAAACCATATCACTAAGGGCTACATCTAAATGTCTTTTAAAGATCTCCAGGGATGGTGACTCAACCACCTCCCTGGGCAGCCCATTCCAATGCCTAAAAACCCTTTCAGTAAAGAAGTTCTTCCTAACATCCAACCTAAACCTCCCCTGGCACAACTTTAGCCCATTCCCCCTCGTCCTGTCACCAGGCACGTGGGAGAATAGACCAACCCCCACCTCACTACAGCCTCCTTTAAGGTAACTGTAGAGAGCGATGGGGTCTCCCCTGAGCCTCCTCTTCTCCAGGCTAAACAACCCCAGCTCCCTCAGCCGCTCCTCGTAAGACTTGTTCTCCAGACCCCTCACCAGCTTGGTCGTCCTTCTCTGGACTCGCTCGAGCACGTCCATGTCCTTCTTGTAGCAAGGGGCCCAAAACTGAACACAGTACTCGAGGTGCGGCCTCACCAGAGCCGAGTACAGGGGCACAATCACTTCCCTAGACCTGCTGGCCACACTGCTGCTTATACAGGCCAGGATGCTGTTGGCCTTCTTGGCCACCTGGGCACACTGCTGGCTCATATTCAGCTGCCTATCAACCAATACTCCCAGGTCCTTCTCTGCCAGGCAGCTTTCCAGCCACTCATCTCCCAGCCTGTAGCTCTGCTTGGGGTTGTTACGCTATAATGCTATCCACAAGGTCTCAGACCCCAAATTGTGTTGGGGGGGGGGGGGGCAGGTGGGGGGGGGATTTGTTTTTTCCTCCTAAGTTTAATTTCCACCCGTGGATAATTCAAGGTAAAGAGGAAGGAAGAACTGGGGGGAGCTATAAGCCTTTTGGCTACTCCATTCGCACCAACTATGTACTCCTGTATACCAAGATTCTGCCAAAGCCACACAACTTCACAGCCCTCTCTGCTTTGAAGTATGCATTTACCCTGTCCTGTGAACAGATGTGTGTTTGTACTGCTGTGGTGACTAATGACTCCAATCAGAAAAGAACTCCACAATGCCAAATGCTGCACACATGCACAATAAGAAACAGCTCCTGCCCCCCAGAGCGGTCCTAATTTAAAACAAGGTGTAATGAGGGGGATGAAACAAAGAGGACAGGATAAGAAGATGAAAAAGCTATTGCATGAGCAGGTGTTTTTGGTGACTGTCTCTACTCACCTCCTGCTTTTCACAGAGCTTAGCTGCCTACAACCAACATACCATAAAGACTGAAAACATGAGTCAGGGTTTGAAGCAGGCTTTTTTTTTTTCGTCCAGAAGAGGGCAGGAACATAGCATAAAGCTATCCTAATCCAGGGAAGTTCAGCTGTTCCAATGCATTTTCGAGCAAGCTATTACAAGTGATAGAGTGACTCTCTAAAGTAGTGTTAGGGGAGGCAGAGATTTAAATGCTGCTCTGAATTTTACAACAGGTGAAGGTACTTATCTACCCTGACCTGGCTCTGCTTTTTATGACTGGCTTATTCTATTCTCTGATGTCTAAAAAGGATGAGAGAGGGAATGAATGAGGGAGTATTCTTCTTCCTATTCCTGCCTGCAGCAAAGGCAATGTTTAATTTATAGCATGCCCACTGCACACACCCCTCCACAGCTTGCATTACTCAGAATCCACACCAGAAGGGCATGACATATCCTCCAGACTGCAATATGCCCATTCATTTTCTGATACCAGCGCCACTCTTAGGATGACTACTGCATACCAGGAAATAGCTAGGGGGGAAAAAAATGTGCCAAAAGAAAGGGAGAGGCACATGCCAAGCTCTTTTCCAAGAAGATTGTGCTAGAAAACTGGGCAGTGATCTGAAAGGATAACTTCAGATGAATAGACTAATATGCAGCCCATGTACTTAACCTGTATGCCAACACACAATATAGCGCGGCTCTGCTATTCAGCCCATCTGAATGTAAAAGTGTGGGAGTTGGAAGCTCTCTGCTGCCAGAATGCCAGCCACAAGCCAAAAGGTACATTTGGTTGCTTGTCAGTGCAGCAGATGTGAAATGGGCATCCTTTTCCTTCTCTGACCTCCTCAAGGACAGCAAAACCATCTCCAGATGGGGCAGTAACAGAAACTAGCAAAAATAAATGATTTTAAAAGAAGTTCTGCTTTTTGGCACTATTTCCATATCTTGACAAATTTCTGCTGTGGAAAAAAGTGAAAATAGCACTCCGCTAATATTTATAATTTGTGTAAGAAAATCTAGGGAACTGAGGACATTCAAATAGTTATCGATAGCAGTGAGGAGGGCTTGTACTGAAATGGAGGGCTAACCAGCACATGGAGACACTGAACACATTGGAACAAGGCACCATAGTACTGTCATCCCTGACGAAATCTCAAATTGCTCTTACACATACCTGCTTACCCACTGTTGAAGCAGTAAAATGCAAAATGATTTATCCGAAACCTGGGGGCATGTTCTTTACACTCAATGGTTAGGACCAAGTACTTAAGGGTACCTGGGAGTGGTTGGGAGGGTTGCACCACCCACCTACACAGCATGGAGGAAAAAGCACTGTGACCATATATACAGAAGGAGAGGGCAGGAAAGAACAAGTCTCACTATCCACCAACCTCTTCATGCCTCTACTAGAATCAGGGCTGTGGAGAAATTAGGAGCAAACAGGCAAAGGAGAAATCTGTAGGTAACGGTTCTCCCCTCGAATGAGATTTTCCTTCAGAGACTAGGCAAAAATAAGTGATTTTGCTGTTTTACACAACAGTAGACTATCTTCCCAATCCTGCCATATTATAAAACAGTAAAAAGAGAAAGTTAATTGCAGCAGCTATTAATCAGACTCCATATGAACCTGAGAAGGCAGAGATGTGCACTATCAGCCAACATATTATGTTAGAACTGAAAAAAAAAAAGAAACCTAGCTCCATATTCTAAATGGCTTTTGCAGTCTCAGAAGGAAGTGGGTGGGGGTAAGATTAAGGAGAGAGAAGCAAGCCCTACGATCAACAGATTGTATATAGAGAGTCATAATTAACTATGGATGCAAGCGAACATTTTGCTTTTACAGACCTCTAGGAGGAATTGAACAATGCTGACGCTGTGCACTGACTTAACAGATTAAATTCCTTTATAACGGAGGAAAGTAGCAAGGGGAAACATTTTTCACTTCTCTTCCTACCATTACTACTTATATTGCTCAGATTCTGGCTTGTGCTGGGGATACACGCAATACTTCACTCAGAGAAACTACTGTCCTTTAGAATGGACTCCCAAGAATGATTTTGCTACCTCAGGGATTCAAGGCTCTAAAAATCTCTGTTACACTTCAGAGAACAGAAGCAAAGGTTGACTGGTTGTAATTCTACCAAACGCTGGAAAGGGAAAGGAGTGGCTTTGTTTGGGTTTGATGTACTTTAAAGAACGAAACCAGAAAAACGTTTGGCGTTATCCTGAAACACCAGCAAGCAGTAGGCTTTGCCAATGGTTCAGGAATATCCAACATGTCGCGTCAAGTGCTTTCTGTGTCTTGATGCCTAACAGGAGCTCTTGGCATCCTGCAGACAGAACCAAACTTCCCAAGGCTTCAGAGAATCCCCAAGTACTCCTAGATTCCCAAATGCCATCAGAGTCTACATGGAGACAAAGAAAGCAGTTCTCAAATTCTTGCACGCCTTACAGCCTTGTAGCTTTCTCCTGTAAGCTCTTTCACATGTGGCCTCAGGGAGGGGAGGAAAAAAAAAATAAAAACTTCTTTTGAAGTATCTAAACTGCTCCTCTGTTTTCTCTGACTGTATTCATCTGTCCATTAAGAGCAGATGAGTTGGCACTTTTGTGCTTTAAGACAGGAAATAAGTCTGATTTAACAGACCAGAGCCAGGTTTTCAAGCATGGTGAATATTTGGTTCTGCTAGTTTATTTTGGCACCAGAACTACTACAACTTCTAAGGATGTACAAATACAGAAACTCACAGAAAAAGTACAGAATTAGGAAGGAGCAATCAGCCTCATATTTCCAAGGATTATGGGACACACAATACTCAGTCCATTATGCCAGTTGACCTTTTTAAACCCAAGCCAAATGCACAATGAACATCACATCCACATTTCATGCCTTATTTTAAGCATACAACAACCCTGCAGATATATAAACATCAAGAAGCTAAACACTCCATGAATGACACCGCAGCTAGGGTGGAAGAGTTACTAAACCCCATTTGGTCAGAGAAACTGTCTCTGCCCTGGCATCAAACAGCTTTGATTTTCCATAAGGCATTTCATCAGGAAGGTGTATGGCATGCAGCAATTACCTATGTTCTCAAAAGTGGTGAGACAGATGACCAGCTGCATACCTATCCTCCTCCTGGCCTAGCTCCCAAGCACTCTGGCATTTTCCACTGTTGCCTACATGAATTAGAAGACAAAGGCAAACTACATTAAGGTTCCTGCCAGTTGGGTAGTGCTTCAGGTTTTAAGGACTGCAGCCTGGGATTCAGTTACAACAGTTACTGTTTACAACATGCTACAAATACCCTGTTAGGAAACATAACAGTTCACTAACTATAGAGCTGCTCTGCACTGTGAAATATTTCAGCATGGCCTTGCCAGGGTACAGCATTGTTAAATATTCTGCATGCCCTTGAAATCCAGATATTCACACCAAGTCCGACTAACTTTTCACATACGTTCCCTGGATGGAAAATTACAGGTGCCCAGATTAATTCCCTGCTTTCTGTATCAGAACTGGGGCTTTGCTTGTTTAGTTTTTCAACCAGAACACTGTTTCTATTGTTCTCCATCATCTTCTCTCCCTATAAAACAACACACATGAAAATCCAGAGGCAGCAAGAGCAGCTTCTCTTCAGAAATACGACAGCATCAGAACTTCACAGAATCGTCTAGGTTGGAAGAGACCTCCAAGATCATCTAGTCCAACCTCAGCCCTAACACTAACAAGTCCTCCACTAAACCATATCACTAAGGGCTACATCCAAATGTCTTTTAAAGACCTCCAGGGATGGTGACTCAACCACTTCCCTGGGCAGCCCGTTCCAATGCCTCAAAACCCTTTCAGTAAAGAAGTTCTTCCTAACATCCAACCTAAACCTCCCCTGGCACAACTTTAGCCCATTCCCCCTCGTCCTGTCACCAGGCACGTGGGAGAATAGAACAACCCCCACCTCGCTACAGCCTCCTTTAAGGTACCTATAGAGAGCGACGAGGTCTCCTCTGAGCCTCCTCTTCTCCAGGCTAAACAACCCCAGCTCCCTCAGCCGCTCCTCGTAAGACTTGTTCTCCAGACCCCTCACCTTCACCTAAACTTCAGTTTATCTTCTCCAAATGACCCATTACCTCTGAAGCCTCATTCAGAAACACGTTTGCCTCTTTCTGAGGGAAAAACCCTTAAGATAACAAGAAGGTGCTAACTCACTAGCACCACCATAGCTGCTCTCATTTTCACATGAGACTATACTGTTTCACGTATTCCTTTACTGACATCATGAAGGTACAGTCTAACTTATTTCTGATAAAGAAGATAGAGCAAAAGTAAAGTTCCCAGGAAATAACATAGTACCACTGCATTTCTCCTCTGTAGCAAACTGCAGTTACTTCAAAAACAAGATGGCACCAGAAACTGACTGGAAAAAAAAAAAAAAGTACAATATGGCAAGGGGGAGACTAAAAGTCTAGGAATTCTACAGCTATGTATCTGTTTGCTTAGGTAAGGAATAAAGAATAAGGGACTACCTGCAGAAGACATGCAGAACATGAGGTACAAAGGACTAAGGGAATGCAAAGTGTAAAGGAAAGACTAAAGTAAATCTCTCTCAGGCATTTCTTCAAAGAGCTTGGCAAATTCAGGAAAGGATTCCATACTGACTGTGCAATGTAACCCAAAGAGCCAAATATTGTCCAGGGATATTTATGATGCTTTATACAGAGGCTATTATCCCTTGGAATGGGCTAAAGAATCATTTTGCTACTTCCCAGGTCCAAGGCTCTAAAAATCTGTGTTACACTTAGGAGAGTAAAAGTGAGGTATGCAGAAGTGATCAAAGGAGAACAGGCTGGTTTTATAGCCTGCAGGGGAAACAACTGATCATATATTCTTCCTATGACAAACAACCGAGAAAGTAATTGAGAGCCTAGTAGAAACCAATGTTGTTACCTCAGCATTATTGATTTTAGGCAGACATCTTAATCTAACACATGACAAAACTTTGGTCATTGCAGTAAGATATAGCTTTCAAGGAAAAATGATATTTATAAAGCTAGTTTGTGGTTCAGTTAGAGATTCTTATGAAGTCAAGCCCAGACAATAAACAAGTGGAAAGACAGGGACTTCTTAAAAACAAAATGGACAGAAAATTCAATTAAAAAGTGAAAATATAATTCAAGTGTACTAAATCTAAAGGATCTTCAAAAGACTAAAACAAAGCAGCAAAAACGTAACTCTAAAATACTGTACTGAGAAAGCCTAATTCTTCTTAGAGAGATGACTAGCACTGAAAAGCTCCAAGTTCATCTAGCTGGGGGCTCCATTAAAAAAAAAAAAAAACACACTGAATTTAACAAAACCATTCCAACTCCTTATATTAACCGAAACTTTTTTTAAACCAAAATTTTATTACAAAATGAAGTCAGAACAGAATTTTTAACAAAACTTATATAGTCCTGTGTTAACATTCAAACTCAAATAAATACACCAGTAAAGAAATAAAAAAGAATTAACAGTGAAGAGCACAATTACATAAAATTCTAACAATCATATTTCAGGAACATACTAAAAGAATAAATGTGAATTTGGTTCGTACCAATTACTAAGAGCTGATCTTCAATTTGTTTTTTAAAAAAATAAGACAAATAGGGGACAATAGAGACAACACTAAACACAAATCAAAAATTCTTTCCTACCTTCCATCTGTTTTTTCTCCTCCAATAAATAGTGAGCAACCATATCTACTCTTGCCCTTTGCAAGGTTAGGCTAAGCTCTCTGCACCTCTCACACTCCTCTGTTTCCCAAGGGACCTGAGCCATCCCACCTGCACCTTTTCAGCTAGAAGGAAGGAATGCACCCCACAAGGAGTTACAGATGATGACACTAATTGTGCCCTCTCTCCAGCAGATGTTTTTCACCTGCTACATCCAGTACCGCCTTCTTCACATCTACATCACATTAGCCAAACACAACTGACTGATATTAGTAGTCCCTTCTCTATTTCCAAATGATGAATTCTCAGTCCACCAGAAATTCTTGGGTTTAGTCCCAGCGTGAATAACCTAGCACAGTTTTCACATGCTTGTGATAAATTCTCACTCTTGAAATGGCAATCTGTCCTACCATTCCGTACGAATCAGATCTGGTGAGATGAACGTTCATCATTGCTTTGCATGCTTGGAGAACACTATATAAGGACACCCCTAATGCTGCGCCTCTCCCGTTGTCAGGCTGCTGCTGTTGCTTTTGTTCACTGGAGACTCTGGGACAAATGCTCTTCAAGGAAGGGAGAAACCACTGGGCTTCCAAAAGGCCTTTATCTTTGGCATCTGCTCACACAGATAATATGAAACAAATGCAGTCCGCTGGCCTTTAACACACATCTCTTTTGATATCAAATATATATATATATATGCTGTAGTAGAGCCTTCTTGATGAGGTGTTATGGCTACGGTTGATTTGTTCGTCGCTTGTTTCACGTTATCACACGTATCAAGGTGATAACGAACAAAAATTCTCACATTTTGTTCATGCACTCTACAGTTTAAGGCTTACCTGGAACAACATATTGAGACTTACGGTGCAATTTGTAAGTAAAGCAGAATGCTCCACTAAAGTTGTACCTGTTTCAATCACATGGGGACCATTTGCAGGAGCAAATTAATACCAAGTTTTATTCCTCTGTAACAAGCATCCATTGCACCACTATCCATGCAATTGTTCCAAGGGTGAGGCTAGGCCATGACCTGGAAGGAGATCATTCAGAACAGTCTGTCACCTATTTTGGGAAATTCAAAGTGCCTGTGAACGACATCCTTCAATGACAAACCCTCTTTGTCAGGAGAACTGCTTCTATCATTGGATCTGTCAAGCTGAGCCACTGAATGAGCTATTTTACTGGGTCTCCCCCAGTCAAGCTCAATTTGAGTTTTATAGTCCTTGATACTTGTGGGATATTTCCATAGAAGCCATTAACTTACTTTGCACTGGGAATTATGCTGCTTGGCAGGAGCTCTCTCTCCTCACGATACCTGCATGTCCAAAGTTGAACCTAGTCTTGTAATGAGATAGCAAAAAGTAGTCATATATATTCAAAATGTTGGCCTGTAAGCCAGTAAGACCTGAAAATATTTACCAATATGTCAAAATGCTTCTGGCTGAAAACCATTTCTAAACCATTCGCTGTTTGCAAGTTTAATGGCTTAAGGCTTATGGGCTCATGAATCACCAGCTTTCTTAGCAGCAGCATTTGAAATGTTGATACCTTAGCCTTGAAATAGATGTGAAGGTACCACAGCCTTTACAAGCTGTTATCGAAAGACATACTTTAAAAGCTCCCACAGAAGACTGAACGCAATAGAAGTCGCTGAGCAGAATGAAAGTAACCAAACCAACTTAAAGTCATTGTTCATGTCTGCATTCCACTTTAGTGATTACCCTCCAGCTGGGCAATGAATCATATTAAAGGAAGCTTTGATACTTACAGTTTGTCTGATAAAAAATCCAGATGACTTTAGAAGCAATGATGAGTATTTGGGAAACTATTAGTCTTATTTCAAATTACTGAATTCAACTATCAGAAGAAAATTTTGGAGAGCAATTCCATTTATCACAGCTTTTAAAAAAAAAAAAAAAGCTTTGTACCATTTTTACTATTCCAAGATTTTCAGTTGAGAAGACATATGAACAGTCATGGCAAAAAATTGCTACAACAGATCCCTGTGGAATGAGCATCTCTAAGGTCAAGGAGGTTATGCCAGTAAATGGTAAATGCTGCATTACAGAACTGTAAAATGAAATTTTAAGTGTACACGATACTAGAGGAATAACAGGGATGGAATAGACAAATACAATAGCAAATCCAACTGGAAGAAAAAAGAAACCCCAATTGTAAATAAAAATAATAATAATTCCATATACAATCCTCTAAAATATGTCACCATAAATTGTTCTACCTAGGTCTTTCAAAGGGATATACACTGTGGAGTGTAAAATGATAACACATATACATGTTTTATCTACAACAGTTACGACAGATAGATGAACGAACACAAAAACATAGCAAAGAAAGTTCTCTTTCAGTTTTAATCAAAGAGATTAAGAAACCCCACTAAATAAAAAACAAAACAACAACAAATTTATGCAATAGAATGATTATGGGTTTATCTGTGCATAGTTTAAAGGCATGGGAATTCACAGCTTTCTGTTTTTTTCTGAGTAATTGTCCCTATCTATACACACATTCATCTACCATGATGATGCTGACAATTTGCAGGTCTCCCTCTTCCCTCCTATCTCCTTGCAGCCAGATTAAAATCCCAATCTGTTTCCAACACTTCTCTGAGGATGTCTAAGATCAGCTCAGCTTCAGCTTTCCAACTTTTCTCCTCTATCAATACAGATAAAAATGACATTTTGCCTACCACTCAACTCATAACACTTCATTTTCAACTCTGATTTCCCTCCAGACCCTCACGCTGAAACCATACAAAAATAATCAGAAAGATTTTGATATATTTCCAAGATGATTTCCTTTATGTTCATCGACACACCTAAAAAATTCTGTCCAAGCTCACATCACCTTGATTACTGTAAATTCTTTCCACAGATTTAATCTCATTCAAGTTCCATCTATCCAGAATGCCATCTCAAAGAGCATTTTCAGCAATTAGTCAATGTGAATGCTTTTTCAAAGCATTCTTCTTTAGATTCTCCTTGTGTTTGGGCTTTTACTCATTCCGCACTCATACAAGGAGGTAAGTTCCTTGTAAAGAGCTTCAAATCTCATTCTCCTTCCTTCTGAATTCTCCTTAAAACTTATTTGCTCTGATTTCTTCTGAGAATCTTGTCAATTAGGCTATTGCCAAGCACTCTGACGAGTCCACTCTAACACCTTATTCTTTCTTTCTATTACCATTGTTCTTCCATTCATATTCTAAGCTTTTGGAGGCAAAGAGCACTGCCTTCTCTTCTTTTAGCTGTACAGAAGCTCACAGCACACTTCTACTTCACTCACTGAACTAAATCCATGTAGTATTTAAACTTGCTTCTCAGCATTTTATGCAAGTGCTGCTGTGCTTTAAGAGACCATAACTGCTATCCTCATCATGAACACAGGAAAACAATGTGTGGGTAGCTGAGGACTGAAGCAAACACCATTTAAATTATGCTTGAAGCCATGCCAACAACATCTCAGCATGAATGAACCAGACACAATATGTAGCTCCACTGAATTCTTTTCGGTGCCATAGGTCTTCAACAGCTTCAACATAAGCACAGGAATTATTTCTGGTGAGTTATGCTGTTCAAACAAGTCCACACATACTTCCCTTAAGTATGTAGTATACAATGTAGTATACAATGTACTATGCTTCCAGTATACTATACAGTATACTTCCCTGTAGCAATGATTTTTCATCATTGGTGAACGTGATTCTCAGAAGAATCATCTGTACCCACCCTCTCATAGTAAAACCATTTTAGCAATCACTATGGTTTAGAACGTGTGTTGCCAATAGGTTTAGTAAAACCATGTCAGGAGCAGCTATAGTTTAGTGCACATGTTGCAGGTAGGCTCTCAATCACAGTGCAGACAACCACAGGGTGAGCCACCTTCAGATTTTAGTTCTTTATTGTTCAGCAACAAGACAAAGTGGTTACATTTTGGCCTTTAACACCACCTTGATGCAAACCACAGAACAACTCCTATGTTCCAGAAGGTACAGTCTGGCAGAAAGCATGGTTGTGAGCTCCAGTAGCTGGTGCATGGAAGGGTGAAGAGGGAAAGAAACACACAAAAAGAAGAAAAGAAAGAGAGAGAGAGAGAGAATGCTCAGACATCAATTACCCAGTGACACAGAAGCTGTGGGATATAGAATCACAGAATCATTAAGGTTAGAAAAGACCTCCAAGATCATCTGGTCCAACCATCCCCCTACCACCAATGTCACCCACTAAACCATGTCCCTAAGCACCATATCCAACCTTTCCTTAAAGACCCCCAGGGATGGTGACTCCACCATCTCCCTGGGCAACCCATTCCCATGCCTGACTACTCTTTCTGATATATTATCAGTGTGAAAAACTGAGGATTTGGCAACCTGAGGTCAGCCACTCATTAGACAGCCTGAATCCTATCTATCTTACTCCTTATGCTTCACAAAAGTGACCATGGTCTGGGTCCAGTCCGAAGAAGCTGCCCAAATCCTGCCCTTTCAGGATGTAGTTCCAGGTATAAGGCAGTGTCAGGCACAGCAAATATGCTGAGTACAACACTGGTAACAACCCCATTCTCACATGAAATCTGTGCAAATGGATTGGCCTTACAGATAACAGGGCACAACTGGGTTTGCATCCAAGCTCACTTCACACGTACTTTTCTGTCTCTAGGCAGCCTTCATCTACCCAGCACAAGACATGGGCAGATATCTACCAAAGTCTTTAAGTGCTTAAATAGCCACAGCACACTGCAGCATGTGTCTGAATTAGAGGGCAGCCAAAGTTTCCTGTTCACTAATATATCACAGAGCTACGTAAAATTAGAACCACAATAGTTCAAAGAAAAGCAGCTGTCTCCTTTCTATTTATTTGGAGAACTTGAACTCTTTTGCCTCTCTGAGGGAGACCTTAAAGGATAACTGTTTTACCTTGACTTAAGTATCTGTAGATCAGCTTCCTTAGCTAACGTGAATAAGTCCAGTGCACCAACATAGTAAAGGTCCTGTAACTGCCAGTGCAGGTGTATTACTATTACTGTGTAAGAACTTGGGGCCAAAAAATGTTTCAAACATGTTTATTAGCGCATATTAGCAATTCTGTTCACTAATTCTCTTTGTCATTTCAGAAACCTTGAAGTTCCCAGAGAGGTTCTAGGAAGGCAGCTAGTTGAGTTGTCAGTCCACAGGCCAATACAGTGTTCTCATTCGAAGGTATTCACAGGAAGCATATAGGTTCAGAGCATTTGTGAAAAAGGCAGAGAGAATCCCCTAGTTGCTCTCTCCCTTCTACTGCAGTTATAGAGAAAAATCACTAGATGGAGCTGCATAGTCACAAATCTGATTTATAGCCACTAAAAGAGTTTGTCGTCTCCTACAGTTCTATTTGGCCTAAAACTGACATATTCCAGTGCGACCTGATAACTCATCTTCTGAAAGATGGGATGAAATGCTTTCATTTACAAAAGCAAAATGTACACAGAGAAAATGATGAGATACTGAAGGAAAAAAAAAAAAGAAACCAACAACATTCACAGCCTTCAAAATCAAATACATTTCAAAAGTGAACTGAGAAATATTTTATCTGCCAAGACAGATCAGATTTCTCGCTTTGTTCTGCAAGTCAGAAAGCACAGCAGACTCCTTAGTGCTTGACATGATTAGCTGCTGCAAGAGAAATACAAGAGCTCTGCGCTCAAGCCTTTGTAAATAAGGTCTAGCACACAGTAAAAATGCAGTGATAGGCAAAACCATGTCCCATAAATACAGCTTCTGCCTTGGCTGATATACTTAATCCTGCACTTAAGATGTACTTAAAGAGAATCCTTTTCAGCTAAATGCATTGACACTAGACAGTTTTGCTAGTTTAGGAACACAGTTGAAAAGTTATCGTCCTAACCAACTGATGCACAGTTCATCTGGCTTTATAGAGATTAACTATGTGCCAAAAGGGAAGCTGTACCTGCTTTCATCCTACATCTGCAGATGCCAATTTGCAGCCAGCTCCATGCCCGCATAGTTCTGGTCTGTGTCCAAGGTCGTCAATTTCTTTTCACCTAGAGCAACAGAATAACAGACCTTTGCATCTTGCTGGGGTTTTGCAAAATCAAGGCACTGCCAAGACTTCACAAAATGACAACCAACTCCCTCCTCCAAATGGCCCTGCAGGGTCCTTTCAGCATATATCTATGAATTCTGTAATGAAACAAACACACAGAAACACTTTTTACCCTGATTTCTAAGAAAACGAGATAGCACAGTCACCGTTGGTCAATTTCCTCAGACAGTGACCAGGGCAGGAGGGAGATGTTTGAACAACCAAGGCAGCAGTAGGAGCTGAAGTGACAGCAGGGGAAAACAGGGGCCGTTTTCTCTCTTTCCCCACACCTTGGCTCGGTCCTTTTCACCGGGAACCATCAGGTCTTTTGGGCACAGGGTTCAAGCCCCACAACCTAACGTGCTTTGTGACCGGGAACCTGCTCACACCTCAGCTGCGAGTCCACCGATGCCGGAGAAGGTGAAGGCACACCTCCAGGGCCGGGGGCAGCCCCAGCGAGGACATGACTGCTAGGAGCTCCTCCACCACAGCCCACCACCAGCTCAGGCATGCTTTAACACGAAGACGGCAGCCGAGCCAGGCTCAGAGGAAGCGAGGGCACAGCTCCCTCCTCTCAGCCGCCCAGCGCCCTCACGGGGTGGACGCGGCCTCCCTCACCGTTCCCACCCTCGCTGCGCAGATGGCGTAAAGTACGCAAAGATCCCCACGCCGGTAGCGTGGGCAGCCGCCGCCCGGCGGGCAGGAGGAGGAGCAGGAGCAACAGGAGGAGGAGCAGCAGCAGCAGGAGGAGGAGCAGCAGCAGCAGGAGGAGGAGCAGCAGGAGGAGGAGCAGCAGCAGCAGGAGGAGGCCCGGCCCCACCACATGGCGGGCAGCTCCGCCCCGCCCCGTGCCCCTCTGTGCCTGTGACAGCCCAGGCCGCGCCGCTAGCCGCCGCCGCCGCTCCGCGATGCCGCTCTTCAGCGTGCCCAAGGAGGTGGCCGTGGGGACGGCCATGCTGGGGGTCGCCTTCGCCACGGGGCTGCTGGCAGGTAAGTGGCGACCCCGCCAGCACCCGCGGGCAGGACATGGCCGCGCAGCAGCCGCTGCCGGGGAGCGACGCGCTTTAACGGCAGGCTGCTGGCAGGGGGTGGCGGGCTGGGGCTTGGTTTGGTTTTATTTTGTTGAACTGTTGGGGAGAAGGAGCCGCGGACGTCAAAGCCGGGATCAGGTTTGTATTTGACCCTTCAGGGTTATGTCTGCAGAGGTAGCTTCCAGCGCTGCCCCCCTCACCCGAACGAGGCACGGAGCAGCGCTGGGTGCCTCGGCTGGGAGCCGCCCGCTGCCCCGGGGCGATCCCTCTGCCGATGGCCCTAAAGGGCACCAGCTGCTGTCATCTCCACAGCGAGGTCCCCAGGGTAAGGAAAGGCATCAGTGTGCTGCACAACCGCCATTCGCAGCCTCAGGCCTCGTTCAGCCATGAGTTTTGATGCAGTTACTTATCCTGCAAGAATACAACGGGAACCTTCACATCATCTAAGGAACATCACAGTACCCCAGCCTTTCACTTTCAGTTTTTGCAGACTTCAGCTATGCAGTTTAGAGGTTAAAAAAAATATATATATATAGTCCACTGAGCTGTCCAGCTACTTTGCATCATCATTATTCACTGGATCTTTCAGAGCAAAGAGCCCTTTAAGTTTTAGTAGTACCAAAAGGTACTTTAAGCAACCTATAATTTCTTTTTATGTATTTTATTTATTTAAGCAGCCTATAATTGAGAATCGCAAAATTTCATCAGCGGAGCTTAAAGTTGTCCCTTATTTTTTGCAGGTAAAAGATACCCATCCTTAGTTTTTGGGATACCCAAATCACCCAGGAGTATTATTGGAAAAAGCAGTCCTCTGTGGCAATACATACTGGATCACTCTTTGCGGGAACACCCAATTCTAAAGAAGCTGCGACTGGTCAGTATTTTATCTCCCACCCTACGTTTTCTGTTTAGTTACTGTTCCACTAGGCCCTTTTGGTCTCATCCATGTCTGGTCCCAAATTGCTAGACTCCTGATTATATTGCTTATAATCCTTATATTCCTTTATATTGCTTACATTCCTTCTTCCATCTTACTTGCACATACAAATTTATAGGTACACAGAATTAATAAGCCCTTTAGGAAGCACTACAGGCAGCCTCAAAAGTATAACTCTCTGTTCCTCACAGAGATACCCAGTAGCCCAACCTCTTAAGGTTGGTCTTTTAGTTTTATAATCCCAGACATTGCAGCAGAGACCAGAATCCTGCTTCCTGATAAAGAAAGACCCTTACTCCACGTAAGTAGAAAGCTGCCTTAAATCCTCTTCCTTCCCTACTCTTTATACTTCCTGGGATTTCCAATCCTTAGAGGTCATTCTGTATACAAATTTATACTTAATGATGATATCTGGTGCAGAAGAAATCCTGGTCATATCTGTTTACCTTGGATACACTTCCTACACAAAAGAAGCAAACGCAAATATGTCCAGTGTTTTCAGTTCTAAAATATATGCAAGAGAAATGATTTTGAACTGGTAGCGCCCAGAGTTTTCAGTGTTCAGGGCTCCCCAATGAGTATTTAATAGTATTGGCATACACATTAAACACGTCTTGTATCTTAGAAGAGTGATGTCTTTAAGTCTGCTGTAATGTTGGAGCTCAGAACAGCCCTCCCAGCTCAGGCCTGGCTCTTAGCAAATGAGACAAACTACTCCTGTATAAAAGCAATTAAATGTTAAATAGCGGAGCTGTTTGGTTGGAATGAGCCCTAGTAGAGGACAGGAAAGGGGAGGGCTGTCTTCTTCACTGAACTGCAGTGGCATAGCCCTGCTTCTCCTGCTGCTCTTCCTCAGTGCTTGAGGCCCTCACACCCTGCCGCCTCTAGCTAGGTGCTATGTAGCTAGAATCATGTGGTCCGACCTTTGGCAACAGACTTTGACCTGAGAGTTTAAAAAAAAAAAACAATACAACACACAAAACCACATGCTACATGTCGTGGAGGTATAAGGGCATAAATACAAAGGTTGTCATTAAAAAAAACCACACATCTGTTTATGTATATATACAGAAATAAAGGACTTTCGCAGTCAAGATTCCCTTTAAGGTTCTTCATCCGTTACAACTTTATTGCTGAGTTTGCTACAGCCACGGGGTAACTTTGGATCATACCACTGTTTTGCATGATTAGCAACTGCTTATGACTTCACCCCTTCCCACCTCAGTTACTGTTAAACTCAAAACAAATTTCTGTCTCATACATGGAGCACAAAGCCATCTAGAATAAGAAAGGTAAGAGCATCTCTGTTTTTCCTGGGATTTTTCTGCCTTAGGACATAGTTTTGGAAGCTTTGGCTTTTGTTGTTGTTCTTAGTATTGTTATTGTTTCATTGTATTATTTCGCCTCTTCAGCTCACTGCAGATCATCCCTGGGGTAGAATGATGGTGTCCTGTGACCAGGCTCAGCTTATGGCAAATTTGGTCAAACTCATTAAAGCCAAGAAAGTTATAGAAATAGGTAAGACCATCACTTCATCTTCTCTGTAGATAAATAAATCTCCTGGCTGTGCTTCTCCAAATCCAGCCATGTTTATGTAAGGTAAGATTTCCCAGTGTAGTAAAGTACTGCATCTCTGTCTCAGCAATCACGTGGGTGAACTACAGCATGATAGTAGCATCTGATTTGCACGTTCTTGCCTGTTTGTCTGTTTGTGCATCCAGTAATTTTAGCATCAGCAGGAATGTCTCATCAACTCAGAAGCAACCTGAAAAATTAGGACCAATAGCTCACTTGGGTCTCCAGTGTTGGCTAGCAATTGCAGGGCAGGGTGTATTCCTTCCTTTCTGTATCAGTTTCTTGCCAAAAGGAATTGGTTTGCTGCACGGGCCCTGAATCCAATCCACTTTCTTTGAAACGCCTATGTTAGGAGGATGTCCCAAAGCCAGAGTGATGCTGAGCAGCCAGGTATGGGTTCCCACCATCTTTATCTTTGGCCTCTCTTATGATGCCCTGGTATTTTGCTCCTGGACAGATCCCGTCCTTTTAGCACAGGATTTAGCTCCACTTTTAAGTGAGTGTGTTCCTTAGGTGCAGGACCAGATCCTGCCCTCTGTGTCCTGGAGAATTTTTTTTGGGGGGAGGAGGACAAACAAACAAACAAACAAACAAAAAAACACACATGCAACTTCAAGATTGATTAAAGGGGAGGAAAAAATATCTTACCAACCCCTGTAACATTGGAATGAAATAGAAAGCCTTTTGAGTCCATTAACAGATTGCCATCTTCGACCCTCCTGGGTTTCTGTTGGTTTTACTTTTTATTATTATTATTGGTTTTATTATCATTCCAGATGGGAGTCCTCTAGTTCACTATTTATAAATTTTTCAAAACAGTAATTTTTGATGACTTCTGTGATTTTCTTCCTAGGTGTTTTCACAGGATATAATACCTTGAATATGGCACTTGTCCTGCCAGATAATGGAAGAGTTGTTGCCTGTGACATAAATGAGGACTATGTCAAAATCGGAAAGCCACTGTGGAAGGAGGTAAGGAGCATCTTTTCAGTTAGATGGTTAGGACAGCTGCATTTGCTTGTTATTATTGCTTGATGGTTTTTGTATCTTAGATCTGCACATTCACACGCAAGCATTTCTGTCATTAGGGCAGGAGTTGCAACAACTTAATTTGAGAAGACAAATAATTGCTGACTGGATCCTAGAAACAACAGAAAAAAAAATCTGTTGACTAGTCACTCCGAGTGCAAACTACAAACAGATTACTTTTTGACCACTTGGATCACTTCTATGCTCTTTTTCACTCTAGGCAGGAGTAGAGCATAAAATTGACCTACGGATAAAGCCAGCTATTCAAACACTTGGTAAGTAACCTAAAATATGTATATATTTTCTCCCTTAGAAGCCAAAAGATGAATATAATGCTGATGAAATCCAGAAAATACAGTGGCAAATCTGATCCCGTTAGTAACAGTGAAACAAATTTTCTTATCTAAAGAGGTCTTAAAAATAAATTTAAAAACACATGGCTTTAAAAGTTCGGTTTTCTTACGTGCTAACAGAAAGGTGAAAATGCTCATCCTGTGGAGTGGGCTGTGCTGGTCACTCACCTGTCCTGTCCATTGCCTTAATCTATGAAGTACTATTGTCAGCTCCTTCTGGGAAAGCTGATTAAAACAGATTAATTAGACAAAGCCCAACTTTTCTTATCCAGAGTCCTTTCTAAGCAAGTATTTCTTTGTTGTAGAGAGGAAGAGCTTTCCAAAAGGGTCAAGGTGCAGGAAAAAAAAATAATACAGAAGCCAATATGAAACTTAGGGTATAACAGTTAATTTTGGCTCAGAGAAGTTCAGATTCAGAATGCAGCAAAACCATGCAAGGGCATAAGAAGAGCAGTGACTTCTCTGTCAAGAAGAGAGACAATATGGAGCAGAGAGGATATTCATAAATATTCTGAAATGCAAGAAATTTGTTAGGAATGGAGGTGGTATTGGAAGAATATAGGTTTCCAGCAGAGGTGTTTGAGGGACCCATATAGATCCATCCTTCCTTTCAACAGAGGATGCAGTGTTCTTAAAGACTGATGGACAGCTCTGTCTAGGCAATGCTTCAGATGAAGAAACATTCGCAGTTGACAGAGGATAAGGGTGGGTGAGAGCAGATGGCAGAGATCCTTAGGAAGACAGCAGTCAGCCCCTTTCCAACTGGCAGCCTGGAGTTCTCAGTCAAGAAGGCAATTTACAAAACCTTAAATGACACTTGCCCAGAGAAAAAATACTTAAGGCAATCATTTGCTGTACTGAAGATTTTTGACAGCGTTTGTTCAAACCCTGTCAAACCCTATGACATAGGGAACCACCCTATGTGCATCATGGCACTTGGTCATCAACTTGAGATTAGCATTTAGGACCTGCTTATAAACATGAGTGAAAAAAAACATAATCCACTTAAGAATACAGTTCTTAATCAGCTCAAAACATAGCTGAAGGTTTTGAGTGAGTGTCGTTTCGAAACTGCTTGACTTGTTCTTGCTACACCACTCAGCAGCCCCAGCTGTATCCTGCAGGTTTTTAGAACTCCCCCATGAGCTTATTCCACATTGGCAAAGCTCAGTAACTGAGTGTTTTATGACATACATTGTATCTAGATTGGTTTCTCTGCATTAAGCTTTTCTAGTAATTAGCTGTAGAGGAACAGGCTGCCTGGTCAAAGCACCAAAACTGTTATTTATTGAGAATTTTGACACAGCTGGTTGACTTTCTCCTTCTACACAGCATTAACCAGGGCATAATGACTCACTCTGTTGCCCATCTAGATGAACTGTTGGCCGGTGGAGAAGCAGAAACCTTTGACTTTGCTTTCATTGATGCGGATAAAGAAAGCTGCAATGAGTACTATGAAAAATGTTTGCGCCTCGTAAAGAAAGGGGGAATAATAGCTATTGATAATGTAAGTACTGTTAGTTGTAGTGGTGGTAGCACAGGCAGTTACTGATTTGCTTCTAGGAAAGAAAAAATAAAGTCACAGCGGGATTCTAATAACTTGATTTCTGACCTGCAACTCCATTGCTAATTGCAACATCTTGTTCCATATCATACAAAGGAGACTTTAAAATTCAGCATAAATTACCAAAGTACGCTTTATGCAACAATATAGCACTAATAACACTAATATGGGCAAGAAGCCCTATATAAGAAGTAATATGTTAAATTTATGTTTCTACATAAACAGGCTGAGATGAGAGGCTTATCATATCTTTTCTAATTCATTACAGAGGATGTTGTCTTAGTCTGCTCTGTCTTGTAGCATTTTCTACTATATATAGTATTTATGCAAGATCTAGGGTAGCATTTGTAATCAGTAGTTACTAATAAGTTATTCATTAATGACTTTTACTAGTAACAAAGAATGGTGTTACACTTCAGGTACGTTCAGGGTTACTGTGGCAGCTGAACAGGGGCTTTTAAAAATACGTTTGCAGTTTTTTTGTTTTGGCTTCTAATCTGCGATAGAAGTACAATTAGCCAATTCTGTGGACTCCCAATCCTGTTTCATTATGAGAGCTCCATGTTGGGAACCACTAGGAATTTGAAATACAGTACAATACCAATTTCTAGAAAACATGCAGGATCTTTTCCCAAGCTTCCTTTGTGGTCCAAGGAACTTATTGGAACAAATGAGGTGCATGACATTGCTTTTTTCAATAGGTCCTTTGGAGTGGAAAGGTGCTAAAACCAAGAAAAGATGACTTGGCAACACAGAGCATCCACCACCTCAATGAGAAGCTTCTCAGAGATGCACGAGTCAATATCAGCATGCTCCCAATGGGGGACGGAGTGACATTAGCATTCAAGTTATAACTGGAGGAAGCCTAGCACATGGGAAACAGCAAGCATCAAATTACCAAGAAAAACATAGGTGGAACACTGTCAAAAATGATTATTTAACCTATACCTCCACTGGATTTTGTAGCATGGGAAAGTAGACTTTAGAAGCAGCAGGACCCTAAGGGCAGCTAAATTGATGACAGAAACTTACATGGAGATCTACTGTGGCTTCTTATTTTAATAAAGAAGATTAATAAATTTAATTATAATAAAGGAAGAAAACGTACAAGAGGTTGTCCTTTTAAAACAGTTTAAAAAAAATTCCCTGTGTATGACTGAGTTCCAGCTGTGTTTGTACAAAGACTTTTTGCTGTCCTAAAAGAGGCTATTGAGTCTGAGGAGGGGAAAAAGCCTGGGGGCACAGGGAATAAAAATAGGGAAACATTAAGTAATTGGCACAAGATCTTGGAAAGAGGGGGAGTTGTCACTTTTCACAAATACACCGGAGGACACTGTTTAATTGGACAACTCCACAAACAAGCATATATTTTGGTGACTAGTTTTTCCTGTGACAAGACTAAGTAAAAATTACAGTCCTTCTCTAGAAGGCTATTTAGTATTATCTTGACATTAATGTATTTGCTAGGGACCATGAAGCACCAAGTACTTTGGTCTTTATCCCCTTGAAATAAATGGGTAACTGAAGCTTTTTTTTTTTTAATGCAGAAAAAAATAACACGTTGCTGGCATTCTGCAGGACTTGGAGACTGAGTTTTCTGCAGTCTCAGACAGCAGGTGATTGTAGCTGTGCTCACAAACCTTATTCTCAGTAGCAGAACAATCTGTTCTATTGTCAAAAGGAAAAGAAACAGAGTTTAATGTTAAAAGCCATAATAGAAGATTTATTTTTAAAGAAATATATATGGCATCAAGGAGATTACTAGCCTTCTCAAGCCAGCAATTGAAAGTTGCTGGTAATCCTTGAAGGGTACTAAACTGAGAAGCCTCAAATATGCGTCATCTGAAAAGTCCCTTTAAAAGCATGTTGAAGGACAAACAGGATTTCCAGCACCAATTGCTCCCTAAATCTTGTGTGTGCAAGGACTGTTTTTTGTTGTTGTTTTTTTTTAAACCTAGGTAACACTGCAGGTAGATTTTTTTTGAAGTCAGAATGAGGAAGAGCAGATCAGCAAGAAGAGAACCAAAAGAACTTTCTCCTTCTTCCCTTCCTCAAAAGCAGCAACTTACAGAGTGCTCATTTCCTAGAAAGTTGCTTGCAAGCATGGAGCATTAGTTGCAAGTCCACAGAAGGAAAATGATGATTGTTTAAGGACGCAATACAGCTGTTAACTGGCTATTCAAGTAATTACTACAAGCATGGATTACGTTCCCTAGACAGCATGTAAAACAATGCTTTTTCACATCCTAATAAAGTATTTTTCCTATAGTATTCTTAATGCTTAGTTAACTTCATTTGCTGCTGTCATTCATTACTCATTTCATCCTGCTGTGTTCTATGAAACTTTTGGTCAAGAAACAGTAGCTGAAAGAGCTCACCTTACCTGGGAATAATAAAAAAGATTTAAGTGGGGGAAGCATATTCTGTTCAAGTTCGAGAAGGAGAATCTACCTGATGACTTCCTTCCATGCTGAATTAGCAATACTAACTAGTTTTACTAAAGCTTTCAATTTCAGCCTCAGATTCTTATTTTAGAGAAAACCCAATTAAACACAAAACCTAAATTAGCATTTTACAGGCAAATACTCCACTGACTACTGGTTTGGGAGGTGTAGCTGGTGCACTGAAGAAGTATCACATGCATATTGAAAAAAAGGTAACTTGACATTTGTTGGCCTTCTATAGGGAGGAGGCCAACATTTGCTTAAATAATGCACTCAAGGCACTGGGATACAAGATTTCAAGCCTCAGAATAATTGTTGGAGCTGGCTACATGGTTTATATTTGTGAAATTTTAACTGGGTGGCTGGAGTTCTGGTAAGGGGCAGATATTCAGGGCACGGGTGTTAACCTGTCTCATGGCAATATGCTACAATGGGAAAATTATGAGAAAAGGAAGCATTGCCTGGTGGTGTCAGAGTGGAGCTGTGACTGAAAAGATCTCAGTTCTATTTCTGTCACTTCCAGTTAAAACCCTGATTTGGCAGAGCATGTCAGGATGTGCTTAAGTACTTAACTGAATTGAGGGCTGGCTGCTGTGAAGTAAAATCCATGCCTGGGAAGAGGCCAGTACAAGGTGTATATGGCCCATAAAAGAGATTTTAAATAGGACATAAAGCTTGCCTAATTTATTTTTCAGGGTACAGTTTTACCCAGAGAGCTTCCAACCTGTGTCTCAGTGTTCTTATCTGCATAACAGAAATAACACTTTACTCAAGTCTTAATGACTGCAGTAGTTCTCAGATGGAGTGGCTAAAGGAATATACAAGGTCATTGTGTTTTCATGCAAAGCTCCTGGCTATGTTCCACATACAGTTTTACTTTTTAAGTAGATAACAAAATCAGACAGGGTTACAAGCAGTACTGGACACCAACAGGATAAATACTCTCCATGTTTTGGCCCCAAAAGGCTGTGTGACATGATGTTCCTCTTCTGCTTTTGAGAAAGCTCAGTTTTCCTAGATTAGCTGCAAGATCATCCATGCCATTATTAGGTTCACTGATTTTTTATTATAGGGGTGATTACCTGAAGCCCAATCGGTATTCAGAGCCTTAGATGAGAAAAAACCTTCCTGATGGAGCTTCCAACCCAAACTAGCAGCTGCCAGGCTCCTACTCTGTAGCAGCACAAAGCCCCTCCAATTTCACCGAAGTACTGCATAAGTGAAGGCTCTGCCCTAGCAAAAAGGATGGAAACAAGCGAATCTATTCACACCTTCCCCATCTAAGTAGTTCAATATTGTTAACATTTGCTAGAGATTATAGCATTGTTTATAACATCTACAGTGTCAAGAGAATAAAACCAAGCTGGATGTTCTCATCACCACACAATGGGAGGGAGAAAAGGGATACCTAATTTTACAAAGGTATGTTTTTAAAGAGAACATCTCTACTGAAAAGAAGGATCCTCTTCACAGTCACAGACACTGGTCACAAGCATTTCACAAAGTCAGGGATGTGCAGGCAGTGAGGGTTTCACTGGCAACCCACTGAAATTGCAGATGCACCTAATAATAGATTTTTTCACACAAGAACATTCAAATAAAAGACAGTTCTGTTTTACTCAGACCAGTATGAAGGCAAAGTGAAATGGGTTAAAGCTTACTAGAGACCACTAAGTAAAGTAAAGACACCAAGCATCTGGTTACTATTTCATCATTTTTGGATGCTGCTTAGTGGAAGTCAAACCACAACAACACACAAAAAACAGCATATACGAAATAAGCACAGAGCATTCAAGGATGTTGGTTTCTTGTACGGGAGACCAGGTTTGGTTACTGAGAGATCATCTAACAAGGAGAATGAGACAGAAGACGAAGTGAGATTTCAAACTTTATGGCATCATTCTCTACATCTATTGTAAGGTAGATCTGCTGTAGAGTGAGCTGCAAGCTGGTAAAAACACATGCCTTGGTCTACAAGTACTATTACAGCCTTTCCCAAGCCTGTTGAAGTCATTGGAAGATTGATCACAGTAGCTGTTTTGCTAGCAATTTCCAAGTTGCAAGAATCTTCTCTGTAAAGCCAATCCAAAAAAAAAAAAAATCAGCAAGCACCATGAGAATTTTTGGAAGAAAAAAATCGAACAACAATTTAGCAAAATTCAAAACCAGTCACGATCATAGTTTGTGACTCCATGAACTTCTGCTCCTTGAATGGTGGGAACTATGAAAATCCCCATTGCCTATGCTAGCAGAAGACACAAGTTTTGCTTAGAGGGCTCTATCAAGCGGCTGAGGTTCAATCTGCATGCAGTGGGCTAGCACATTACCTCTGCTTTGGATTCTGCTCCATTTTAAATATGCAGAGTGTAGTGCAGGCATTTAATCAAACCTGTCTCCATCCTGATCACGTAATTACCATTAGAAAGAATAGCAATGTGTCCCTAAACTATAGATTGATGAGCCATCTGTAAGCTGAAACAAAGAGCAGAAGGAAGCTTAATTGAATCAAATATTTAGAATACATTACACTTCATTTTGTAGTTACTCAGAAGCTGGCCTTCTCTTCTGGCTCCTGCCCTGCGCGTCTGGAATTCATCACCACTAACTGCATTTAATCCTTCAACCTTACTATAAAGTGACTGCTGATAATATATAATTATGGTTTAATTCAACTGGTGAATCAGCCTTGGGGAATTTGTGGGGACAATGGGAATTTAGGCTTTCATGAGGTGGCAAGAGTGGACCATACAATAATGCCTCACAAGTCTTTGTCTCTAACAGCAAGATCATGTATGAAAGCTTATGGATCTTCTCCTGATGCCCAGATATCACACCTGCCTGAGCTATTGCTCATAGTAGAGGCTCCTCATTTCCCATCCCAAGAGAGAAGCTGGCCTAGGTGCACAGCGGCTGCCCAGCCCTCCCACCCATACGTTTGTGCAACACTGGCATCTCCTCCAGTTGTGAGGGTTGGCCCCAAAGTGGCCAACACAAGTGATAAACATACATTTGGGACATGCTCAGAAGCAAATGGGGCTGAAGAACAGTATAAAAAAAGAAATTTCTTTAAAAAAGAAATCTGCCGCCCCCCCCCCCGTAACTCCCCAAAACCATCATGAGAATGAGAGCACGTAACAGTAGCTGCTGGTCAGGTATCTCAGCCCTTGCTCTTCAGATGTTATGTTAGAAGTGGTGGTGTGGTATTGGATAGATCATGGGGAAAGGAACAGAAGACTCTTGCAGATCATATTTGGCATTTCTACTAGCTCACTAAACAAGCAGCCAATGCTCACTCAGCACTGCTGCCACACTCCCACTTTGCACTAGCCCTGTCCGATAAAACCAAAGGGAAGACAGCAAGAGTTTGGAGTTATGTACAGCTTGGAAAACACTCAGGACTCAAAGGTGCTCAGATCAAAATAGAGGATATTCCCTCCTTCCAAGGGCAGACACAGCGCTTCCTGAACTCTCAAGGCTTGCTTCTGCACGTTCAATGCTGCAGCTTTTGATCCTGCTGGGTCATGCAGTGGATGAAGTGGGGAACATTGCCTGTCTGTCACGTCACAGCAGGCCTAAAGGAGAGCTGGACTGATGGGTGTAGCCCAAGTTAGAGGCATTTGTTTGAACCTCTGCTATTGCCACCTCCTTTATTCAACAAGCTGATGAAGTGTTTTTAATCTGTTCGAGTCTAGCCATGTTACACACAGACCGTGCTTTCTGTAAACTGCTGCTTCTTGAAGACAGTTAGCATGCTTCTTGTGATAAAGCCCTTAAGATACAGGGAAGAAACATGACTTCAAGCCTCATCCAAGTCCCCTCCTTTCAAGCATGAGCAGCTCCCCGGCCCCCTCAGAAACTCTGCAGCTGGGACCCAGAGCACACCACATCTCAGGCACCACATGTGGTGGCACATGCCACCCCTTGCAGCTGGACCGTGGCCATGCTGAGAAGTTCCAGCTGTCCTTCCAAAAGGGACATGCCAACGTGTTCAGATAACTTATGAGCTCCCCACACATGAAAGACCTGGACCAATTGCCAGGTGGTTTGCATCACATTTGATTTGGCTGCTTATTTGCACTTCAGCAGCTCCACTATCTTCTGCTTCCCAGAATCAACATGTGGAAAACCCAAAACACAACCAACAGGTCTTGTGGGGACCTGCGTTTCTGACCAGATCCCAGGCAAAAAGTACCGGGCAGCAAGCAACCGAGCCTGTTGCTGCAGGCTCTGCACCGTAGTTTGCACCAGGATGAAGGGCTCTGCCTGAGGATAAAGCATTACCCCTGCCTAAGTCTAATCACACGCAAATTGGTCTCATGCATTTGCAGCTACTCATGGTTTCTAAGTCACCTGGTTTATAATAATAATTTTAAAGGCAATGTTTTTGTAAAAGGAAATGAACAAACATAAAACCTGTAAAAGAGGGAAATTAATGTGGGATTTCAGACGTGTTATTTATCTTCCTTTCTGCCTCTGTGCAATACTGTAGGGATAAGCACATAACTAGCTGCTTTAATATTTATTCCTATTATAGGAAAAGTAAACATTGCTGATAAGTCACTGCTTTCCAGGATTAGATTTCGTATTTTAGAGACTGCTTTAAATTAAAGCAAAAGCAAACATCTTTTCTTCTTATTCATATATTTCCCTAATGAGTTCCAAGCAAATTATGCCTACTTATATTTTATGATTTTAAATAATTAAAACATTTTATGGAGGCAACTAAAATTCTCCCCAGAGTTAGCAGAAAGATTATTGATTGAACAGATCTCAAGCTACAAGGAAAAAATTATTATTTAGTTTAAAGGCTCGTAATTCTATTCCTATTAAACCTACTGAAAAAACAAGAACTGTACATTTTTACAGCAACCTTTTGAGTTACGCTGGGGCAGGGACATGGGGTTTGTTGGTAAACTGAAAGCAGTAACTTTCTGACACTGTGAAATTAGGTATGCAGGAGAGTTAATGATTGTTATTGTTGCTGTCAAAAGTAAATGCAAATGCCCAGCTACTGTGTACACGCACAGCACCACAGTGTTTTTTACTCAGGATCTTTTAACATGCTTTTTTCTTTTTCTATTTTTAGGAAGCAAACATTAGGACTCAACTTTTAAAAGCTCACAAAACATGTATCTCTTTGGACCAAGCTCAGAGATTAAAAAAGGGGGGAGGATCAAAACTTAAGAGTACACAAATAGACTGATCCAAAATACTGTTTTGTTTGTTTGTTTTTAAAGGCATTGTTGTTTACCCTGCAGGTCCTACCATTTTCCCTCCGACAGGTAAATTCACATAGGCTGTGCCTCACAGCACTCAATGCATACTTCATTTCTGTGCAAGGTGTGTATTTGTGAGCTGCCTACTATAAGCAGGCATTGCTGTTGCCTGCCATAGGTGAAAACCTGAAGGCAGGAGGAGCACTGCAATGAGAGGACCTAGAAAGCTTTATCAGGAAGCAATGGATGCCCTTGACCCCATGCAGAGCCATGAGGGCAGGAAGGAGGCATCAAGACCTTCCTGCTGCTCTGCATGCAGGGATCTGTGTCTGCCTCCAGCCCCACACACAAGGTGGGAAAAGTGCCTTCACCCACAGCTTCCACCCAGCCACCCATCTCCTCAGCCCCCGGGTGCACCAGCAGGACGCTGGTATACTGTTTCAGCAGGGTCATCTTTGACATCCCCTAGCCACCTAAATGTCAGCTGCTATAGAATGCTCTCCCAAGCTACTTAATCCATCTTTTCAATGAGGAGTAATTAGCGGGGTTGTTCCAAAGCAGAAAGCCACAGTTAATTGTGTAACTACTCTGCTGTCTAATGTATTATATCAAAGAGATTAATACAGCCTGAAAGAAATCACAGGGCCTTCCTCGGTTCCCTGTGAACAGCTGAGCTAGGTGGTATTCCAGCAAGCCTCAAAAGCATCCCCAGTGCAGAAAAACATGAATTCACTATCAAGGTGCAATTACAAAATGATACTAGGTCAAACCCTTGACAAGGTTGTTCACATACCAAAAGCTGCAGTTGCATAGAGCCTGTTTCTATGGGGCCTCTGGGTCTCCATGTGGCAGTTTGCCCGGAAGAAAACCCCTGCCCACACTTTTACTGTGGTGGGTTTGACTGAATGCTGAAGACAAAAGAGGCAAAAAGCACAGCTGCATTTAATCACACAGAGAAGCAAGACCCCAGATTCCCTCCTGTGTGAGGGAAAGGGACCCAGGTGCCACCAAGGGCCCTCTTACTCCTTTCTCTCACCCAGTTTTAGTTACTCTGTTGGGTGCTGCCACATTTTCCTTCCTTAATTTCCAGCACAGTCACTCACATGCCAGATATGCTGCCATGCCCTTAGCACAAGCTTAACTTCAAGTGTAAGTTTAAACCTCCGACCACAGGTATGCCCTTAATGAGAACTGCAGACCTGCAGCTGGGGCCTGTCTGCTGAGCTTACAAAGCATTTAGGGCTACATTCACAGACTGCATTAACGGCACGTGGTTAAAGCTGCAAAGCTAAGCGCCCAGAAGGTTACAAAGGACTAAATTTGCACAAGCAATCCTAATTTTGACCATCCCCATTACACATGGGCATTATATAGATCTTAATTTTATGATCAAGCATTTATGTATTTTACCTCTAAGGTGCTTCTTCCTGACCTTCTTAGAGCTTATTTTACTTCTTTTGCCTTCAGGCTAATACACTGAGAACCTATAAACAGGGAAATAGCCAGCCCAAACTGGTAGAGGTTTCCTAGGTCCCAGAAGGACCAAGGAGCCTCGTGCTAAGGTCACATTTCTCCAGCAGAAGAGGTTAGGGAGACAGACTCACCAACAGAAGGTATAATTGTTTCTTCAATGTTTAATTATCTTCTTTTTTCCACCTTGTGTTTGATTTCATATCCATAAAAGGAAATTAGACCACAACAGCTACAGCAGCACCAAATCATTTTAGTGACTCCCTTTAACTTTCCTCAAAGGGATTCAAAGGCATCAAGTAAAAGGGAAGGAAAACAGAGAGCAAGTAAGAATGAGTTTTCCTATGCAACAGGAAACCTATCCTACAAAAGGAAAGCAGTGAAATGAACTCCTTTCTTTTCCTGGAAAGTTCACTTTTCAGATGCTTTCCCCTCTTCCCTCACTCCCTTGCTATAAAACAGGCCGAGCTCCCTGTGCCCACAGGCCTGTTTCCCAGGTACCTGCGGAGGCCTGAGGCTGGCTGGCTGAATGTGCCACTAGGCCAGGGCAGGCACGTTGACAGCTTGTGCCCCTGCCCTGCCAAACTACTTATAGCAGTACTCCCTATTTCTAAATCCCGGAATCCCAGGCAGAACTTTGGGAACGATCTCGTTTCAAGAAGAAGACCCTGAAGTGGCCTAAAGTACAAACCTCTCAAGGTAGTGGCTCTTGCTTCCTGCAGAACATCACTCTCTACTCATGAGGCAAGCTATGTTTTGTCTCATATAAGTGACCAAATAACCTCACTCCATGGCACGACAGCACCTCTTGGGACATAGGTGTGCTGCTGGGAGAGACTGCTACAAGCAGCCACAGCACACTTCTCTGCTACTGCTTCAGGCAAAGAGGAAACGGGGATGTTGGGCCAGAGTGTTTAAACAGCCCCCAGGAGGAAGAAAAATTGAAGAAGGGATGTAAGTAGATCCAATAGCACACTCATATACCCTGATAGAGAGAAGACCTTTCCTATAAAGTGTTAGGTTTCATCAGAAAACCCACCAGTCTTGCACCAGACTCAATGTCGTAGCACATTTCACAATGAACTCCAAAAAAATAAAAGAAAAATAAAGTGTTTGAGCAAACATAGGAAGAGATCAGCCTTCTTTTACAAAGGCTGCAGTGCAAACCTGCAGCCAGGCTAAATAACAGCACCCTAACAAGTTGCTTGTGAACTACAGTTTACTTAAAAACATTTCATGAAACACTGGCTCCCAAAACACCAGACATTGCCTCACACCTACCTGGTGCTGTCTTCTAGTAGGAAAGACTCTCAAAACCCCCAAAAAGACAACCAGGCAGAACTGACCCCACTGGCTGAACACCCCAGGTGCAACCAGCATCCACATACTCACTCTCAAAAGCAGATGCTGATAAATTAGAGAAGTGGCAATCACACCAGGTGATCCTCATGATCATAACCCACCAAATCCACTCAAAAAGGTAGAGACAAAGAAATTCACAAAACCTGTAAATTTGGCCTTCACAACACCATCACAGAAAAATAATAATAATAAAAAGATAATAAAAAAAATCTGAGAAATCATCATGATGCTAAAACAGCTTATCCCTCTGCTGCCCTCCAGCCCACCATCAGCTGCTGATTACCTCCCAGGGCAGCCATCTGAGCCGCCACAGACCCTGCAGCCTTCACCCAGGGGCCTGCGAACAGCCACCCCAACCCCTGCCCCTGTCAGTGGGACTCTGCTCAGGCCCAGGCAGCCACCCCAGCAGGTGGTCCTGGCAGGGCAGAGGGGCTCAAAACGCCTAGAGAAGGGGTTTTGACACACTGCACTGGGGCTGGGGAATGAGGCCTGAAGACTAATGAGAGCCAAGGGGAGAGGGGTGAGGCGAGGCAGCCCCCAGCAGCAGGCAGTGGTAGCCCTGGGACAGCAGTGCTGGCTGCGCAGTCACGGCCCAGCCCCATGGGCACGCTGGCCTTCTGGTTTTGTCCAAGACACGGACTTTGTACGTTCATGAAAGTAAACAAAACAGCCCTGACAAAACCTACCTCATCTTCCGCCCTTAACTGGAATATCCTGTGAGACAGCTTTCAACCGATCGCTCGGTGTGGCAGGGATCACGGTGCAATTGTTCGTCACAGCAGTGGGGAACAACCAGCGACAGCTTCCTAGTGTGGGACTGCTGCCTCATGAAAGTATACATGTGCTTTATGACAGGACAGGCTCTGGTCGTGGATTTGCTTGGCTCTTTCCCCTGTTCCTGCTTGATTGGGACTTAAGTTAACTGTAGAAAGACGGTGTAGGGAGATTTTGCGAACGACCTGTGTGTCCCTGTGGTGCATTGCCACCACAGTCTGTCCTGCCGCACCGCGGGGCCTGGTGCCACCAGCTGCCTGATACAGAAAAACCCCAGGTCAGGCAATGCTTCGAATTCCTCCCCTTTGCCTCCTGGCCTCTGACACAGGGCACACTCTGCCCTTCTGTTGGCATGAGCAGCCAGATCTTCTTGGTGGAAACCGAGGGCCCTCGAGCCATTTTGAGGCTGCCAGACAAGGAGATAACCTGCCTCTTCAACCCGTGTTTTTAGGGCGGGGATGAGCCCAGGCAGTGGCTGCAGGCTGCTGGTGTTGGAGAGCCAGACCAAGGCTCCACAAGCGTCAACGCACACTGTCCTGCTTGCACACACGCGGGTGCGGGTGACAGCTGGGTGCTGTGGCCTAAGGTTTCCCTCCCCTCCAGCTCTGTTTCTTTATCTAAGAACCAGGCTTAGGCATACGGCAAATATTATGTCCCTATTCGGTCAATGAGCTAATCAAAGGTATGAGAGAAATATTAAATAAAGAAGCTCTGGTTTTATTTCGTTCCCCAGAGAGATCAGAAAGGAAAGCAGTGGCCACCAGGTGGCACACCCGCCCCACAGGCCAGCCTGGTGGCGCACGGCCCCTGCCCAGCCCGGGTAGTCCCGACCGGGCTATGGGGACAGCCACCCCCTCCTAGCTCCTACCGGGACGTTTAAGAGATTGTGGGAACAGCAGACAGTAAATTATGACAACGCTGTTTCAACTGCTGCAGGAGAAAACTCCTTGATCTCATCCCTACCAAAAAAGTACCCCTCCTCAAAATTCTTACCTGGATAACATCCAAGCCCTAAACACAGCACAACTTTTGATTTCTCAAATGAAAAATGTAAGCATGCCTAACACAGATTTGGTTAAGGTGTGTTTTCAATAACACCACCATGGATAAAATAAAATGTCTAGGGACAAATGCCATTAGTTACTTGTGAGCTACGCCTTCCACTCTCCTCACCACACCAGGCTGGGGTTCAGATAGAGCACTTGTACCCATGACTCACATAGCACACCCAGACTAGCTCCATGAAGCACACCAGATAAGATTAATGAAAGTTAGTAATAGCTGTTTAAATTTTAATGCTTCTGGCAGAGGTTAAGTAAACATGAAAGATTCTCTGAGTCACCAACAATGCGGAATTAAATAGGCAGAGTCCTTACTTCAGCATCAGGGTCTTCCCCCACAGACCCAGGACAAAGAACAACCCACAACACCCACGGACTGTTGAAAGATTTCTGCTGTATGCGCTACAGTTAACCGGCAGGAATTGTACTGCAAGTATTTCGGTAGAATTGAATTCAGCAGAAAATGCTAAAGGTCAAACAGCTGGAGCTGAGACGAAGTCTGATTGCTTGCCATCTTTAAAGCTCTGCCAGTGCTTTTCCTAACACTAGAAGTTAAATATGAGTGTACATAAGAAATCTGGATGATCTTACTGAATCTGTAAGAAACACCCCACATTCTAACAGTATTTTTTAGAAGTGCATATTATTTTTCCAGAAATTGCTGTGCATGACATTTTTGCCTCTTTTATATGAGTGTTAGTATCATACTCACAGCTAAAGCAAAAGCTAGTTACACACTAAGCTCACAAAAAATGAATTTAGTTGTTTTTTGCTTTCCATTTTACCGAACCTGTATAAAGACTGACAACCCTAAGGCAGGCCCAGGAACTTTGTAATAAGGGAAACATCACTACAACACAACGAACACACACACACTACAGTAACTGATGCGCTTTATGTTTTTATTCCTATTCCAGATCAGGAACAAAAATATTCCATGGCAAAGGGAGGCTGACGAACACATTAGAACAGCTTGCAACAAATACAGCCTTTTCATGCCACAGAAGAACCCAACCAGATTTTTTCTTTGGGTTTTCCTTTTTGGTAGTTCACAGGAAGCATTTGTACCTGCTGTTAAATCACTGCTGCCACAGGTGAGACCCAGGATGTTTTTTTTTTTAATCAACAATTAGTGGCTTACCTTGCATAGAATTGCTCCTGTCTTCGCTGACTGATATAAGGAAGCAAGGACCTTTTACGTAAACAGGGTTGAATCATTTGCACATTGCAGTCTTATCTGTTCAGTTCTACTTCCTGTAAAAGTGCAGTCACTGTAGGTTCAAACACAGCACCCTGTGCCAGCACACAGAGCACTGCCAGTAGCAAGCCAAGCGCCAGAACAGGACATTAGAGGGCAGTATGCGCACTCTGTTGCTACCTGGCTTTATTCCAGCAATACCCAAGGGAAAGTTAAAAACCTAGGCCCCAGTGTTTGGGTGTGAAAGGCTTCCACGCCCAAAGGAATTCCAAACAAGTTTCCTGGTTTCTTAAGACTGTAGTGCACAAAAAGCAGATTTAAGAATATATTACACCAAGCTGATCTGTGAGTGCAATGTTAGTTGATAAAACCTGGAAAATTTCTGCAAAATAGGAAGAATAAACGTTTGAGTCACTCAGTAAGTTGTGGGGAGGATGTAATTTCATATGCAAGGAGTTTTACTTAGCAAAGTTGATTACATCTCCTTGCAATGTGCACACAGACAACCACTATTCCAGCTGTACCAGGGAAGAATGCAATGCTATAGTTCACACAAACAAGATGCACATCCATCTTCAGGTCACTATCTCAAGTGCTTTATTTTGCTCAGAACAACAGCTGCGGAAAGTCTGGCTAGTACTGAAAGTTATCATTAAGGCTTTTCACATTTTCTAATAAAGTGAAGCTATTTAAACTACCACCATTCCTTACCACAAAACTCCAGTTACACCACTAGCTTCTGTAACATACTTGAAAAGAAAGTTTGAAAGCCATTTCTATAAGCCTTACTTGTGAGATGCCAAGAGATAAGACACCAAACTTCTTTTTCTTACTTAAGGTAGCAATTTATGACAATATTTTAGGAAGCTCAACATTTTCACAGTTAACTACTGCAGAGCTCTTGTAATTCTCCCATTGCCTATCAGCATTGTAACAAAGGGAACTGCTTAAGGTTTCTAGGCTAACGACCAGTGAAGTGATGCACATGGAAACAGTAAAATAAATGTGTTCAGGCTTTCCATACCTAATTTGTAGGAAGAAGCAAAGAGAAACTCGGAAGATCTGCTTTTGTTTCATTTGGCTGTTACGTAACCTCAAGAACAATGGATAGAGATGAGCGAACAGTGAAAAAAGGGCTAGGGTAGTTGGTTCCTGAAAGACCAAGTGTCAGACCACTACAGCCTTATCAAAACCCTCCAAAAAACAGAGCAACAACAGTACCGTAGCCATCGTTGGTTTAAGGATGCAAGGCATCGCTCATAAGCAAAAGACAGTCCTTTATTTGCCCAAGTGCTACAGTTGGATGATGCATGCAGGCACACACCTTTTTTTATTTCTGGGAGAAGCCTGCAGATGCTTTGTGTTACACTGAAAAGAGAACCTGGAATAAAACTCAATTGTCTGGCCACACGATCTCTAGCTTAAGAAGAGCTTGTGTATAAATACTTCGAAGTGTATCAGCTCAAACATTTACATGCAATAACAGAGCAACAAATTCCATCTTACGTGCTGCTTCTTCCATCACCAAGTGGTAGAAGTGTCCCAAGGAAAGGGTATTCAAGTGAGAATGGCACTAAAGGTTCTCCGAAGCATAAGTCTAGTGACCTATGCTGCGAAGCCTTCTCTTTTCCATGTAAGAAAACTGGTCAAAGACACTACCAAGCCTGCTCAAGATGCTGAGATGACAGCGTAAGCTTGGTTCTACCTTCTGCAAAGAAAGTGACTCAATTATTCCATAGCTAAAGCCTGGACACAGGCAGTTCGCTATAGTACTTAACTCAAGAATGAGTATGAGGGCAACAATACAAGATGGACCAAGATCTCACGTAAATCACTCAGATGTTTAGGGGAGTTAAGTAACCTAGCACAAACCAAACAGTTTGCAAAACAAACATTCCCAACCATAACCTAGCCTCCTTCCTTTTAAAGGTATGTGAACTACAGGCTGCAAGACCAACTATAAAGAGCTTCTTCTCAGCTATGAGACGAAGAAACAGGCTCCAAGCAATTCCCTGAATAGAATAAAACCTCACTCTTAAATTAAGAACTGTGACTGCATGTAAAATATTCCACATTAAAAGCAACTACAGCTACTTATGCTTGACCTTAACAGTGTGATTTTAAGAGATGCCACCCTGGAAAAAATACAAGTTTTTCTATTAGTCCACATTTCTGATCATATCTACCAAGATTTATTAGTCAATGGGAAAGCAAAATTGGTTATGTTTTCCTCCATTTCCATTTAAAATTAAGCCTTTATTTCATTTATTTTAAGCAGAAACCTTCAAAGCAGTTGGGCTAAGCAGGCTGTTGTACCATGACACTATTACATTCAGTTGCAGAGAAGTCTCACTTCACACAATTATAAGCAAAACGAGTGTTTGTGAGTTTTCTCCCCCCGCTGTTGGGCAAAGCATCAAGGAACAGTTTTTAAATGTCTCAATGTGGCAAGCACGTCTTTCTGCATTCTCTACATCAGCAGGCCAACTAGTAATGCAGTAAAGTCTTGCCCATGGAACAACAGAGGGAATTCAACCATCTGATATGACAAACCTTACCTGACAAAAAAAACATTCGACTTGCTTGAGGAATTTTAACTGTTTGGTGAAAACCAGCTATATTCAATGTTCACAAGGGAGGGGTGGGTCCTTAATTGCACAGAGATACAGAGCACTACATCTTGGGTTATTTTAGTTAAAACTTAACTGAGCACTACCCTATTATCTTGACTCTTAAAATATCTGAGGCACAAGTATGTGTGTGTACTTGATTTATTCATAATTTGAGTTGTCTCGGGATACCAAATGTATCTATTTAAGGTGATTTAACAAAACTGTTGACCTCATTTCAAGACATCCACTGATCCATTTTTCATTCAATGGCAATATCAAATGTTAAAAGGAACATAAAAACAAACATGCACGCAATTGTACAGTTTTCATAAATGTCTATTTCATTATTTGTGGGTAGCGCATTAAACAGTTAAATACATTTAAATAATGTTTAAGTGACTGCACTAATGCAGAATTGTAACTAGATGGGTAACCAATTTAACTAGAAACCAGCTAACAAGTAACTGTCTAAATGCTTCAAATACAGCTCTTGTTCTAGGTCATCCTTCTTGGGAAAAAAGCCTGCTGGTCACATTGAAAATACATTTTAAGGCCAAATTCTTCTGATATCCCTTCTCTGCAGCAGTTTCTTCACCTTTTTAAGCCTCCAATTCCAGGCCAAGGCCAAGTTTATGGCCACCAGCATTGATGCTCTTTCCGTCTATCAGGGCAGACAGAGTAAGCTTCACACCTGTAAAATTTTAAAGAGCATGTTTACAACATATAATCAGAGTAGCTTTCATTGCAACTCAACCTCTGTCATTACAAGTACAAGCTGTAGCTCTCAGTTTGTTACTTTGCTCCCAATTACTCTATGGAAGAATTCATTTACACATGAAATATACTGAAAGCTAGTCATGTGAATCAAGCAAACTGGATGCTTTTTTAAAATACCATTTTATAAACCACATATCCAAAGACTCCACTTGATAAGTGCACAGAAAGTTTGTTCTTCTACATTAAGGAATGCATGAAAGAGAAACTATGCATAGAACGACAGACACTTGTGCCAAGGAAGGGAGGGAATGAAAACTATGTATTTTACTAGGTTTCAAATGAATAACTAACCAATAGTAATGTAGCATTAACAGGTGTTTTCATATTTAAACAGAAAAAGTTCAGTTCCTCAGATTTTTTCTGAACATGTAGATCAGAAAGTGTGCTGTTTTGATTATTAATCATTTTTCAAGATCTGCTATTGTTCTGTACAATAGGACTGGAAAAAGCAAAGCTAGAAAAGACTGCTTGCACAGCCTTAAAGCTAAGTTTTCAAACACAATAGTGAACTGCTAAACAAATCAATGAGTAATATTATACAGAAATACCATTAGGTACAGTGTTATGTCTTGTTTATCTAAATGTTAATGTGCACCATAACCTGCTGTCAAACACTTACTTTGTTTTACAGACAAAGATATTCTGAAGAATCAAAGTAGTTGCATATCAATACATAGATCTCAAAATTTTTCTATGTGATGCACGGAAGATATGTATACAGAAGTCATGCATGTGAAAGTCCTTACCTGGCCTCAGGGTCTGGGTGTAACCCACTCCAACTAGACTAGAATTGTTGACTTTTGCCTGGAGAAAAATAAACAAACCAACAATTGAAACATAACTGAAGAGTTCTTCATTACCATTCAGGAGCCAGAGCTTACTAACCAAACCCAGTATTACTTTTTTCATTATCTCTGTGCTTACTAAACTGTCTCTCCAGCTATGCCTATGCCCCACAACTTAGGCTGAAAAACTGAAACCTATTCAAGTGTAGACAGGTCGCAGGAACAGGGAGAACTGTTACTGGAAGGTAGTTTGGCAGGTGAACTTACACCCATTTTTTTCAGAAGGCCGTAATAACTCACCACCAGTTTCCCAAAACAAGACACATTTAAAGAAACCTCCATTAGTATTTTGCAGGACCAGTCAGTCAAGCAGAGGTCACTTCATAACATCATAAACATTATGTGCAAAAATTCTCTCAGTCAGCATCACTTCCTCTACAGAGTGATTCCAACCTCATAACGAGCAAAGCTGTTCTGCAATATAGTCTTTTCAACCAGCATCTCTTACAAGTTCTCACCATGAGAACTGGAGTGTTTCCAAAAAACCGTTCAAAAGAATCTGTAAGCTTAGGGTCAGATATGCAGGTTGCGTTGTTTGTAGGTTGGCTTTTTTTTTTTATATATACATGTGAAATCCTGCAGAGCAGGGCAACATTTGAGATTCTGAAAGAGATGTTGCTATATGCAAAGTAACATGATTTAAATACTGCTTAATTACAACCATCTGGATTGTAACAGTAGCTCTTACTAGACTTTTTGACCAATTATCTTTTGTACTAATAATGCACATATGCTCAGGAACTGAAAAGCTGCTGTTTAGAATAACCCTTTTGGTTAGAGACATACTTACAGAGATAGAAGCAGTGGAATCCAACTTGTATTTAGCTGCAATACCAAAGCGAGTGCTGTTGCTACCTGCTGTCCAAGCCAGGTTTACAGCAGTTTCAAGATTGTCACTCACTTTCTGGTAAATTGACCCACCAAATTCAGAACCATCATTGCTGCACAAATATAAAAAAAAAAAGTTAGCTCCTTATATCTACTTAATCCCAACTTTAAAAAAACAGTTTGTCCTATTCAAAACAAGAGTCAGAAAGTTTGAATTGTTTCACACTTTTAGATCGGGTTAAGGGAGATGAAAAAAGTTTCATGGCAAAATTAAACTGCAATAATCCGTGAAAATATTTTTCAGTTTGTCACAGCTAGTTCTCCAATTAATTTTAAGTACTTGAACAAAAATCCAGTTTACATCCTTAACCTAATATATAAATGTTAGTTATGAGGAAACAAGCATTCTGAATTTGATTACTAAACATACCTGATTCTTCTAATGAATTCAAAGATCTTTATAAAATTTGTCACACTATTTGAGATTACTGAACTGAAATGGAATTCTTACAGCTTAGACTAACGTATTTTGTAGCTTCCCCTGCCTCACCTTCCACAAACCCAGACTGAACAATCCCTCTGATCTCTTTCCAAAATAGCTTGATTTTGAAATAGAAGCGTTATGTCCTACATAAACACACTGAAACAATGGCAGTTGGTATTAGATTGAGAACATCATATTCTTCAGTAGATTATGATCAGCTTGCTCTGAAGGACATCCAGGATCTCTAAACGCAGCAATTTGAATGAAGTTCAAAACCAAGATGCCATACACTTCAGTTGCACTCTAAGCATTTCACACACTCATCCCATATATGCAAGATGAAGAAGCTACTCAAAATGTCCAACAGCAAAGCTCTGTTCTTGCTCCAGAAACTAATTCTGACCTACTTAAATAGCCCAAGGCTAACTGCTACCTCTAACAAATCTACTACCTTTATATTATAGTCAGATACGGTTCAATGTATTGGGAAAACTAGAAGCAGCATTATGATCAATTAGACGTATCTGGGAGTTATGCGTACTGCACTTCAAATTTTGATTTCAGCATCTGGAAAACTGTAGCATATATTATGCTTTAAACTATAAGCTATGAGTACTTACTATTTTGAAAAGAGACAAACTAACATTTATTTAAGTTTGCTATTCAAAAAAGCACACTGCTTAATTGCTTGAAATACCAAGAGGTGCTTGAAAGGCATTTGTATTCTGACTAGAAGAAAGGGTAAAGAAAGCCTGCTTCTGTAAAACTGGACACAATTTTAAGTACTTACACATTAGTGTGCAGTTGGAAATCTCCAGTCTTGTAACCCACAGAGAAGTTGTTCCTTGTCAATTTCGATTTGGCACTATCAAAAGTCATCTGATAACCAGCCAGCCAGCCTTCATAACCAAAGACAGCTGAACCATGGATTGCAGGCCCAGCAAAGTCAAAGTCAACATCACAACCTAGGTTTAGGCATTCACGTTTATATGCTGACTTAATTTTACCACTCTTCTTTCTGAAACAGAGAAAAGATTATCTTAAGATAGGGCTTGATCTTTCCTCAATGAACTGCCAAATTTGAGCCATATGCCTCAACAGAATGCATCTAAATACCATGCACGTGCTTCCTCTAGACAGGGTCAAAGCATAGGTAACCCACCAAAAATCCAGAAAAATCATCAAAACATGCATTGTTATAAAGACAAACATCTTCATCCCTCCTGTAATATTCCAACTAAGTATTCCTATCCCAGAAAATGAGGAAAGCAGGCTGTTGTGAAGTGTACAATGTTAAGCCTGTAGAACAAGATGTGATGCTGAAGAACAGAAGCCTTTATTAGCATTGGGATTTGCTAATTTGGATCCATAACGATTGATTTGACACACCAGATGGCTATTTACCAGCCATGGGTGTAGGTAGTCACAAAGTAAAAGTGTTAAAAATTCTTACCCTGTATTTGGTGAGAAAGTTGTATCAAACGTCAACTTCAAGCCTTTGGCAATCTAATTGAAGAGAGAGAAGACAAAGCTATAAGTTCAGTTCTGCCACTTATGTAAATGAACTGAATACTTTCCTAATCTATTACCTGATCTTCAATTGCAATTTCTGTTCCCAGAGTGTTATCTGTGTTCCATTTTTCTGTGAAAGTCAGCCCATACTCAGCCCACTTGTATTTGGTCTCCAAGCTCCCATTCACTTTTCCAGTGTCTGTGTTCGAAGAACCAGATGTTGTGAATTCCTAGAAAAGGACAGTGTCTATGTTACACTGAAGATACACGTGATCATGAAAGCCTTACACAGTGACAAAAGAGAAAAGACCCTTCTTCACCAAACATTAAGATCTTGTTATGCCACATAACAAGTTGAACAACAACAGACAACTTGGGGGACAGACATAACATGAACTAATAGCCAGGTGATTCACGTCCACATAGAGGACTCCCCCCTTCCTTGCCCCCATTTCAACTGCAACGTTTGTATCAGCATTACAAAACATATTGATTTATAAAGTAACTCAAAAGCAAGCCTGTAGTTACCATAAGCATTCTCCTCAAAAGGAAAAGAGTTCCTGAAATATAAGGTTACGTTTGATACTCTTAACAAGCAAACCAAAAGCCAAACCAAGAATCTTTAATAGTTGACAGCACATTCCCCTGCTGGGAATGATGACTTGCAATTGATATGGGATTCACATGGGAGCCTGTATTCTGCAGAAAGTTTTAGCACTTATTACTGGTAGTCCTTTACAGAAAGGAGCTGAAATAAGAAACATTACAACTATAACAGGATCATAGGGCTCTGCAAACACAGCATGTAACACACACACCTCTGACAGCTACGTATTGTTAAAACTTCCTGTTCTGATAGGCACCAGGGATCTACCTTTACACCTTGCGAAGTCTGCTCTAGAAATAGATAAAAGTAATAGAAGGCACTGCTTGCACGACCAAGTCATCTTGCACGGAACATCACTGCAGCCCTTTACTACCTTTAAAGAAAAGCCACAGATTCGAAGTGCTATTTCACTGCCAACTATTTCATACAAGCATTAAGATGCCAAAAATTTCAAAAAACAAACAGTACCACAAACAACTTCTTTGTACTGCAGTTGATACATGTATATATATATACATATATATATGTCTGCTATTTGTTAGCCTTCAGGCATAAGATGAAGGACAGCTAACAAGCCGTTTTACAAAGATTACTAGACAACTGATTTTATTTATTGGCCCATACTGCAATACCAGTGTTATATTCAGAATGAAGTCTGAGCTTTAGATGCTTCTGAAATTATTTTACACTAAACATTTATCATTAATATAACCTAATCTACTTAATAGCATCTGGGAGTTGCCCTTCCGTAATTAAAAAATCATCAGAACATCCCCCCGAAATACAATGAATAAGTAAACTCACCACTCCACTTGCAGATTTTGTTTTCACATCCAGTTTCACCAACCCAAACCCTTAATAAACAGAAGTCAAAGTTAAAAAGTTGTGCTTTAACTAAGACAAGGTACATTTTCCAAGAAGCTGTTTTCCCAACCTCACTGCTGAGACTGCTGTGTATATACATATACAAAAACCACCATAGACTGACTTCCATAACACTCAAATTTCAGATACTACTCCAGCTAGAGGAGGCTTAAGAAGCAGCCAGTTCTGTTCTGTCATCACCAAACAGTAAACAGGGAGTAGCTGCTCAATTGTACATTGCATATCTAACTAACAAGATAATATCCAAGAGTAAACGTATTTACTGACAAGATGCATTCTCCTGTGTTCCCTCAATAGCATCTACTCTGTACTCAACACCATTTGAAGAGCTATCCTAATGCATAAAATTGTGTCTGAGCACTAAGAGGAAGAAAGATCTCAAAGGAAAATCACTAGGAAACGCACAGCTATTGGACTTGAAATGTAAGTAGGTTTATACAAGTGTCATTTCACATTCTTACCCTCAGACCCGAGTGGTGATCTTGGTGAAAAAGACCCTGCCCGAATTCCTAAAGACTAGAAATACACAGCACTGCATAGTTAAAATCTGCTTACTTGCAACTGCCTATTAAGCATTTACGAATTTTGAAGAATTTTATTATCCTGATAGCTACTCCTCTTGCTATTCCAAAAGCACCACAATATTACAGTGGTAACATTACTTACATATATATATATATATAATATATATATATATATATATATATATATATATATATATATATATCTCCTTTCTATACCAACAAATGCTGTGGCACAAGGATCAGTAGAGGAAATGTGCTCCTAAGCTAAGTAACAGTGGATGCTCAGTCTCACATACTTGTATACCTCTTTCCTGACCTATGTGGCTAAGGCAGTGAGGTTTAACAGACTTCACATCGAAACAGCCCACAAAAAGACTCCAGTGATCTGTTATTAGCTGACAGTAATGACACAAAAGCAACATACCCTCCTCAGAAACACAGGTCTATTAACATTCAGCTTTACATGCAAGATAAAATAGTCAATTCACTGCTGCAACACAGACCATGCTGTATTTCGTAAGAGGCACTATTCTTACCATATCCTTTATTGAAGATATCTCTGGCAGATTTGCCAAGGTCTGCATATGACGGAGGAATTGCCATTGGAGCTGAAAGGTAATAATGGTAATTAATAGTCAATCTTTCACCATACACAAAGCGCTACTACAACTCTTAAAGATGCTTTCTTCAAGGCAGATTTATCCACGAAGGCAGTTAGCAGACAAATGGTTCAAACAATTACAATGTTCTGTGAAACACACACAGATTTTCAGTGATGTTCACCATGAACATTGTGTTTTCTGGGCAGATGCAACCTGATTATTGATGAGAAATTGTCACTTTTCAAGTCGACTTCACCACACACCTTTAATTACCACAAGCTAATAGCTCACATTTCCAGAGTTGGCAGTAACCAGTGAAAACCAGGAAACCAGAAATAAGTCTGAATAAGTTTTTCATATTTCTGCAAGTCCTACAAAGCCCAATTTAACAGATGCTTATGAAAGTTATCTGAGAAGACCTACAAGGTTTCACTTTCAAAATGTGAAAGCATGAGTGTCTGCTTTGCCCCGTATTTTAAATAGTACACCTAAGATTTGGAAGGGATCTTTGAGGGACGTTACCTAGCCATCACTCAGATGAAGGTCTTCCACACTACAAAGTACAACACTTTATGTTGGGGGGGGGGGGCTCTTGTTAGCCTAAAACAAACAGTACTAGGAGTGCTGGGTCAGTGAGAAAATGACTTTTAAGGAGAGCTTCTCAGACAGGGAGCCTCTGGCAATCTCACTGTTAAAGAACCCATCATTCAAGACTAGCCATGACCCAGTCCCCCAGCCTTCTGGATACCAGCCTAAAGTCCCACACAGGCTGTATGTATGGTGCTCCTCCTCCCCATGAAGATGCTCTCTATCTGTATCTTCCTTAGGTGACTGCTTTCCCCCCACTTCAACAGCAAAAGGTCTTAAGTAAGGGCATTGTATTTTAAAGTCTTAAAACACAGAAAATGGAGCATATTTCAAAGAGTTAGTAATTTTCTCCAAAGGGCCAAATAACAAAGGGGAAAACACTAACTAGACAAACACAATAAAAAGCCTTAATGCAGAAACAAAATGAGAAGTCTTATCTTTTAAAATTAGTCAGTCATTTGTTTTGCTGAAAGCCAGATGAACGTAATTCACTGTTCATCCTGCTCTTGCATGGGTTTTGTTTTAAAGTAAACAGAAAAACATCTTTAGAACCTAAAAAAATAACAAGGGCAGTACTCATATATATTAACTTTTAACTGAAAGCTGAAAAGATGACTTCCAGTTTTAAAAGTAATTTTAAATAAGATTTATATTTTCTTCTGCACATCGTTATGAATGTATTAAATAATAGGGGATTTGAGGCAGGTTTTTTATTCTTCTTTTAAAGTCACCTTTCATCTTTTTTTGTCTTATCTGCATAAAAGGAAACTTGCCTGAATCAGGCAAGGTATTCCTGATTTGGAATAATTTCCTTTAGGGCATCATTCCACTAAACAGACTGTTTTAGAATAGTATCCACAAAAAAAAAAACAAACAACTGATTATTCTACCTGCCAGCTATAGCCTAACTGTAATCAACTGCTACTATTTAAAAAGCTTTTTAGCATGTAAGAAAGAGCCTTGTGCCTAAACATCGTTTCTCCAAAATTTCTTCGCTAGTTGTCCGGAGTACCTCTCTCCATCTTCCTAAAACACAAGAGGAAGACTTGAACTGCATCATCGCAAAATCATATACATTTACAGTTTAGCTAAAAATAAATAAATAAAAAAATCTTTAGTAAGGAAAGCTAAGCTCTACATCCAAGCCAGTAGAGAAAGACATCCAGCACTTACTGGAGAGTATAAAGAAAATCAACTTCTTAACAGAGTAATTTGTCTGTTAAAAAAATTACTTGAACATGATTGAATCTTGAAAAGGCTTAGCCCAAGTTAAAGTCCACGGTAACTAAGATAAGCTTCAGGAAAAGATTCAACAGCAGAACAGATATGAGTCCCAGTGTCATCACAGAAAATGGTTTCTATAATCTATTCAATAAAAGCTAGGAGATGTAGGACCAAATTACAAGAAATTATGGGAACAGTAGTCTTCCCACACTCTAAATCCCTGCTGTACAATTCATTAGTAGTTTAAAATAACATAGAGAAGGTTTAGCTGTGCACTTTTCCTCTGAATAGGTCTCTAGCCTTTATCATAGGCATACTTTGACAGCACAAATGAGCTTTTCTTTCTTGCCTTAAATACTTCCAATCTGACTAGACAATCATTACAGAGAAGATATTTATATTAAGCCATAAAGGCCTGCAAGGTTAACAAACTGGTATCTGTCTAAATTTAAAGAAATACTGCAGTGAAAGGATGTTGCTGTTTTATCCAGCCAAGTTAAGCTTCCTCCCTATGCGAGGAAGCTGACCAATATTTGTCAGACATTCCAGTTTACAGATCCAAGTTTTATGATTAAAAGTTAAAACAGCTTATGACCTTCACACCACTGTCCTACTTCTTTACTAACAGCGGTGCAAGAGGAAAAAAGGAAAAAGCACAAGTTAGTTTTTGGTATACTAAACACTTGATAAGCTAGTGTCATCATGAGAAAGCTCATTAAATGAAAACAGGGCCAAAAAAATCATTCCTGTTTCCTCTAGAATTGGTAAGTTAGCTAGGTCTGCAAACTCTTACAACCAGAAGTACTTTTCTTCAATCCTGTTTTAAACTGCCTTTCATGTAAACTACTAATTAGAAGTGCCTAAAATATAGGTAACACTTAACGACAATATGTTGGTTGTGAAAGCAACTGTCAGATCTTATTCCTCATTTCATAAACACAGAATGCACTGGTATCAAGCAAGAGCTCCACCATAATCTTTGTTTCATTTTATCCTTCTTTAAAAAAATCATTAAAAAATCATTAAAGAATCCGTTACTCAAGATGCACAAATATGCCTTCTACTAACGTAAAAGGACAAAAAAAAAGAACAGAAAAAAATGTATAAATGTTGTCAGAATGATTACATGACAACTTTCCTTCGAGGTAGTATTTCGAAATTGTGTCGCACCCTGTAATTAAAGGAACGCCAAGGACTTCTATAAAGATTTCTAGACCTCGGGATATTGAAGATCAAGCTAAAGGTCACGTAATGAAAAAAAAAATTAGCACTCATCCCATTTTGTAAATGGCAGCAACTACACTAAAATTGTATTCCAATATTGCAAATAGTAACAGATAAGTAGATATTCTTTGAAATATTCTTGTTAAAAATACATCGGATACACTAACCTTTAAACTTACACTGCTTCTAACGCTTAAAGAACAAAAAAAAACCCTCATTACCCTTGCTTCAACTGTCTGCCTACTTACTTCTCAGAGGCTGGCACACTACTGGCATAACCATAGCTAGGCCAATTTAGAGGCTCTACGGAGAGGGGAGAGAAGATTAAACATCTGCAGGTTAACTACGTGCTCAGAAACCGAAAGCAAGAGTACAGCAAAGCCCCCCCCCCCCCCCCCCCCCCCCCCCCCCCCCCCCCGAAGGAGAGGGCACGGCCCGGGCCCCCCTCCTCTCCCTTCCCCAGGCAGCGCCGGCCCCGCTCGGGCCCCTCCGCGCCCTGCCTGGCCCAGCCGCAAGGTGAACTCCTCGGCGCGGCCATCTTGGGCATCCCGGCCTGACCCCCGCCCCTTATGTAACCGCCGCCCGGGCACAGCCGCAGGTCCGCGGCGCCGCGCCCGCGGCTGGGCGAGTGGCTTCGTGGCGACCCCTCGCACCCGTACGGCCGATCCTGCCCCGCCGCCGGGGAACGAGCCCGAGCCCCTGCCCCGCGTCCCTGCCCCGCGTCCCAGCCCCGCTCGCCGCCCCCTCGGCCCCGGGCGGCACCTGGCTGGCGCAGGAGGGCGGCGGAGCCGGGCGGAGCGGGGCCGGGGGCGCGGGCGGGTGTCGCCGTGAGGAGGCCGCGCTGCTGCAGGCGCTGGCACTGGAGGGCGAAGTGAAGGAGACACCGATCCGCCCGCCCGCCGCCGCCCCACAGGACCCCAACGAGCCGGGGCCGCCCCGCACGACGCCTCCCCACCGCACGACGCCGCGAGCCTCCCCCCGCCCGGCCGCGGTCGCCGCCGCCCGGGAAAACGCTCCCGGTACGGCGGGGGAGGACGCGGCACCCAGCAGGGAGCCCCGCGGGGGGCGGCGCGGGCCGCAGGCGCTCGGCCGGGCAGCCCCGGAGGCCGCGAGGGACCTGTGGGAGGGCGGGGCCTGCGGCGGGAGGGCGGCAACGGCCGCGCCCGGCGCCTCACGTACTCCGCTTCCTGCGGGGGGGGGGGTGAGGACCCTTGGGGGGGGCGAGGCCCTTCCGCATCGCACAGCCGAGCACGGCGTAGCTCGAGGCGGGCTGCGGCCCTCGGGAGGCTTCTTCACACAGTGCTGGGCCGTCATGGGGACCACCGGCAGTGACATGGCAGATCTGCCGCAACCCCGGTCGCCGGCACGGGTCACTGCTGGCTAGGCCCCGGAGCCCTGCTCTCCCGTGCTTGCTTGGGGTATGCCCTCATCAAAACATCAAAAAGTCAAAGTGATTCAGAACTGCACGTTTCATTTGTGTAGTATGAACACTATATACTAACAAACACTACTGATTTACCATAACACATGGTACAACAGCAACTTCCCAGCTTATTAAAAAAAAGCATATTAACTTTAAGGCCCAGCATAATGTCAATCAGCATCTTTTAGTTGTATCAAAAGATAAGCAACTGATTCACTTCTGTTTAAATCCAATACTTTCACAGCAGGAGACCCGAGAGGCTAGTACACTTAATTCTGATGTTTTTAAAGATGCCAGCTTGGCAGGCCTGCGAGGGAATGTATTGATGAATCAAGAAAGAAAACCACATGCTGAGAGAATAACAGTAGACAACTAGCCTGTCTTACTGTGCACTGGAACAGAGGTTGGGAATAGAGAGAGATCTCATGAAGTAAAAATATATTGTGGCATACATTGTTCATTATTTAAAAGCAGACGTTTATTATTCATACCTATAATAGAAAAATCCATTCAGAATAAAAGTTAAGTTACATCAGGCAGCTGGATTTGTTTTTAGTATTAATACTTTAGTCATGGTTTGGCTTAATGTTATTTTTTAAGCAACACAGGAAAATGACTACTGCCCCACCCTAAGGGAAAAAGTACTGAATCACTTGCTTTATGAAACAAAACAGACATAATCCAAGACAGCAGTGCATGAACTCCTCTGTATGAACACTGCAAGCTTCTGTAGCTAGAGTCTGTTGCCCTGTCTTTCCCATGTTCACTATGTATCTCACAGCATATCTTCTGCACCTCACAGCACCAAGAAGGAATGCCTTCAAGCCTGGCATAATTTATCAGTTTTATCCTGGACCTTTCTTCCTACAGCCTGGCCCTCACCCTCATCCCCCAGCACACATACATCCAATGCAGGTGTGCTTGCTCTTAAATGAGCTTGCTTCCACTTGTAACTCAACAGGTCTCGCATACATGCCACTCAGCTGTTTCCTTCCGCTTGCAGTTTACCTATCACTGCTTTGAATGAGTACAAACATACACGTATGCACGACTGACACGAGTGAATCATATGCTTTACTGGCATTGCTTGAAAAAAAAAAAACACTCTACTGCAAGAACATACTATTTGAACACAAACCCTGCTTATCTTTCCATACATTATAATCACGATTACTTGATTAAGTAATATATGTGATCATCAAAAAAAGAGCAAGTATCTAGTGTGCGTATCAAAACATCTTGGATAATTTTATGTTCACTTCTAGCCCAAGCCTGAAGTCATTGTCTGCCCTCCCCACAAGATGCAGGCCTTCAAGCGTTAGAAATTCAGTAGAGAGCAAGCCTTAACAAAAGCCTAACAATGATCAACTGGGTAAACTAGAACTCCTCATTCAGAAAACAAATTGACCAAAGGGATACAGCAGAGATTATAAAATTATAAACAGCAGGGAAAGGGAGGGAAATAAGTGAAGCTAGCAGGAAACAAGTTGAGAACCAGCAAAGCAGGGCATGTTTTATTGTTTTTTGTTTTTGTTTTTTTCTCCCCACCAAAGGAGTGTCATTCAGTGAAAATTCTTGCCACAAGATGTTTAATGTTTATTTGGGCTCCAGGGGGATGTAGACTGGTTCGTGGAAGAGAAATCCTGTGAGGATTACTAATTACTAATCCATTAGATATAGCTGTATGACCTTGTTGGAGTCAGAAAATGCCTGAGCTACAAACAGAGGCATCATTTAAGCTCACTCTGTTCTCACACTCCTTGTTAGGCATGCCTTGCCTAATTCATTGCTTAATTCACTGTCTCAGTGGCAGGAATATTAGGCTAGCTAAACCTTTTGTTTACTAACATACAACTGCCCTTATGCAAGCAGGACATCTGGAAAGCCCTAAGAGGGCAGGCAGACAAGTCCCATACTGCCAGGATCCTTTAGACTGACAAATTGAATGTCTTTTAATTCCCCCACCCCCCAGCAGTTTTAAGTGGCCTTCTTTCAGTTTGGCTTAAACAATTAGGGGGAAGTAACTTAAGCCGGCTTCTAGGATACGGTTAAAACAACAGGTCCACATAAAGGCCGACACTTAAACAAGCTGATAAATATGCACATCCAGATAGTCTCTTACCTCAGAGAAACACCAATGAACAATGGAAAGCCCAGCACTTCAGTGATGAGAGGACAAACAGAAAGCAGATTTGGGAAAGCCAACAATGGTCGGAAATTGGGAAAGCAAAACAGAAAGCAAATTTGGGAAACCAAATGGTGTGCAGGCCCTAGTGAGGCTGACACAGAGCCTCTTGCAGCTACCTACCTAACCAAAGATGATTCCCCACAGCCCTGCAGCCAAAGCAAATCACAGAATCATCTAGGTTGGAAGAGACCTCCAAGATCACCCAGTCCAACCTCTGACCTAACACTGACAAGTCCTCCACTAAACCATATCACTAAGAAGCTCTACATCTAAACATCTTTTAAAGACCTCCAGGGATGGTGACTCAACCACTTCCCTGGGCAGCCTATTCCAATGGCTAACTAACAACCCTTTCAGTAAAGAAGTTCTTCCTAACATTCAACCTAAACCTCCCCTGGCGCAACTTTAGCCCATTCCCCCTCGTCCTGTCACCAGGCATGTGGGAGAATAGACCAACCCCCACCTTGCTACAGCCTCCTTTAAAGTAACTGTAGAGAGCGATAAGGTCTCCCCTGAGCCTCCTCTTCTCCAGGCTAAACAAGCCCAGCTCCTTCAGCCGCTCCTCGTAAGACTTGTTCTCCAGACCCCACACCAGCTTCGTTGCCCTCCTCTGGACTCTCTCGAGCACCTCCATGTCCTTCTTGTAGCGAGGGGCCCAAAACTGAACACAGTACTCGAGGTGCGGCCTCACCAGAGCCGAGCGCAGGGGGACAATCACTTCCCTAGACCTGCTGGCCACACTGTTTCTTATGCAAGCCAGGATGCTGTTGGCCTTCTTGGCCACCTGAGCACACTGCTGGCTCATATTCAGCCGACTATCAACCAGTACTCCCAGATCCTTCTTTGCCGGGCAGGTTTATAACCACTCATCTCCCAGCCTGTAGCTCTGCATGGGGTTGTTGCGCCCCAGGTGCAGGACCCGGCACTTGGCCTTGAACCTCATGCAGTTGGCCTCAGCCCATCAGTCCAGCCTATCCAGATCCTCCTGCAGAGCCTTCCTACCCTCGAGCAGATTGACACACGCACCTAACTCAGTGTCATCTGTAAACTTACTGAGAGTGCACTCGATCCCCTCATCCAGATCATTGATAAAGATATTAAAGAGGACTGGCCCCAGCACTGAGCCCCGGGGGACTCCACTAGTGACTGGGCTCCAACTGGATTTAACTCCATTAACCATGACTCTTTGGGCCTGGCTATCAAGCCAGTTTTTAACCCAACGAAGCGTATGCCAGTCCAAGCCATGAGCAGCCAGTTTCTTGAGAAGAAATGAGAATCTACTCGTTGTTGTGATAGCCTATAGAGATACTGCACACTCTTTTAGCCCATAACCAATGCTAAATCGCCCCATTCCCAAGTAAACAGAAAGAGGGATAGGAAAAAGGTTCTGTTAAAGAGCAAGAAGGAATTGAAATGAAAACCAACCCATGCAGATATGCCTGTACTTATTCCTTTTTCTGGGTTTTTCTTTGGTCAATCGTAAATTTTTTTCCATCTTTGTTCTTCGTGTTGCAGCTTCCATTTCATCAGATATTCTTTTTTCGTAGTATCCAGTAGCTCAAGAAATAAGCAACTTTTTAACAAAACTAACTTCTACTACCTGCTAGATCTCAAACCATCAGATTTCCTGACACTCTAAAATGAGTAAATTAATAGAGTTCTCTCCTCTGGGGAAGACACCTCCTGGAAAGGGAGGGGCAATTAAACAATCAGAATCAGATGATGATCTGTAAACAAACCACAATCATTCTTGCAAAACACATTGAGAAACTCAAAAAGAGATGCCCAGTACTCTTAAATGACTTATGTGGAGTGATTGGCACATGATTTGAGTGATCGGCACAACAGTTCTCACCTCCTGTAAATACGAGACTGACTACTCATTTCTGCTGTTATTGATGTTTCTCTTTAATTTCTGCTCAAGGTTTTTGTCCCCTGACCCCCATCTCATGTTTCCCTTGGGTGTTTTTCTCCATTTTATATATACCAACAGAGAAGACTGGAATCAAAGAGAGGACAGAAGCACCGAGTTTCTTGGTTCTCAATCCTATATGTAGACCATATCTCTCATATGCCATTACACTTAGCCATACAAACCATCTGTATATAATGGAAGATTATTGCTTTTTGTAGGTCTACACCCTATTACCACATGATATTAACAGCTCAACAGTTAGAGCTAATTTGCTAATTAACTTTGATTGGGGTTTGACTTATATGCTGGATAATGCCCGTAATTAGATAAAATAAAATAAAATAAAATAAAATAAAATAAAATAAAATAAAATAAAATAAATAAAATAAAAAAGAGAGAGAGAGAAAGGAAAGTAGCCTATAACATCTTTTTTAAAGACTTAGGCCAGGCTATTTTTGATGTGGAAAATACATATGCTGTGAAAATATTCATGTGAGTAAAATTACACCAAAAATAATTCTATGACCTGAAGAGCAAGAGCTTCTTCTGTGGAAGACCTTCAGTATCAGCAGGTGTAAAGCACTGAAACTTAAGCTAATCCAAGATAATAATTTTTCATAAATCATCGCATTTATTTTGTTACATTGCCATGAATTAAAGACAAAATCAACAAACAAACATTGGAGCCTATGGGAGATTGTAAGCAAACAACAGATGCCTAAAAAATAATGGATTATCTTTACCATCTTGTGCTGCAATCCTGCAAACAGTAGTGCATGCATGCACACACACACGCGCACACGTGATTGCTTCAATTCATGTACCTGCCAGGTGAAGACCTGCAGCTGGAAGCAAATGGCATCCCTGTAAATCCCCAGCAAGTACAGACCAGAAGGGGGGATTTGTCACATGCCCAGCACTGCATGCATAGAATCATAGAATCATTAAGGTTGGAAATGACCTCCAAGATCATCTGGTCCAACCATTGCCCTACTACCAATGTCACCCACTAAACCATGTCCCTAAGCACCATGTCCAACCTTTCCTTGAACACCCCCAGGGACAGTGACTCCACCACTTCCCTGGGTAACCTGTTCCAGTGTCTGACTACTCTTTCTGAGAAGAAATATCTCCTAATTTCCAACCTAAACCTCCCCTGACACAACTTGAGGCCATTCCCTCTAGTCCTATCGCTAGTTATCTGCGAGAAGAGCTCGACCCCCAGCTTCCCACCACTTCTTTCAGGTAGTTGTAGAAAGCAGTAAGGCCTGCCCTGAGCCTTCTCTTCCCCAGACTAAACAACCCCAGTTCCCTCAGCTGCTCCTCACAGGACTTGTGTTCCAGGCCCTTCACCAGCTTTGTGGCCCTTCTCTGGACACGCTCCAGGGCCTTGATGTCCTTCTTGTACTGAGGGGCCCAAAACTGAACACAGCACTCAAGGTGCAGCCTCACCAGAGCAGAGTACAAGGGGACGATCGCCTCCCTGGTCCTTCTGGCTACACTATTCCTGATAGAAGCCAGGATGCCGTTAGGTCACTAATATTTCAATCACCTCAAGTTTTCTGCAACGAGTTGAATGAGAATTACATGCCCCAGAAAATTCAATGTGTTTTTTGTCTAAGAAATTACACCACAGATCAACAGGCCCCCAAGATTTGACTCGTAGGTGAAAACATCTCATTTGCCTGCATGAAACTGATAGCTTGTCTCATTGTAAGACATGACCCAGTGAGGGAAACAAGCGCGCAGGAAGCTGATCAATGTTTTTGTGGAAGTCCTTCTTTCTTGCTGAAGCAATGCCAGGGTGAAGCCTAAATTCTGTAAATACCACCCTGAAGGTGGGGAGAAACAAGGTACAGCCATACCATGGTTGAGGAAAAGTGTTGAGCACCTGGAGGTGGGTGCAGAACAGTGCAGGCCGTGTACTGTACAGAAAGTGTTAAGGAAGGGGGCTTGACAGCGGTTTATCTCCAGGCAAATTCTTCCCTAAGAAAAGCGATGTGCTTTCCTGATATCACACTATTCTACATTATTTACAGGCTGTCCTTTTTGTGATAGTCACTTTATGGTTTTTATCATAGTAATTTTAGTGATGATAGTCTTGGCTGTAAGCAGCTCTCAGTGTGCATCCTCAAACCTGAAGGCATCTCGACAGCAACAGCACTTGCTGGCCATTTGATTTTGGAGGGACTACTAGTAATACTAAGAAATCTTACTATTTATTGAAGTATTTACTGTCATGCCAGCCTGCACCTCAATGAAATTCTCTGTGAGGATACAACTTTTCCTCAGGTCACCTCTCTTTCTAGGGGGCCTGTCAGCAGCAGGGATATGAACATAGCAGGTGGTGTTCCACAGCCTGGCTGCTGCAACCTGAGCTGCTGCCCCAAAAGGCCTTGGACTTCGAGGAAGCGGTAGCCATGGACCTGGATGTGCTCTGGCTCCTGGAGGACAAATGCCACTGTCCCCTCTGCCTTGGTGAGGCAGGGGGACTGGGGGTAGGGCCATTCTGTGGGACCTCAGTCTTTCTTCAGTCCTGTGGGGGTGATCTATTCTCAGTCCATGGCCGATTTTTCCTCTTTAACAGAAATATAACTACAGATATGTATGGTCACACTCTAGCTAGTTGCTGGTTGCTCAGTGCTGGCGTCAGTGCAGCAGAACTGATGATACTGATTCTTATAATTAGTTTTGCCTAACAACCCCCAGTAAAATGTCATATTTTAGTTATATACACTTCAGCTGACTCCTTTTTATTTACTCAGTCCAGAAATTTGTTAGCCTAAATGCTTTTTCAAAAGTTTTAAAATGTTCCGTGCTTTATAAGGTAAAAATGCTGTTTACCCAACTGAACTAGTTCTTATAATGATTTGAGACATTATTTTTATTTTTATTTTTTTTATGTTGAAATGGGTATTTTAGTCCATAGAAAGATAGGCCTCTTCTGTCTAGTAAAACTCACCCATCTGAGCACTAATACAAAGGAATAATGAAACGTGACAGGAACAAAGGCAAAGGTGTCTGTTGACAAGAATTAAGAGATCTAAGGTTTACTGCAGATTTACCTGCAGCAATTACTTCCATTAATTTGAATAATGATCTTGACCTTTTTTGTAAAGCCCAACAGAAAGTGAATGTTGAAAAAAAGACGTGTCGTGCTTTCCAGCCATTACATAACTGCAACTTTTTAATGTCACATTGAAATACTTGCACACCCAGGTATAAAACTAACAGAGCATGTAGTAGAAAGACAGATAAGATATTGCTTAAAAATCTACACAAAGGTCCTCCACATTCAGAGGTGACAAGATAGCTATAACAAATGTGGCCAAATAATGGGGAAAAATCATGCACCATCTGAAATAAAACAGCTCCTTAGCTGTCCCTTTTTCTTCCTATCTGGGATGAAAATGTGTCTAGGCTTAACTACTTCATACCCTCGGAACAGAGTTAGCAAATTCTTAGAAAGCAGGCTTTTAAAAATTTTCGCTTGCACTATGTTTTGGAGAGAAAAGTTTGTCTGGCACTGCTTGCCGGGGAAGCTCTTGCAAATCTGTATTTTGAGGGACAAGCAGAGAGAAATATGGGTGTTTGTATATGAATGTGATTTCAAAAATAGCCTAAGTAGAATGCATCTATCTAGGAAACTATCAAGAACTATTTTAATGACTATAGCGTTGTTGTCCATGGTCATTAACTTAGTTTCAGAATGCTATCTTATACTAACCAGGTATATAACATGATACAGAACTAAGAATGAAAAGTCATTGGTGAAAATGGTTGACTTGCAGATGGATTGTGATGCTGAGACTTAAAAACCTGTGTTGGGGAAGATGGACTGTATGTGTTTGTAGATGGGTTCACTGGTGCAGATTGTGGAAAAATTCAATGTCACTTGCTTCATTGGTGTCAATTACAGCCGGAACCAAATACAAATCTTCAGAGGAGTTACAAAGCCCTAAAAGTAATGATCCACAAAATACATATTTCTTAAAAATAATGTCACCAAGCACTACAAACCAAACAGACCTCCATCACTTGATGGATATTCACAGCAAGACACAGGCCAGCAGTTCAATTAACCTAGCAACAGATTAAGGAAGTCATAAACATTAGGAGACTAGCTAGGGCATATGTAGAGAAATAAATGTGGTTCCTTGATATAAGGAGTCATCATAAGGAAAGAGTCTTTTCAGAGAGAGAAGTGATCCTTTGCTCCATTTTGTCATGTAGAGGTAAGTTTTCTAAAATGCTGGTTCTAGACCCATGAGGAAAGGCTTCTGCATAACTCCTGTGATTCAAGCAGAAAATATAACCTTAAGAAATAGAATATAATGAAGAACTACAAAACAGAGCATGCCTGGATGATACTAATCATTAACAACTTATTTTAAAAGCACATAGAAAGTTAGTATGCTTTTGGGGCAATGTATGGTTAATACTATTTTAAAGCTAGATGATAAAGATAGCATCACAAACAAACAGCCCAGCCAAAAACTGTATTGGACAAGCTCTTGGAACTGAAGTGAAAAGCTTCAGATGGAAAGGACAGAAAATTAAATAAAAGTAAGGCATTCTGACAGCAGCCTGCCATCATTCCCTGGTTCTGAAGATGTACGTGGTTGATTGGAAATAAGGATTTCTATTTTAAAATTAGATTTCGGCATCGGAAACATCTGCCTGGAACACTACATAAAAACGATAGAAGCTTACCTTTAAAACTGTAGCTGGCTAGATGGCAGTGCCTAAAAAACAAACTCAACATATCGTGCCATTTAACAATGAAGTTAATGTAGTGTCGTTGCAGATTTATTTCACTTTCTTAATTCTTAATATAAAAAGTTACTTTGACTGAAAAACATTTCGTATTTCAGTCTTATTCTAACCTTCATGTGCAAATATACATGCCAATAAAAAGTGAGACTCCACGAGGTAGAAGGGCCTCTTTATTTAAGATTATTTCACTGTGGCAGGTTAGATTATATTAAACGCCTTTCTCCCAGGATGCAGTGTGTACCTGAAAGAATTGGCTGAAATGCTGCTTCACACCTTACAAATGTCTTCTTTCAGTTCCATTCCTCCCCCTTCCTTAAACCAGAAAATGAAGGTTTAAATAGGACATCCTGGATTAAGTCCTTGGATTCAACAAAAGTCTCCACTGTAGGCCAGTGCCCATTGTGTTATCCATCATAAAGATCCAAATTAATGTTTATAGATAAGTTTTCCAATTCCTAATAGAAAATAAAGGTGATAATTTATTATTTGTATTATTATGCCTTTTAGAAAACAGAGGTGTTTCAGAAGAGACTGTGCAAATCATGAGAAAAGGAAAATCATCTGTTTAACAAATAATCCCATAATTGGTGACAGAGATAACAACAGTTCGTGTTGTTTTCATGTTTGTGACATTCTGAGAGCCTTGTTTACAAAACATTGTTGAAAATGTATTAAAATGTAGTATTTTATACACATTTAAACTCCACATTTCCAGCTGCATTTTGATTAAAAAGTAACTACACAGTACATATTGTAAGTTCATGCAAGTACTAAAAATTAGTCTTGAAACAAGATGAATATTCTTACTGAAATAACTTCCCACCTTTTAGAAAATTATTGGAACATGTTTTAAACTGTACTGCTTTGTACTGATTGTCTACGAATGTATTATCAAGCTGAACATCAACAGATGAGTAATGCCCGCTGTGGGACATGGGGGCTGGAGGGCCTCAGTCCTCCGCTATGGCCAAGCTTCCGCTTCACAGAGGACTCCAAGGGATCCAACTCTTCTGTCTGAGAGGACCTATGAAATTGAGAAGAAATGTTTTTGATGCCTCTGTTACTAGATATCTGATGGTGCATTTCAGAATTTTACCAAACCATAAGCTTTCCTTTCCATTCTGCCTCTTTAATGGAACTGTCTTCCCATATATCCACTGTTTACACTCAATTAATGCCAAACTGCTTTAAGTTATCCCACTCCAGGTATCCCTGTGGAAAGGATTCAGAAAATTTCTCTTATTTTACCTCAACACTTTTATTCTTCTTGCTGGCAGGCTTGGAGATTCAGCCAACCCAGAATAATTATAGACAGTCTGTCTCTATTTCCCCTGGTAATAGGGATAAAATGTAAATCTTTATATGAATGAAACAAAAACCTAGTGATTAAAATAATCTAGATATATGCCTACAAATGGGGTATGCTAATTCCTCTAGAGATTAAAAAAAAAATGCTGTACCAAGGTCACAACTAATAGCAGTAACAGGGATGTTACCAAGCAGGAAATCTCATGGTTGGTGTTTGCAATCCTGTGTTTCCAGTACAATCACACCATTAAATACCTAAAAGACATCCTTCCACATGATAGATTGATCCACAAAGATGAGATACTCATAGGAGAAAGATGAAATGAGATCAGAAGATAATCACAACATTTATTATACACTACACTATAAAAGAACGTACAAAATCAAAGACAACACTTGCAAGCTGCTTGCATGTAGACACTTCTGTTCTGTAGGACTACAGGAAGCAGCCCCATCAAGCAGCCAGCAGCAGCCTAACATGCCTCAGCCTGATGACATTGTCATCCAGGGTTATGTCATCTCTGAAGACTCACCCAGAAACAGTGAAGTGAAACACCTACATAAAAATCTTTAAAATACTCTTGCATTAATAAAACTGCAGTTTCAGCCTACATATCTGCGAACACAGTCTGACTGATTCAGTGACATGCTGGACTGCTGTACTCCTCAGCGTTACCTTGCTCAGTACTGCAGCATAAGACTAGACGTACAAAGCGCCAAATGTGGCACAGATTGCATCATGTACAGCTTCTCCCCATCTTGGAGCATCCCAGCTAAGCCATGGTCATTCCCACAAAGGATATATACTCTCTCCAGGCTTCCAGCACCATTTTCAAAATGCTTGATGAGTTTCTTCTGACACAGGGACTTCAGTTAAAGCTGTGTAAAGTGGTGCTGTGGATGCTTTCTTATGAATCTCCCTCTTAGCATCACCACCTGTTCTCTGCATTATACAATATGCCAATGAACATACAGCCTCGCCTTCTCCACACATCTACAATTAGCACTGCTAGCAGCTCTTACAGTTTTTGTGAGCTGGCTTGTATAGCTTGCTAGATGGGACCAAGAATAATTATGTACGTATTACTTTTTTTTTTTTTTCCTGTGTAGTTTTACTCAGTTTTTCTTTGCAGGCACAAGCAGTTTTACCAGGAGCACATATTTTCTTTGACCACAGTCCTGATTTCTTACTGCTCAGGGAATTTATATATCAGCAACCACAGTTTGAAGATATTCAAGCTGTTTTAAATAAGCTGTCTGAGAAGCCAGATGCAGTACAATATGTTTGTCTAAGCCCATTGCAATTTTTGGCATGCCTAGTACTACTTTCGTGCTTTCATTTTCACAGGACGATGAATTTCAAATGTGCTTTGACATCTTCAGAACAGGATAGCAATGTCCAAGTGACAAAAGCCAGTGCTCAGTAGTCTGAGCGCACAAGTGGACCTCTTTTTGGCAGGATGCTGGCACTCCAGCTGTTGTTCCGAGCTGCTGCCCGGCTGCTCGCCATTAATCACTTCTGGCAGGTAAAAAAGGCTTTTCAAAGGTCTTTCACCCTTGGTCTGTGTTCAAGGAGCAAAAAGGATGTTGCAGCATATAGTGCTTGTGCCAGAAGGGATCTTCAGTCTAGCAGAGACCACAACGCAGCTCAGGTTTCCATATCTAAATAGGGTGCTAGATCTCAGTTCCCCTGCCTGTGTTTGTACCAAGCTTACAAGTTTGTTCCTGCCTAGCAGAGGTATGGCAAGACAAAAAAATCACAGGGATGATCACTAGAAGGTGGGTAATGCAGCACAAGCTTTTTAAGACTTCTGTGGTTGAGGGGAACAAAGAAGAAAAAAGAATTGAGAGAATACAGGTGCAAATCCAAGTTAACTTCAGCCCTTCCTTTCCTGCTTTTGGGCATATTAACGTATAGAAATCCTTAGACAAAACTAAATCTCTTAGTGACCTAAAAAGGAGAAAATGTTTCAAGAACACTACATTTTACTCAAGATTAAATGTTTAAGAAGGTCTATGCACTCAGTTAAGGAACCCAAACTACCTTTATTCTGCTTCTGATAAATGCCCTCAGAAACACAGGGATGAGATTACTCACCCGTCAGCGCACTCCCATTACTCTCCCTCCCTTTCTTATCAAGGGGGTAACAGAGCCTCCTTTCTAAGCCAGCATCTTTCCTAGCTGTCCCAGGAGGAGCTCTCACAGAGCTTCCATCATGAGACAGCAGTTTGGGATAGCAGGGACCTGCATCCCAGCTGCCCACTACCCCCAGATCCAGCCAGGTTTAAATTCCCACAGCTTACAAATCTGGAGACTGGGGACCAGCATACCCCTCCCAAAAGAGGAAACTAAGAAAGATATTAAAAATAAATATATGCATTTACTCTTATCTGGGGGATTTCTTAAGATTGAGTAAAAGAGCTGAACCATTTTACTTAGGGTTTACTGCATCTGGTGTAGTAACATCTATTAGCACGGGATTAATTGGCATTGGTCTTTGAACACCCAGGCCGGATGTGAATAACTGCAGTTAAGTAGCCATAAGTAAGTTCAGGCTGCTGTAATCTCACAACTAACTCACCATAGCACATGCTGGCAAGGAAGATGCTGTGACTTTACTTGCCCTGCAGTGAACTGGGCCAGTCTGTGGTGCCTTGCCAGCTCCCCCATGCTGTGGGAAAACCAGTGGAGGGATCTGTGCATACAAATAGTAAGTGGAAAAGCAAGGGCAAATCAATAGCGATCAGATGATATAGTGCACATCCATGCTGAAAATCCCCACTGAAAACAACATGAGTTACAGACCACCCATCAACCATGCAAGCTAGCACGGCTTTGAATTTAGCTCAGGTGTGTTTGTACATGGCAGGGATACCCAAGCAGGTACCTGACTATGGATTTAGCTACCAGTGTAACTGTCTTGTAGGCAACTGCTCCTGGAAGAAAATGTCATTTCTGGCATACAAGCTTAATTTGTTCTCGGTCAGTGCGCACCTGCCGGTGGCAGTACCACTGTGGTAACTCCACTCTGCTGGTACAAGGGCCTGTTGTACATGGTACAAGGGCCTGTTGTACATGGACGAGCCGGCTCTGAGGTAGAGCCACAGCACTTCTGAGGCCTGTCACAGAGGGGGTAACCCTGCGGTGTTTCTGTTGCCAGGAGAACTGGCAGAAACTGGCACCAGCCTCCTGTTAAGGCTGCAGTACTCTGTTACTGCAGCCCACTGTTTGGGCAAGCAGCCTGGTGAAGGGCAAACCAGAACTACTGTTGTGAAAGTGTCATCTCAGAGGCCTTCAGCAAGGCCACCATTCAGCAGAGTCTATTGAGAACCGCTCTCCCTCCTCTGCTGTCTCCTCATGCTTATTTAGTGCAGCCTGCAGTAGGCCCAATGCCTTTCTAGGTATTTCCAGTCTCATGATTGACTGCTTGCGGCTATCACATGAGTGACTGGCATGCCCCTCTGCATTAGCCAAGACTATTCTTAGCAGGCAGGAAATAAACAGAGGCAGGGATTTCAACTGCATAGACTACAACCTTCTGTTATTCACAAGTTGAGTCACTTTTTGGCACCCTCATGGAAGAATTTGGCTAAAAACTCTATTCACCTTCCTCGTCAGAAACGCTCGTACCTCATTCCACTGGGACAGGCTGAAGCATGGCTCTGTCAGGGAGCAGCAGAGCACACCTCACAGAGGCACACGCAGCAGCAGCTCTGCATAACGTCCACTCATCTGACATCCCTGATGGTCAAGTTAGCATATAGCAAGAGAAAAACAGAGCTTGCTAAGATGCACTGAAAACTCCTGAGAGGAAAAGTAATCTCATCTAAGTATAATTTGAACATCAAGTACAATTTCATTTGGCATGAGCCAGATCTGTTGCAGAAAAACATTCGCTGTTTCACAGAAGCTATAGATAGTGCTTTACACATTTTTATTTCCTTCTCTCTCAATGACTTTTGCTCTTGTTTCAGTCAAGCTGTCACTTCTCGCAAGCAATTCAAGCACACCTTTGGAGGCCTCTTGGAACAGAGCTGGTATAGCCCTTCTCCTCAGTAGGATCTACCCTCCTTTGCCTTCCATCACAGCTACCTTGGAGCAGCAGGATGGAGGAGAACATCACTTACCTTATTTCTGCAGAAGCACAGAGGCAGCAATATTAGCAGGACCTTTTTGCTTGTACTGCATAATTAGGAAATCGGTATGATAAGAAAAGGTTCACTTTTTTCTCATTCAAGATACACTGGTATTTCCTCCCAATGAAACATGCTTGCAAACATCCTCTCTTCCACATTAAGACTGTCCTTAATTACTATGTCCTTAAACACGTTTTGTGACATGAATTTTTTTCCTCCATATGTAAACAGTACCCACATCAGGTCACTGCTCTGAAATGTTCAGTATTACAAGCCTCTCCCCAGTATAAAAAACAATCAGTAATCTTTTAAAAAGCACCATAAGGATACAGAAGTCTTAACTTTTACTTAAGTTCTGAAAGTGCTCTTTGTGATGAGACTTGCAATGAAGTTACACAAGTCAGCAACAGTGTCATTAATTTTATTAGCTCCCCAAGTTCCTCCAAGTTCCATCCACACACCAGTGTCCACAACCAACTCAGGCACTGAGTTCAGGCACTCTGAACATTTTTGGTAAAAACCTGAGCTTCATTCCCCACTCTCCTTCACAGAATTTGAGAACTGAATTGACATCCCATTTACTGAAGACCCCTCTCAGTGCTACAGTACCAATAGCAATCTTGTTGCCTGTTGCTGTCTCCTGCCCCATTTGTTTTAGGCCAATTGCCCTTAATTACGGTATTTAGAAGTCAACCAGTGACCCAAAGGCACAGGCTCAGTTTTGAGGAGTTCATCTAGCAGAGCAAGTACAAAAAAAAAAAGTTGCTTCTTGTATTTAAATCGAACAATGCTTCTTGGAAAATAAGCATACCCTATCTCCTTCCAAACTGATCTTACTTGCTGTGGTATACCAGAGACTAGAGCTTGAAAAAAAATATATTTGAGAAACTAATGACACTCTTAGAGAAAAAAAAAATAAGAACAAAGCAAACAAAAATATTTACCTGGGTTGATGGTCAATATTTCATAGCAGTCACTTGACTTGTATGAGTCCAGTGAGTTTCTATCGTAACATCAAACTCCAGTACAGTTTTGACAAGAACAGGAATTATTCTAGTATGGAATATTAGCAGCTATTTAGAAATCCAGAAAGACCAGGAAGAAACAGTACTTTTACCAGCATTTCTTAAGGGCCAGCACCAGAATAAAAAGCATATCCATCATACATAGCCACAGACTTAAGGCTGTAGCTGTAATCTTTAAATAATGCATCACCCAGAACAGTTATTTTTCCAGAAAGGGTTTTAAGTATATGCACACTATTATAACAGATTAATGTAGTATGTACCAACTGCATTTTTTTCACATTTACTTCTTTCCATATTGGAGGAAGAGCTCATAACACCAATCTTATTCTCACACCTGTGCTCTAAGAAATAATTCCAATTAGTTCAAAGTTAGTTGTGCAAATATGCTCAGTCTCTGTGCAGTATTTTGGCAGCTCTGGAAGTTGGCAGCTTATGGAAGTCCAAGATTAACAATTCAGTATACATTTTAACTGATGAGCAGTAAATAAGACTGGCACCTACACATTTAAAAAGTAAATATAAACTACTTCCTTGCAGTGAATAAGAAGCTTGCTGAAGAACGAGATAGGATGCAACACGGTAATAAACAGTTTGCAGATATTCAAGATATTTTAATGTCCTCCATTCAATTTATGGGGGTAGTAGTTTCTGTTCCATATCAGATGTCCTTAAGAGACTATTGAAGGTAAATCTGAAAAATAAATAAATAAATAAATAAATAAATAAAAGTAAAATGGTCTCAGAAGGGCAGTCTGGTTACCCTCAAATTCTCTCTAATGAGATTGTAGGCTAGTGAGACCTGCATTGTAACACCAGACTGAATCCCATCTGCGTAGATTGTATTTTATTCCTTCTCATTATTGCAATTCTTTATCCCTTCTAGCTCTGAATGTAGTAGTTACATGGGTAAGTGCAAGTTATGGTGGAGGTGAAAGATTTTTATTCACAATTCACACCTCTAAGCAGTATTATAACATTCTGGGAAGCAGGCAGTAATGTTTTCCGGAAGTTTTCCCGGTCTGTATTTACACCACACAAAGCACATACTTGTTTAAAGTTGCCAGAACACAACTTACTGGTTCCCAGATTATTAGACCAAAGGCTGCAGTAAGCACATTGCTCCTGGTACACACGATCTTACTTCTGTCTTCCCTTCCTCCTTGCAAGCTTTAGTTTTTCAGAAAAGTATATTACCGCATCCATTTCTCTTTTTGAATCTCCTCTTTAACAACTTTCCAATAATAATAATGATACACAGAGGAAGGGCTTCTTATTCAGAATTCTCTCTCTAAATTATCAGGTTGATCAAGATTTTATAATTATGAGGGAAGTAAACGAAAAAGTTTCCAGAAGTTCAGTATATTAAAATTTACCTGGCTCAACCCTAATGAGAGAAAGTTTCAGCTGGATTAAGGTCATAAAATATATTTCAAAATTGCCATTTACAAGTATGATTATACAACTCCAGGGCAGATGGCATACATGATATGCTATTTAAATACCTCCATAGGAATGAGTTTCCTGTTCATCCTTTTACATACTAGATGGCTGAAATCAGTGACTCAAAGTAGTAACAGGTCTAGCATACAAACCTATTAGAAGAGTTTATAAAAATTTCTTAACTCCACTTTTTCATGGTTTTTCCTACTAGTTTGTACACTGACTGTTGATTTACTGTAGCACTGCTCACTACCATACCTAGAGACGTTAATAGCCACCTTCTGCTGAAAAGTCTTCAAAAGCCCTCTTGTCATACTTAACTGAGATCGAACAAAACTTTTTAAACTTTTTAATAGCAAAAATATTTAAATGATTTGTCAAAGCAACATACAGCTTGAAAAACCTCATGCACACCGATATATGTACTAGGCAGCATGCATTCTCACACCAGTAAAACACAGCTGTGAGAAAAATAACACTCTAAACCCTAGATTATTCCAGTTAACTTTTATGGTCACAACACTAACAGAGATAATGAAGCCATCATTTTATGTGTAAAGTAAATTAAACATCTGTCATCTTTCAATCATTTTATTTTGGTACTTTTAAATATGTTTTAATACAACAAAGATAAAAAACAATATATTAATTCAATCTGAGTTTAGAATCAAACAATATTCACTTATTTACAGTACTTGCTTTAAACTTCACTGGCAAACCTTCTAGCCATTAAGTAATACTATTTTATACTGTCAGAGCAAAATTGAAGTAACTACTCAGCGTGACAAGTCCTGTTTCTGCATCCCTACTATGTTAAGTACCATATACAATGCAGTTTGTGGTTACTTGCATTTGACAAAATTTCTCTTAACAAAACTGAATTGAAAAAGACAGCAAAACCAAGTTACAGGTAGTCTTCAACTACATAGTCACTGGACTGACATGTCAGGTTATTGTGCTCCACATTTATCATCTTAAATTCTTATATGCCTATTACAAACTGGCTTTAAAAATGTGCACATCACTGAATTATGTACATAATGCTCACTGCAACTTTCTTAAAATAGAAACAGTAAGTATGCAGGAAACTACTATATGGAAAGTTCAGAGTTCATATTTTAGTGTTCAAAAGGCTGGGAGTTTTTGGGATATCCGTAACACAATGAGAAAGACATCTGCACGTTCATTCCAAAGTACTTTTTCTTTTTTCCTACAAGAAATACCATTTCAATGTCAAACAGTGACATATCAAAGATGCATGAGAAAGAGTAAACTGTATTAATCATCACTGGTCTATCAATTAATCCTTGTTTCATAGTCTACATGTGCAAAATAATTCAGAGGGCAAGCGGCTCACTGCTAGGATTTCTGCCAAATAAATTTCCTACTTAAAGATTATGGTGTTTTTTGTAGTTATAGGTCAAGTTTGCATAAAGGAATCCTACATTATTAAAACAAACAAACCAACCAACAAAAATGGAAAAGTAATACTGCTTGTAAATTCCAGCCAACTTTTCAGTAGAAACTACACCGACTAGACAGAATAAAATACTATCTGTCAGAGTCATTATAGGCGACTTTTCTTTTGTTACACATGCTTCACATCCACAAAACCTACCTTTTGTCCAAGACATCTGCTATTTGTACAAATTCACATTTAACGATTACATTTCAGCTCCACAATACTTTAGATGCTTAAAACCCCCAGTGGACTTTAGCATACCAAAAAAACCTAGCTAAATAGTAATGGACAAGTGTAGCACTGAAATGTGCAAACAGTGCTTAATTAAAAAAAAAAAAAAAAGATTCTGTTACAAAAGACTTGTTTTGACATCTCAGTTCAACCCTTCCCTCTTTCCCTTAGATATTATTTTTGGCACTACACGAGACACCACATATAGATAGCCATACAGAAAAGGTGATTATAGGAACCTGCACTTTTATGTTTGTTGAAGGATTTCAAGTACTTTTTAATAATGTTATTTAACATGCTTACATCAAAAAAACTTTTTCAAATCATTTAACCAACTCTGGCTTCTTAGTACACCTAGCTATCAATTCTATTTTATTGTATTTTTTATTAAGAGTTGTTCTCTCAGAAGAGTATGTAAATGTTGGTAACTTCTTTTAAATTCTACTGGAATGTTTTCTTCTAGGGCAGATGTGAAAAAACGAACACGGAAAACAAAATAAACTGACATTTTCTATTCCCATTACTTATCAGTATGCACCTCTTACATAGCACACACCTCATCTAATCCAAGGAAATGCTTAAACTAAAATGGTAACCCTCACTAAAGCCAGAATATTTAGTTACTTGCTTAAAGTTAAGCCTATAATTTGCTGTACCACAAGCAATACACTTACAGGATCCAATTCTTGTTAGTCTTGGACATCTGAAAATTTCAGGCCTATCTACATTTTCATACTGTCACTTGGTATTAGTGTTACCTTGTTTACCAGAGGACATTAAAATAATTAACATATATGGAAACTTTCTATATCATTATTCAAGAACAGCTGGAGGAACCTTGCTTAAAGATGCTTTCACAAGTTTTTATTAGTACTTGTAGTTTATTAAAAACACTTATATGGAAACCTTACATCTGTACGCAGGTACAGTATCACAGCACCACTAGTTTCACTGACTGCTTAATGGATCTTACAGAGAGGAAAAACTAAAGGCAAAATGTTCAGGAAAATTATTCTAAAAAGGTATGTCATAAGGTACAAGAAAAAAAAAGATGGAGAAGTGGCTGTACCTATCACCATCAGGTCGGTGCACACATATATGTATTTTTTACACACTACCTCCAAGCAGACAGACTTTTCTACTTGATTAGTTTATGCACTTCATAGTCTTGAGTCACACTGTTAGACGCCTGTACCTGCCGACACAACGCAGCAATTCATTCATTTCTCTGAATTCAGATGTGTGCACTCCCACGGACCATGGAAGATGACTGCACACAACAGATGCAGCAAGTTGAAGGAGAGCAAAGAGACTGGTGCGCCAACATAAGGGAGGAGGACAACGCTGAAGATATTTAGCATTAAATCCAAGGCCCAACAATGCTCTGCTGCCTTTACTTAAAAAGGCTTGTCAGCAGCAGTGAAACAGCAAAATGCTTTTAAACCACTGCCTCTTCTGAAAGGAGGTACGGAATTTTAAGCCTGTCAGTCATTTGCAATTTGTTTCCACCTCATTAACAAGAAATCTTACATTATCAGATTTTCAGATCAACTGTGATCTTTTAGCATTTGAAATCAGATTTTCTTTTATCATTATTATTTATTTTTTCTTTTTTCTTTTTCCTCTTGGGTGTTTACAGACAGACAACACTAATTTCCAAAACAGAAAAAGCTCAATTATCCTGACAGTGTTTTAACCCACTTCAGTTCGCACAAGAACTACCTCTTTATATTACTCTCATACGCAGATATCTAGCAGCAAGTGAAACGGCACAGAAGAACACGCTTTCATTAAAAAACACTGATAGGCGACACTGATTTAAAACATGGATTTACTTAAAAGAATTTGAAAAAAAAATAAATTAGAACAAAAAAAGAAGCCTTATGTTTCAAAGTATGTGAACTTCACTAAAAAAAATATTGAAATGGTAGCTTTACTTTACGTAAACATTGTTACACTGTGCCGTAATTGGAAATTCTCCTGTGTGCCTAAGTTGCAAAATATTTTTTTTTCAGTTTAGACACAGCTATGCTGGTCAGTACTGACATGTTTCTTTTTAGAATGAAGAGCTATGTAAGTTTAATTGCATATCCCTCCACATGCCAGAACTCAGAATAAAACCCCCTGCATATCCTGACAACAGAAGTTTTCCTAGAGTTTAAAAAACAGTATTTGTAACTGTGTGCATTGCAAACGCAAATATAAATTAAGAAATAGAGCTCTGATTATAAAGTCTCAAGAGGAATGTTCAAATTGCCTTTCGGAAATCAGAAAGGTAAGGACAGCGAGTGAACAGTCTTTAAGTCTTTGAGTATTTTCTCCTTTTCTTCCCCCTTAAGTGCAAGAACACTCCCCCAGTTTGGATGGCAAGAGCCACTACACTACAGCAGACTGAACAATATAGTAATATACTTGGAATTTTGCTAAAAATTGGAATGTTACAAATATAAAGTATGCAGAATAGTACAATGTGTGTGTGCTCAATACAGTTGGCAGAGACTCTTTAAGATGCACAATTCCTCTGTGGTATAGGAGCTAAATGAAGTTACAAAAGTAATATGAAGAGTGCATGATAGTCAAGTTAGTACAATCCAGGTTTATAAAAGGAACACAACATAGACAACTGCAAAATTCCTCCAAAGAGATCCTTCTCTATTCGAGCTTAAGTACATTGTGGTCATCACGTCAGCCTGTACCAAGCCAGAAAATGCTTCATGCGACTTTCCAAGGCTGACTTAGGCTATGACTTTCGTGCATACTACCTATTCTGAAATTGTAACAACAAATTAAAAAGGCTACACCATTTTTACAATTTGCACCTTTTACCTATCCATTTTCATTTAGCATAAATCTCATTTCAAGCCTCTACAGCCAACATTAGTATTGTCCCCTTACAAAACACTGCATAAGAGGTCACTGCCTGTGATCCTTGCTTATGCATTAGGGAGTGTGTTGTTTGTTTTTAAACAACCAGAAGTCAACTGTTTATGGTACTTTTATCTTTCAGCGTAATAAATGAAGAACTTAAATTAAGAACTAGTCTTTTTCTCTTTTTCATGTTGTTAGAAGAACATATACTGTGTGTATATATATATATACAAATATACTGTGTATATATATCCAGAGATATTCACCATATTGTTGACATCAGAGTGCTAAAACATACATCAATATGAGCACTACTTCAAAAACTCACTATTATTACTTTTCCTGAAAGAATTACTACATGCATTTTCCCCATCCATTTATGGGACAGTAAGATATGTGAAGATAACTGTTCTGTTCCGCCAATGTTAAAGAGCTGCTCCTAAAAAGCATGCATAGGGCTGGGTACAAAGCAATTAAAACCACACAGAAAAAATATGTTGTGGCTTCAAACACACTAAAGCTAAATTAATATTACTTTCAGTGGATGCAGCATTTACTTTAACTCATTTATTTAAAACAAAAGGGAAAACTTTCAAGTGCCAGAACAACCATATAGACAGTTGATAGACTAGACTAAATAACCTCTCATCAAAAAAAAGAAAAACAAAACATCACTCTATAGCCACATGGCAGACTTTCATTTTTGGCAATCCGTACGTAGACCATTTATATTGTCAATTATACTTTAAGACTTACTATTAACAGTTAAGAGACTCTTTTAGCAAGGAACTGTATTGCTTTCCTCATTATGACACTACTCCTCAATCTTTAAGTATACGCAGAGTTTGTTTCAAGAATTAAATTTATGAATGTTTTAAAAGGAAGTCACTGTAAGGTTCTAATTTTTTAGTCAGTGTACATAAAGGCTGGCATGTCAGGTAAAGGTGATTAACTGGACCTGCAAAGGGTGTATTATATTCAGTACAAGCACACATTTGAAGTGACTTGAAGTTACTTAAACATTCACACAGAACCTTACTATTCTGGTTTGTAGTTATGATTCACTGATTGCCTCTACCAGTCCCCATGTTGTCTTCCATTAAAACAGGAACAAAACACATCCCTGCAGACTGTGGCAACCCCATTCTATGGCTAAGAATCTAAGAGGCAAGACAAGGAGGCAGTGGCCATGGAGTGAAAACTGTTACTTCATGTCCCCTCCAGCTAGCCTTGTAGGGTCTTAGTCACAACAGTTCATAAAAATCTGAACTGACATTAACGCTCTTCAGCCAATCAGTCTTTTCATTATCGTAGGTTTTGAGAATGGCCAGCAGTACTCATTGGGAACAGTACCATTAACATTGCATTCAAAAAAAGAAAACATTGGAAACCAGATCCTTGCTCTTCTACTCTGCTGATATGCTCTAGTATTAGCCAACGTGTGGTAATATAAAAAGAGTCTTGTAGTGATGTAAAAGGCAATGAAGACATCAATAGAGTAATGTTCATGTGCAGCCAAAATGAAGAAGATTCCGAAGAGGTTCAGGACCCAGGATAAGGTGTGCAAGAAGTTCCAGCTCCTTGGCGTATCTAGGAGAAAACAGAAAGGGACTGACCTAGAGTGTCTCAAATCGCTGGGCTGAAAAGTGCACAGCTGACAATAAAAAAGCAGAAAACAATTAAATTCCCTTTTTTTACAAATATAAAGTTTCTTGTAAATATATGAAGTTCTCTGAGTTACTTCTATAGCAGGAAGCATTTCACGAACCAGACAGGATATACAATTCAATCCAGGACAAAACTGAGCAAGTTTATGTGCAGTTTTTTCCATCCAAAATGTGATGAAATTATTGTCTTTGTCAGGAAGTTTTGTTTACATTCACACATCCAATAAATTTAGTAAGAACAAGTTACAAATGTCAACCACTTCATTACTGCTTTACTAATACAGCTGGTATAATTCTTTTTCTGGATTAACACAGCATCCTAAAGTTCTTCAGGACCATGTAAATCAGAATTTGGTCCCATTGGCTTTTGTTAATGAAAATCATGCCTTTTTACATGTATAGGGGGAAATATTACAAAGTATACATTATTCTGTTATTCCAGTCATTTGATCAAATGTGAACTCAGGCTAATTACCTTAGCTTGCTATATAATGTATTAAATAACACTTAATATTTACAGAAGAACTCTGTTTCATATAGTCTCACTTATGAGATTTCCTATTTTGGATCTGCGGATTATACTAAAGGTAAATAAACCTAGACTGGGATTTTGTCTGATGGGTCACTGGCAGATACATAGGTAACAGAAAATCATTAATACCTTCCCTAGTATTATTCCCCAGTAGCTAGTTACAAAGCCTTTCTGATTTCCTGGCTCACTTCACTTGTTTTTTCCCATGTGCCCTATTTACCCTCTCATTAATTTACATGGTTCTGCTCCTTTCCTGTCTGCAAGTTAACTGCCACAAACCTGAGAAAAAGCCCATGATGTGAATTTGTTAATTTTAATATTACTCAACATGACTATGGCTGAGGGCAAGTGGCAGAGAATACTTAAGGACATTTAAGTATTTACACTCTTGCACCTGTGGTTGACAGCAAACAGTACAAATTCTTAATACTTAAGGACATTCAAGTATTGACACTGTGTACTTACATTCTGTGACAAAGAAGTTGAGCATGGTCAGGACAACAGTGTGGCCACTGAACATGTAATCGCCACACGTATGTACTCCAGTTAGAGTCATTCCAAAGCCACTCCATATTGCAAATGCCCGCTGGAGTTTTGCCCAAACATTGCCGTACAACTAAAAGACAGTAACATTAACCTTTAGTAAGTTCCTCCCCAGCCCAAACAATACACCCTTAAAGTTATACCACAGACAATTAGAAATTAGCTGTCTAGCACTATGTATGTTTAGTAGCGTCAATCATTTTGTGTCTTTTATTAAAATACACGTTTGCACACCTGCGGATTTTATTGTGGCAGTCAGTCCCATTAGTAACTACAATTAGTACCTCTGATTAATCCTGGCATTTAAAACAAGTATTTTGTTGCAAGTCATTTTCATACGAAGTCTGCCACCTTTTTTTTTCTTCCCCCAAATGCATTCTACCTCCCAATGTGTCACTGGGAATCTTCTAGTATTCAGCTCAAACTTCTTCCAACTAAAAGATCCCATGTTCTATGGAATATTTCTTCTTAGACGGGGTGAAATACTTTGTTCAAAACAAAGCATCCAACAAGACAAAGTGATTATTCCACTTTCATCTTGTCTTTGTTAAGTCAGTGTCTTAAGTGCTTATTTCTCTGATGTATTCTCTTCAATTTATATTGTGAAATATTCTGAATGCCCCCTGCCTCCCTTCACCAAGTCACCATCTCCTCCCCAGTGCAGCACGTGTTTCTAAGACCCCTAAGGATGCATACATGCACAATAGCAACTAATAAAGTTAGGGATGGAGGGGAAGAGAAGAACAACATGCTATTCTAACAAATACACACCTAGCACGATGGTCACAGTAATTGTAACTATAACTTATACAAAATTTAAAAATACATATTTTTTTAAAAAAAGAAATCGTGAGAAAGAATTTAAAGCATTTTAAGTTTTTACCTTTCCAGTACACTGCAAGTGCTGGCCTGGCACGGAAAGTGAGGTAACAAACATTGTAACGCAACGTAGTAAGAATACTGTCCCCATGAGGCTGCACAGCCTCCGCAGAAGTATAGATCTGGGAAAAAATATATAGCAACTGACAGTAAGAATACTAATATATTGTATTTATACATACATATTACTCAGTAATGTTTATAACTCAACATTCTTGATTAAATCATCCCCATACTCCATTTCAACAATAATATAAGTTTATGAGTTTCTTACTAACTGTAGAGTCTTAATTAGTCCTGATAAATTCTTTTTAAGTCCTTCCTCTAAATCAAGGTACCACTTAATTTGAATGTATATATACACTGTACCTGTGTTTGTGAAGCAGAAGAACCAATAGCCAAATGTAGCAAAGAATTACACCACATACTTCAGTCATAGCAAAAGCCCATGGTATCCTTGGGACACTAAAAAAAAAAAAAAAAGGGAAAAAAAAGAGGATGTTAACCTAAAATACAAATACAAAGGCTGGACTTTTTCTTTCTAGTCTCAGTACTTAGAAAAAAGCATATAAGGTTCTAACTACAAAATGAACTTTCGGTAATATCACAATAGTTTATACTACAATCAAAATTATCAACAGACTGAATTAAATAGAATTAATTTTTAATTACATTATCTCCTTTCTAATAACGCACTTTCAGGAAACATTTACACAGAATTCACTAAGTGAAAGAAAATCTCTAGTTTGTTCTCTTAATTTACATGTGATTTACTAATAGATGTTCCTTTACCATTGTTTCCCAACAATCTTCAATCTGACACAAACTTGCACATCAATTATACTGCTTATGCTTATAAGAATGCCATGTCAACACAATGAAATGCTGCACAACTTTAAGTCATAAATACCTGTAAGGAAGCAGAACTACACAGGAAAGTATTAGGAAAAGTATAAACTACTTTTGAAGTTAGATTTCGATAACAATCACTGTATGAAAACAGCTTAGCCTTGCTTGTCAAGATTTAATACTTCCTTGTGTGCACTAGCTACAATTTTCGCCGTGCAACTTCACCAAAATACAGACTGACAATTTTCAGGAGAGGCTGTTTCTAATAGTTGTATTCTCTTTGATACAAAGGGCTAGCAAAGCATTGCTCAAATGCTAGATTTGTAGTAATCCTCTTGCACTGTTTGATGGCTTGCTGCTGTCTGATCTCCTCCATATCCTTCCACCGAGTATTGTGGAATTTGTCCTGGGAACAAAATCCAGCAATGACATAGTTCTCATTCTCTCTCCCCTCCATCACTTTGTTTGATTAGGTCCATTCTTGCTGAGCTGTATCTATACTTATGGGGGATTCTGCACTCTACGTTAAAAGATTAGGCCCCTATTGACTTCATTAAAACCATTAATGAAAATGGAAATTACTGGCAAGAATAAAAAGACCGTGACTTTAGACAGTTTATCTTGTCTTTTGGAACTCTCCAGGCCATAAATTCTCCATGGTACAAGTGAACTTCCTCAAATGGAGCATTTATCTCCTACAGAATTTCTCATCATTGACTAGAATTTCATCTCTGGTGTTGCGCACCCTTTCTGACTGAAACGGAATATATTCTTTAACACTAAAAAAGGCACAGGCACTGTTTAAGGCATTAAAGTATTTTTGTACACAGATACTCTATGGTTTGTAAAGAAGCTGGCGTATTCAGTCTGCTTCAGTTTCCCTAAATCATTTTCAGCAACTTGACATCAAGGAGACAACATATATACAGTATCAATGCTATCCCCGTTCAATTTCATCACCATTGGCACTTTGTTTACCAACTTTCCCAAAGCATAGTGCATCTCTTCTCCAGATCTTCAGCTATCTGTGGGCTGCCAGGACTGTGAAAGAACTTAATTCTTAAGACCAAAATACTTCTTCATCAAAAGTCTTCCTATGTGAAGAATGTTATGCTTCACAGCAGCATCTGAATTTCAGAAAAAGTATACGTCTGCTTACCTATGAGAGCTGACCATCATCCTTTTTACTAGAATGAGAAGATGGAAGAATTAATTCCTGTGTTGTGATTCGCTAAAGACGTAAAATTAAATACAAACGGGGTAAAATAAGAGATTACCTTCCCCTGAGAAGATCAAATCCCTACATCTAACAGAAGCACATTTCAGTCTTAGCAGAGGGTTTACTACACTCATTACAATTTTGCAGAGACATTTTCAAGAGCATAAGAAATGTTGAGAATGAAGAAAAAGCAGCCTATACTTTAAACATGGTTTTATTGTTTTGTTTTTAAAAAAATAAGAATCTTACCTATCTAGAAATATGTCTGGTAGAGGTGGATACGTTTGCATGTCAGGTACTCGTTCGTGTACTATAACCATAACAAATGATGTAAAGCCGAACACTATGAAGACATATACGCAACTCAAAACTGTTTTCCAGTACTCTGGGTCCAGTCTCCTCGTGGAGTGTTTGTTTTTTCCATTTGCATATTGATATTGATCACCATTCAAGTCAGTAATTGGCCCATCATAGTCCCGAGGTACTTCACCATTACAAAACCAATCTGCACCCTGCAGCGAACCAACAGTAGTGCACACTGTGCCAATGTGACTATCGCTGTTGTAACCCAGCTCTTCTAGGACATCAATATGTTGTTTCTGTAGCTTACGTATGGACAACATTAGCCTTTTGATATCCCCCAGGACTTTGATTTCCAATGGAGGGGATCGTAAATCGTATTCTGTAAGTGTCAGCAATGTAATTCCATCTAGCCTATGTCTATTGCACAAAATATCCACGTATTCACAGAAGCCTTCTTCCTTCAGCCACTTGGCCACGTTCTTGGTTGTCCAACGTCGAATGCAAAGCTGGTTATTGCCTGCCATCGTCCTTCTCTATCCACCAATAAAATTGACCTGTTAGATATTGGAGAAAGAGAGAAGACCTCAATGTTTAATGAAGATTACTGAAACATCAGTGTCTTTTGTGCGTCTTTAGATGCTTAATTATGCAAAGATGTTTTATGTAAGAGCCAGCCAAAAACCAGACATATGATTTATTACGTAAGTAATACAAAAATAGTTTAAGCACTTCGAGTCCAGCAAAACTGAAGAAAGTTTATCTAACTTGATCCCCAATAGAAATTTAAAGCCACCTAGAAGCAGAATATTTCCTAGATGTGCCCAGTCTTTTATTCTTTTGTTAAAAAAGAAATTCTGAATTTGTGAATTATGCTAGGCAACGAAGAACAAAGATTATCCTGTTTAAATAGTAGCTTAATCATTAGTCTTTTCTGCTGTTTGCAGTTCAGAACTAAACAAGAAAGTATAGCCAGCAACTACGTAAAACTGAATTAAGAGATAAAAAAATAGCACATTACAGGTCCAACATATTCCACTGATTTAAAATTCATCCAGAAGCTTTGGCAGCATGACACCGCCCCCCCCCCAAGTAAACCTAAGACAAGGTATCTACAGTCATAATGACTTGGGATATCTTCATTGTATGTTAATGGTGCAGTCGTCATACTTACATACATCTGTTTGATCTGCATACTTCAGATAAATGATTTGCAGTATCATCTTTACTTCTTGCTGCTTGTTTTAAAAAGGCACTGTATCTATTGTTAGAAGTAGCACTTATAATTACTGGGTGCAACTTTTTCTTCACCATACATCTAATAGGACCATCCTACTTTCTTCTATAACAGAGAACATTTGACATGTCCATCAAGATTTCCCATCAGTACAAAAGATATAGGTTAGAAGAAAAATGGCAGCACAACTCAAAGTTGCCCTACTAAAAGAACTGAGGGAGTGGTACCTCTGACGATATTCCCTCTGCAGCTGTTTGCATGTAAACAGCATGTACGTAATGCAGATTTGATTTCTCAAAACTCCACATACAGTCAATATGTACATAAGCTTTAATACCTTTATTTAAACAGCTGCTGAAACATCCACAAACAATTACTAGTCTTCTCCACATCTACTATATTCTTCCTTCTACATGTAAGAGCATATTTGTTCATTTCTGTTATCTTACTACTTTTGAAAATATTGCTCAAAACAACTATAACACAGCTATTACAAAAGAAATTATGACAATTTGCAATTAATGATCAGTTAATTGATCTTTTTGTACTTTTTTTTTTAATCTTAGTCAAGTAAAAAAACAAACAAAAAAAAACAACATAACACTTAAGTTGCTCATCTGGATTTCCAGCTTCAACTAGAAATGCAGATGAACTGCAAACGTTTGCTATCTCAGTGTTTTTACAAAACTGTAGTCATCACAAGTTTTCTAAAAGCAGTGAATTTAGACTTACCAAAATGTACTCAACTCACTGATCTGTCTTCTAACCAAAGCAACTTTTGAGAGCAAAGGCAAGAAACTTTCTTTACCCTATCAGAACTCCATTCATTTGAACGAACCAGTATGAGTCAAGAATCCTAACACCAACCCACTGTTTCTTCATATGGCATTCCAGAACTTATAAATGAATGAATAAATACATCTGCCCTTGTGTAACATGCAGTAAAAGTGACCTTGCAACACTGAGGAAGCATACCCCAAATCTTCAAAGGTCATTACTGAATAGAGTGGACCTGGGAGAGTCTGCATCGGCTTAAGATGCACCTGATAGGACCTGCTCCTGCTTTTAAATGCTACCAAAGGAAAGACATTCAGCCAACTGCAGAAGACAAAGATCACAAAAGAAACAAGCACTTAAAGCACAAACTTCACCATTCCACACAGCTCACAGCTAACTTCATCTTAAGAGCAATAGGTTAAGTTCAGCTTTGATGCGAGGGTATTTTCTTTAAACCCAGAAGCAGCACTCTCCTTCAGACTACCCATTCAATGCCACTTTTGTAATTTACACAGTAAAAAACACTTTTTCTTAGCACTTAATCTTAGCACCTGGAATACAATACAGACCTCTATGCCCAACTGCTACTATTCAGTTTTGAAGCTTACTAAAAGTGTGAATTTACAGGACAGAAACAGAAATATTCTATACTTAGGATAATCAAAAGCCTTAATTTTTTTCCATGCCTTTTATGCAATTTCTTTATCCCAATATGTTAACTTGGACTCCAATACAGATTCCATTTATGCTTCATAACATTACCAACACTAGCCACCTGAGATTCAAGAGTGATCGACGCAACAGAAGAGAGCAAGTCACCCAGATGACTGTACTTGCCTTTTGGAAGAAAACAGCACTAAGAGCTACTTTGCCTTCTACGTTACTGGTTTTATCTCCGAAACCAAATAATGGAACGCATGAATAACATGGACCAAGTACAGACTGAAGTGTAAGAGGGCAAAATATACTTTTCTCCTGACATCAGCAACGTCTGCAGCTAGCTGGTTGATCACTTTCCTGTTACTTTATATTTAGTCAGCCCATCAGCAGTACATATCATGTGTTCCATTTCCCCTTTTCCTTCTCCAGCCTTTCAATTAACAGCATGGATACAACCGAATATGAACTATTCCATGTGCTCAATACGCATCTGTGTAAGGAGTCTTTTAATTTTATTTTACAAAAAAAATGGTACTTTATAAGTCATGAATATTTCTACAGTTTGGTTAGGGCATTTTGAAAAACAAGTTGCCTCTGCAAGGCTAGGCATACCCTACCTATTTTTTCCAATATATTTTTCCTAGATTTTCCCTGGATTTTCCTAGATTTTCCATATTTAAATATATATCTCTCTCAAAATTAATACCCACAGTTCTATCATGTTTTCCCCTATTGAATTACTGCCCGTCAACCATTACGCCCATAACTTCTCCAGCTTATGGACACTGAGTCACTACCCTGAAGTACCAACGTGGAAAGTCAAATATTACCCCTACGATAGTGAAGGGAAAGTAGCACTGCCATTACACCAACATCGGGCAGTAGTCCTGTTACAGGAATGTCCCATCATAGAAACAAAGCTCGTTTACACCAGAATCATAACTGAGGGGTTAGATGAGACTCTGGCTGTGCCTGCAGCAGGGCTAATGGGATACCGAGCGATTTGGCCCCAGACACGCATACCAAGCTACCAGCATCCTTGCTGCTCCACAATTTGACCACATGTACAAGGCAAGGCCCGTGGCTCTCCTTGCTGACATGCTTCAGGATTTTATTTCCCCAGCTAGGTTCAATTCTTGCCATTCTTGAGAGTAATTTTAGGAAGGATGCTGAAGAACTATCAGATCTCACGCGACGTAACCTACATTTCTCTGTAAGGAGGTTTCAGGCTGCAGTTTGCATATAGGCGACTCCAGCTCAGTCCCTCCTTCACCAGGTCAGCTGGCCAAGGAGCACAGCACCTCACACCTTGGGTGAAAAGTTTTCCTGTACAAAGTCTGCTAGCTTGCAATGCGGGCGTGACACAGGTTTGAGGCGTTGGCTGTGCTGCTGCACAAAAACACCATACACAGAAGCGTACGCTGAACCAGCCTGCAATATTAAGGCTACTGTCTGGCACACTGACTGAAGAATGCTGTGCTGGAAACAGCACTGCCTTGTCATGCACCACAAGTCTCAGGCACCCCACTGCTTGCATCAGCAGCTCATCACCTGCTCTTCTTGAAAACTCCAAATTCTTCAGTGCTTATTTAGAGCAAACAGCACCAAAGGTTTTATAGCCATATAGCATGCATTAGTGCAGTGATTTGATCCTTACCCTGTACATGTCACTACATACAGTCTATCTTCTAAACAATGGGAGAAAAAGAAAACTTGCAAAAATAGGACAGGATTTTTCATTTTTTTTATACAATACCTAGATACCATGCGATATATAAAACTGATCAAGCATGGCACAATGCCCACTGTAAGACTGAAAAATTGGATACTTCCCTGAAGCAAGCCTACATTAATTTCAAGTGCAGCAACATTACTGCAAAACTTTCGTTCAGTTTTACTTAGTGACTTTGCTGTTAGAATTGCTTCATAAACATTTCTATTAAGTGACATTGTCAGCAGTATTGCAACTGTACTCAAAGGTCTTAATGATATTTATGAAAGTAAGATAAGAAATCTTAAAGTAAAACTTGTTTAGCTTATTCTAAGTATTAGATTTTAAATCATATAGGAAGATGTGCTTTCCGAGAATTATTCAGTGAAGTGCTGCACTGTGGAAAATAAAGAATTGATACTGTGAAATCAAAGACTAGCTCCATATGCTTAGAAGAGCCCTTCTGACAGAATGCCTCCACGCAAAACTGACAGCAGCTATTACAGAAAATCCTGAAAGCTAAACATATTTGTCTTGAGAACCACTAAGAGTGATTACACACTGCAGCAAGCTGAACAGAACATACACCGCTCCTTGACTGTTACACCTCATTAAACCAAATGGGTTGTACTACACTCAAACGAACACTAAAAGCAGCTCAACTGTTGATCTACTAACCAGCGAACAAAACATTTTTTATCCTACCACCATAATTCAAGGCACACACAAGTGATTTTTAAGCAACTGATCAAGTACTCCCCCACTTATCACAGAATGTAATTCACAGTATTCCATTAATATTTGTACAAGACCTCGTACATTTCACATTCTAAATGTCAAATGTGAAGTATTTCTTCCTCCAACTTCAAGAAATCTTGCATCCATCTGGTAACAGAACATTTGCTGCTCTTTACCCTTAGACAACTTACCAGCAAAACACCTCAGGTGTACTGTTTTCCCCTTTTACCTCTTCCTTTTCTTCTCACACCCCCATTTTCAGATGAGAACAGGGGATGACACGAACAATCCTTCCACCTACCAGAACAACACCTGAAGTGAAGCCATGTTTGTTCTTACTCCTGACAATGACTTACAAACTGATCTTTTTAAGTCTTGATAAAATCTAAGCCTTCTTCGTTTTAAATGCATTAATACACACAAGAAATAAGAAACTTTTACAAGTTATGTGATCGTCATTAAACATCTACAACGGCTCAGGGATCCCAAACAGATGAGGGGGCAGCAATGCTGAGGCTCTGTACGAGGAGAAGCGACAGTACAGAACCCGAACGACTGCGGCTCCAGGACCGAGCTGTCCTTTTAACCGTGTATTTCTGGGAAGAAAACAAAACAGAGCAACAGAAACAGGATCCCCCAAAGCAAGACACCGTTAAATTTGTGCTCGCTGCAAACCTGCAGGACGCCTCCTCCACCGAGCAGCGCTCCCGCATCCCAGTCCCACCACGCTTCGCAAGGAGCCTCCTGCCAGCGGTGCACACCTCGCAGTGCCCCGATCCCACACCTCATCGTGCCCCGGCCCCTCCGGCCCGCTCCCCTTCCCCCCGTACGGCGCAAACACCAGGGCGCCGCAGGAACCTCCTCCCCTCCGGCCGCCACCAGGACCCCCACCCCAGAAACAGCCACCCCGGGGAAAGGCAGGGAAGGGACGGGGGGCGCGGTGCAGGGACACGACCCGCACCCCGCTCGGCCCTCGCTCACCCACCAGCGCTAAGTGGCAGTGCCGCAGCGCCCGGCCCCAGGACGGCGGCGGCTCCTGGGCGCCCTCCCTCCCTCGGGCGGCGGCGGCCCCCGCCGTCTCCCCATCACCCGCACGGAAGCGGCGGCGGCGGCGGCGCGGAAGGCGGAAAGGGCGGAGCGGGGCGGTGGCGGCATCCGGGGGGGCACCGGGCGGCAGGCCCAGTATCTGCCTCCGCTGCTGCCGAGGAACCCCCTCACAGCGCTCGTGTCTGGCCAGGGGAAGGTGTCAGAGGCACTGAGGGGCGACCTCGACTCCTGGGGGCTGTGAAAGGAGCCGGGAAGGTGGTGGAGGCGGGCAGAGCTTCTCAGAGCGCGCCAAACCTTCCTCTGGCCCAACAGCTGAGCTGACGAGAAGCGCAGCTTGTTGCTTGTCTAATAACAGAACGTGCCTAAATCCACGAGAGGGTGCAAAATATTCTGTAGGAATGCACATTAGTATATGTTTTTACCCAGTACAGTCTTATCTCTCACAGGGAAGTACCTTAGTAGGGCCTGGTTGGGAGAAAAATGGAAGCTTTTCACCCCACTAACCAGAATTGTCACCAACTTTTTAATCCACACTAAACAGAATTGCCATCGACTTTTTAATGAAACTTATAAACATACAGTTATAACATTCAAAGAAAAAAACATACTTGGATAGTCCATGAAAATACCACCCCCCCCTTCCTTTGAAGGCATACATGTGGAAAATACAGCTGAGAAGACTTGCAGGACCCTTACAAAGCTTTATTTCCATATAAATAAACTCTTCCAAAACATTTCTCTCTTCAGAAGCATGATTTCTGCACAATTATTATTCTCTGATGTCTGCAGAGGAAATAAATCTGAAAGCCAGCAGCTGGCTGACAGCACTCAAGTGTTTCTCCAAGGTGATCCAGAGCACAGATGTAAACAGCACAAGTGACTTATGAAAGCCTCACCCGCACACTGTAACTGCAGGTGCTCCACAACCTATAAATAATACAAATGGAAGGGATAGAAGGGGACAGACAAATTAGAACTAAATGACTCCAGAAATAAATTTATTTTGTCTATCAGCTGGCTGTGTTAGCAGTCAGGCCTTTGCAGCAGCAGCCTGAAGAACATACAGAAATTTCTGTATCGATGATGTAATTTCTATGAGGTCCAATACAAGTCTCCTAAATTGTTGCTTCCTTTGAAGTAAAAAAGCTCAGGTGCCAGTAACTTCATTACGTTAATAAGCCTAGCCTTTTCAGAGAATTTGGCCTCATACTCTTTTGAGAGGAAAAAGGGGATCTTTTGCAATCCCTATGCCTGTGCATTCACAGTGAAACAAGGAAATTTTGCATTTCAAAATGCTTCACAGCTACATCAAGTTGTCAAGTCACTGAGCAGTCTAATGCAGCTGCCCAAGATTGTACAGTCTCAGCTGTAATGGAACATATCCATTTTAAATAGATGAAGCACTGGGTAGGCAGAATAGACACCAGCTGTAAGAACTTCTGCTCATTATTATGTTGCCCTGATACTGGTTCAAAGATGCTTCTTCGAGCTGTCTGTTCCACCTAGCTTTTATTTTTTACATGAAACAATGTGTTTCTTCCCAAATGAGTGCTGAAGTTTGAGGGAACATTCCTCCTTCTTTGCCAAGATCTGGTAGCCTCTGCAATCATTGTAAGAAGGAGATGCTGTATCTGTCCTCTCGATGTTCCTTTTCTTTCCCTCCACACAAATTAGATGAAAAACTGATGAGTCCAAATCCACCAGTGACCTGTAGATCACATAAGCATGAATCTGAAAAACAAACAGACAAAAAAAAAATAATCCAACAGACCTGAAGATAAGCCGTTAATAAAGCAGGTTGAAAGTCGAAGCAATTTTGCTTACTCCAAGTCCCCGTTCAGAGTGTATTCAAAATTGCTAGCAGTCATCCTTTTTTATGGGAGGTGACAGGAAAGTGCTGCTTTATTCAGAGTACTCTGGCTTTTTTTTTCTCCTCCTTTTTAAAAATGTAAGTATTCACTAGAATCCACAAGCTCATTGGATTGCATAAAGGAAGCAAAAAGTGCAAGCCAAAGGCTTCTTATCCCATTCCCCTTCACTGTTTACAGTTTCCATCTGAAGTCATCACTGCTAATGGCATTTTTCTGGCATCTAGTTTCATCACCTAACAAATATTTTCAAAATGACCAAATTAGCTTACACAGAAAAGTGATAAAGAGCACAATTTAAAACTTGTAACTCTTAAATGAAAATGCACATCTAATAGCTGTTTAGTCACTGTGCTTCAAAGCTGAAAACTACTTTTCCTCGCTAACATCTGATGCGGTATAAAAGGGTGAATTATCTAAATAATTTGTGCTTTATATAACAGAAATTTCTGATAAGCCTCATTCCATCACTGTGAGTTATGTCACTTCATGCTACGTGACATGAATGCATCGATCTAAGTTTGACAGGCAGAGCCAATGCTGACATGTCAGTCTGAGAATTTATGACAAATGATACGCTACTGATATTTTTAAAATCCCTGCAGATTGCCAAGAAAAAAAACAAAGCACTCTTTAAACTATGTAATTATACTGTGTGCATCTTTAGGTTAAAAACAATTTATTCAATTTACACAGTTATATTGATTCAATGTTCAGGCTGACATTTAATAACAACAAGAAAGGAAAATTTTATTGAAGTTCCCCAATTACAAAAGGTCCATTTACAATATATTATATATATAGCAAAGGAAAATGAGATGTGTGAATGTAATGGGGTGTTGGTTTTCTTTGAAACAGTCTTTGTCATTAAATACTGGTGTTCGTATTCAATAATTTGAAATAATCAATCTCTCTCCAATAAATCTAAAGACTATTCAGGAAAGAAAAGCCCTGGGCGAATAGAGAACAAATTGCCTATAAAAATTCTCTTCAAGCAAAGAATGCAGCATGGGGGGGAGGGGGGGGGTGAGTCTTTAGCTAGAGGTGCTAATTGATCTACATCATGCTGTTTTCTTTTTGGTGATCTCTTCTTTGTTTGCCTTATCATCTCCATACTTGTGTTGAAGCATACTCAGATCAGTCATGTGTGAACTTTCAAGCATCTATTTTTAACTTTAACTTTCTTACTCCCATAAAGGAAGAAAAAGGGACTGAACGGCTAAGAACTAATCAAATTCATCAAGCATAATTGATCTTCATCAAGAAGATGAACTTGTCAGAGCAAAAAAACAACAGACTGAATGCCATGTGCTAAGCAGATGGAATTGTTCCATAGGTTATGAGCAGATTCATGTTGTAGAACACCAGAAAATCCTGTCTCACTTAACGTTGAACTAAATGTACCAGGATTCAATCAGTTCCATTCTTCTTCAATAGTTAACCATCCCAAAAAACAAATCCTGAAAACAGGGTGACGAGTGAAATGAGTAAATTTCTTGATGGTGGAGATGAATGTATCTAGATGGTCATATTTGTTTACACTAGCTGAACTTCCGTGTTGTAGTATTTCCACTGTAAAAAGCCTTCTTCCTTCAGAATACGTGAAGGACTTGGTCCCAGTTTTCACTGGAGAGAGAGAGAGAGGTGTCACAGATGTGGCATCAGGTGGGACTGATAGCAGCATTTTCAATAGGAGAGACTCTATGCATGCCCTATTTTTGACCAGTGCACATATTCCTGGTAGTGCCACGCTGCACACTAGTAAAGCACTCCGGCTGTTTACACTGGTGCCACCTATTACATTATTAGCCAGGGAATGTTTGATTTGGATTACTGCACCACGTACTACCTACAAAATAATCACAAAGGCATAGTCAAACAATTAAAAGGATGCCTTCTGTTAGGTGTAGATAATCATGCATTAATTCCAGCTGAAATAGCAGCTATTTGTAAGATCACGCATAATTGCAAAGGTGTCTGGCTTAGGGTTGCTCCCTGTCCCAACAGTCAGCAGAATGCAGGAATCCTTGGTACCTCAGAAAGCCCCTGATGCAGAGAAAGCTAGTTTCTAGTTTCTTCTCTGTTCAGAGTGGCCAGGTTTGTTGCTTTTCACACCTTTTCTGAGTCACTTGAAAAGGACCATGAAAGAGGCAAAGCTGTAGTGAGCCAAACTCACCTGGACAAGAGATTACACCTGGAAGGAATCTGCTGCCAAATTTTAGGACAAAACTAAGTTCATGTTTTCCATAGTGTTTTTGTTTGTTTGTAATCATTTGCGTTGAGGCTGCCTTTATATGAACTAAACTACAACAATTCTTCACAAAGAGAATCGTGGCCTTTTCCTGAATGCTACCACAAGAACTTTACCAGAAGCCTTTAGTTTTTCTTAGGAGTGTTGGTACTTCTGCTGAGAAGGATCCCCAGCCTCCTGGGAGTTTAATGCTAACACACATCCCAGTAAAACAGAGCTTGATAGTCCTGTGCCAGCCCGCAGACCTGATGGCTAAATTCTGTGTGACTACATGGGAAGAGAAGAATATTCCGAGACCACCCAAGCCCAGTGCCAAGGGCAGAACAGCAGGCAAGAGTGCAAAGGGAACAGGAAGAAATGTTTGCCTCTTTAGCAGGGTTACATCCTATGTGTTAGTAAGGGAGCTTGTCCGAAAAGCAAATCTCTGCCTCCTGCCTCTTTCAGTGACAGTTCTTGGCAAGAAAGAGTCCATAACACAGCTGTACCAAAGTCAAGTTCACAGAGCTATTAAAGGTTTAGAGGGTGCTAGGAGTGGAAGGCCAGAGTTTTGATAGAGTCACACGGTTTTGAAGCAGCTGGCCTTATGCCATATCAATGTTGCAGGCGCACTGTGTTTAGATATCATTTTTCTGGAGGTCACATTTTTCTGCTCATCAGCTTTTGTATCACTGAGTTCTTAGCCAGTACATTTGAGGTAGAGGCCAATAAAAGTTTTAGTGCTGAAAAGGGCCAGAATAAAACACAGGTGTTACCTTTCTGACATAACTTGATTGGCAACAAAAGGGCTGGGTTTACATTAGCAAAATTGCTAGTGAAACCCCAACTTGAGTCTCCACCCAGAAACCTGAGAAGACTGAACTAAACAATTTTCACCTGCTGGGTCAGTAAATTTCTTGCTTCATGAACACAAATCAGTCAGTTTAAAAAGCTGTTTTGCAGAAAGAAAAAAACAAGAGCAAGCCAGAACAAAATAACGTGTTAAGAACATGTGCCTGAAGTATAACTTTAACCACTTTTGCAGTCCTCTCCTCTGCTAAATCAGGCCAGCTATCATCCAGAGTCCTCTTAAGCACAGTTAAATAGTCCAGATATTAATACTCAATTTCAAATTGCTCTCTGTGATACATCTTTCAATAAAATAAAATGACCCCTCCATCATAGTACAGCAATGCATGTAGAATAAAGGTGTGTCAGCCCTTACCAAGGTTTCACTTGTGTTCACCACCCTTTTTCGATGGGAAGGGGGGGTGTCAGCACCAAACCTCTCTTCTGGGATCACCTTGCCTTCTGGACTCATTTAGTAGAGGATCTCATATCAGCTGCCAGGCTTACAAAGGAAGAACATCAGCATTTCATGCATTTTGCCCAGAAGCTTCATTACAGTTTTGCAGTCCCCTGCCAGGAATCACGCAGCCTGCAGACCAAGAGCACAAGCACTAGCATACCTGCAAGGATCCACTAATATGACAGTTCAACATGCTAAACCTCCAACCTATGAATTCCAGACCTTGCCATATAAACTAATGCAGAGGCTTACAAGTTTCACCTGACAACCATTACACTCATGTTCTTGGCTCTGTTTTCAACACAGGAACATATGGTACAATGTGTGACAGGTGTGTTGTATTAATACACTGATGAAAGCAGCAACTGCAATAGAAAAGATTAAACATAACAAACGAGCTCAGATTCTTTCATTTGGTGAAAAACCAGTGTCTTCAAGAAATAGCATTTCTCTAGATTATTGGTGATAGGCAAGATATCTTAACCTACTTGGTGTTTAGCTTCCCAGTGACCACATTGGTAGAACATGTTGGTGCATTCCTAGCCCTTTCGCAGCTACACTTTTAAATGCCACTGAGTTACTGTGAGATAGCTGCCGTGCATCTTGCCCCAGACAGGTTTGCATTTTTCCTTTATCAGGACTTTTATGGCTTTGTGATGCACGGTCAGACCTGGCTGGCTGCCGCTGCAGCACTGAGGACATCCCTGAGGGCCATCCCAGCTATGTCTGGGTAGACGGTGGGTGTCCTGTGGGCTCAAGCACTGGGTCTGGGGATGAACGGCAGGGAGCAGACTGGAACCAGCAAGGCACGATTAGGTTTGTGCATCTGTTTCCACCACCGGTGCCTACCAGGCCAACCCCTCAGCCAGCAGCCAGCCCTGGGGAGGAGGCTCGGGGTATGCCGCAGCGTGGGCGTAGTGTCAGGAGCTGTAGCCCAGCACCTGCCCCAGCCCATCTCCCGGCACCCCGTGACTGCTACGGGTGCTGGCAGCTCCCCAGCGCCCAGCACGGTGCCTCTGGCTGCTGGGAGCGGGGCTCGCACATGTCCGGGGCAGAGGCGCTGGGCCCCCTGGGCCTCGAGCCATGCACAGGAGACGTCCCCTCCCTCAAAGAACTGGAGCAGCTCCTCAATACCGGGCAGCGCTCCTGTAACCACGTCGATGAAGTATGGCCTAATCTCTTCTTGGGAGACCTGTAAGTAAAGTTGCACAGACTGACTTTGCTCTAATGCCATGCTGTACGCTCTGTCTTTTCAGCCTGTTATTATCCCTCATCGGTCAGGCATTAGGTAGCTCTTGGTTTTGCTGACTGATGTCATTTAAACTGCAGACAGCAAAGTTTCTGAGATAAAATTATGACTAATTGGGTATTTGCTTCTTTGTTAACCCTCAGGAACAATGCGCTGGCTTATGTGCCAGCACATGGCTTGGGAGATGCAATCACAGGACTGTTCCTGCCCTCTGAATATCTCTGTACCCATCTTGATTTGTTTGTGTTGGTCTTTTCCTCAGAGTAACAGCTCACAACAGATTTATTCTGTGGAAGATGGGTGTTACCCATGTTTTAAACGCTGCCCACGGCACAGTGTACAGCCAGGGAGGCCAGGACTATTACGGAGCTACCATTGATTACTATGGTGTACCAGCCCACGACCTCCCCAGCTTTGATATAAGCCAGTTCTTTTACTCTGCGGCAGAATTTATCCACAAAGCCTTGAATACGCCGGGAGGTATGAAATTATCACTGTTCGCATTTCAGATGTGTTGGCAGCCTCTTGTAACTGGTCAGGTCCACAAGCTCAGTGGTAGATGAGTCAGTGCGCAGACTGCTGGTCACCTGCCTGGTGGGTGGTGAGGGGAGGGTGTGCAGAGCACATGTGTAGCTCTAGGTTGGTCCCAAAAGATCAAGGAAGACTGCAAAAAGTTGATGTGAGAAAAAGGATGGACAGTGAAGGAGAAACACTGAGGCAGAGAGGAGAAGGAGTAGAGGGAAAAATATCTGGAAGGAAAGGCTTATTCAAACAAGGAAAAGAAAGAACACACATTTGATATGGACACAGTTTTATCTGGTCTAGTCTTTTGAGACCCTCTCATAGCAACTGTATTTGTAAGAACACATGAATAAAGAGATAAAAGTCCTGATTTCTCCAGCCACAAGGCCTGTGAAGAGGCCCATACACTGCAGGTGAACTTCCTATGTGAACAGGGCCTGCAGAGCATGCGCCTTAGCAGGAGATGCACCTTTACCCAAGGAGATTTATGGCACGTTGCACAAGAGATTGAGCATCTTGGCACTGGTGCTATAAAATACTAATTAGTATCTATTACATAAAAGATTATTCCTTAGTATGAGTAAACTGGCATTAATGGATCTACCTCAGTCTGTCTCACATGCTCTGCCTTCAAAAAAGAAATACAGCCACAGCAAATTGCCTTATTACGCAATGGTACTAGGCCAGTCATTTTTCTTGGTGGCTAATGTGTTAGTGCCATCCTTTCAGGCCATATTGTAGCATTCTTCTTCACCTTATTAAGCCCCTCTGAAAGCAATGGGTCTGGTTTTCCTCTTGTTCACAACAGAACAACATCACTGCTTCAACAGGGTTCTCTTTGATTTACCAGTGTTTCTGAAATCAGGTTGTGACCTCATGGCACTGCTCATTCAAGTCGCTAGAACAATTACAAATTAGACTTCACTGTTAGTAGTTCATGCCATCTATTGGAAGGGTAAAAAATAAATTGTTTGCTGTGTTGCTCTGACCACACTGGAAAAGGCAGGAGGGGTTTGCCTTCCCTTTAAATTAAACTTCATCCACTGTGCTGCTTCACTTTTATGGTTATAATTTGCCTTTTTTTTTTCCTTTTTTGACCAGCTAAAATTTTGGTACATTGTGCAGTTGGAGTAAGCAGGTCAGCTTCCCTTGTCCTAGCATATCTCATGATAAATCACCACCTCCCATTGATTGAAGCCATCAAAACAGTGAAGGAACATCGATGGATTTCACCCAACCGTGGCTTTCTGAAACACCTGCGAAATTTGGATGTTCAGCTACAGCAAAAGAAGGACTTCTGAAAGGGCAAACCCATTTGCATTCAGTTTTTCAGCCTTCATAATCCATGTGCCTATAATACTTCCCATGATCAGTGCATACTGAAAAGATAAAGAGTTATGCATCAAATTAAAAAAAATCAACAGAACTGCCAATGGATTAATTCTGTAGTAGCTCAGTTTCTTGTAGACAAGCACTGCCAAACATCAGCCCTATAAGCACCACATGCTGCAGAGCTGCTGTGCCCAGCGTGGTGCTACCAGATGACTCCCCTGGAGCAGTTAGGATGGACTGTGGTTGTTCCCTATTTGTGCTAATACCAAAGGCAAGTTCAATAACTGCATCTAGTGGTACAGTATGTTTGAGACCCCTTTACTAAGGTGTGTAAAATGACCTTCAGTTTGGTTGCAGTTTTCGTATGAAAAGCTCGTCGTGGTGCAGGCCTGGTGATGTAATGAGGGCAATTGGTCAGAAGCCCAAGCACTGCTGCAGACACCTTCCTCTTCCTCCAGTCTCTTCAGTGTTGCACTGCCACAGAAAGCTGTGGCAGCCTGAACACCCACACCAGCAGAATAAACTTCCTCCGCGCAGCTCTCTATGAAGTCTCAGGGTCAGCAAACTCACAAGCCTTTTCTTGTGTAAATATGTTTTCAACAAGATATTGTATATTATAGTATATTGAGGACATTAAGAAAGAAGACAGATTTTCAAGGTATTTTGTAAGCATAAACTCATTAGTTCTGTGTAAGTGGCTTTGAATCATCCTTGGTTTAACATCAGGTAGGAGCCCAGGCATTTGTCATTACTGAGGAGCTACTGGCATGTGTTTGCCTGTTCCCCACTATGTGTTTCCAAGCTCTCACCCACAAGAAATGCAGATTGCGCTAAGGGCCTGTGGATGTTAAATCCATAAAAGACGTGTATAAGGAGTCATTTTGGCTTTAAGTATGTAAAGTGCTTATTTTGCACCATCTCTCTGCTCTTCACCTCTCAGTCTGCAAGGAAATTGCTGAGCTCCACGCCTGGCAACTGCTCCCGCACACCAGCAACTTGAACCTGAGCAAGGACATCTTCCCCCTCTGCCTGTCCTCCTGCCTTTATCCTGTTCCTTCCAACTTCTCAGGTTTAAGCCAAAATATTATCCACCCTCTCTGGCCTCTTCCTTCACAAAGGATTAGTCCAGAGAAAGAAAGTATCAAAGGTCCAGGAAATCCAAGTAATGCTTTCCATCCATCTCCGCGTAAGGGTGCTGACACCTGAATATGGTGTCTTGTCTATGTTCCAGATTTCAAAGTTTCAACTTAAAATAAGCCTAAAAAACCAGACTGACAGACTCCCTGCCTGCATGCATGCCCTTAATTTGATTTAAGCCCATCTTGTATTGCTATTTTCTAAATGCAGCAGGGAACTGAGTTAGTTTAAATAAATAGCTTGGCTTAATTGATACAAATTAGTTTTAGGTTGTTTTGAGGTTGTCACTTTTCCTATGACCAGTTAATCAGTTACTTAAACCAACATGATTTTTAATACAGAAACAGAATTTGAAATTCATGCTACTATTCTCCCTAAAAATTACCTTATGGTGAACCATGAAGCAATACTCAAATCTATTTTTGCCCTTTGCTACTACGTTGATTTATTGATTAGATGACCTTATAAACTTTCCCTGCCAGATTGAGTAAATACATTTCTGCTTGCTTGAAGCACCAGGCCTGATCATTTCCTCTCTCCTGGAGAAGGCTTGCAAAGTTATTACAAAACGTAAATGGTGACGACTTGTGGATTGTAGTTCTTCCTTCCCTGACCTCTATCACCTTTAATTCTTGGAGAGGCCGAGACACAGATGCTGATTCGACCTAGTGCTTATGGGAATGTAGAAATCCCTATTTCAGTGTACACAAATGCTTTGCAAAATAAGCATATTTAAGATCCTTTTAGAGGTCTGTTTGACTGTCTGTTCAGATTTTCCTAAATCTTGCCAAAGACCTCCACTGGCAACAAAGAGAAAATTTTGTAATGTAAAAAGATCAAATAGAAAGTCACATTTAAAACCCAACAGTGCTAGCACAATCTTTATACCTCACAAAGCAGCAGTGCAGCGGAGGAGGAGCTGGGTTTGCTTTGAAGTTCTCCATTAGCGTTAATAAGGATTTACACGAGTTAACATTTCATTGTAATTTATACTTCATTCACATTACAGTAGATTTCAGTCTTGAAGCCTTTTGAAGACATGGCACTGAAAAGTCTGAAATTCATGTGAGTGAAATAAAGCATCTTAACGGCTTTAGCCTGGGCAAAATTAGACACATGTGAGCAAGATTGATGGAACCTCCCATCAGGATAATGCTTTGCATGCCCCTGAACATCTGTCCCACAAAGCCACAGCTGTGAAAGCTGCTCCTGTTGTAAATTAGTACCTGCTCTCTTAGATACTGCTTCTCCTTTGAGAGTTTTGTTTCACAAGGGGTACAGAATTGTAGACTGAAGTTGAGCCAGTATGGCATCCATGCCACCAGTGACACGGTAGTGATTTTGCACAGCAAGACTTACTTACCCCAGTGGATAGAAAAAATTAGTTCGAAGCTCTTTTCAAGGGCACTGGCAAATCACAGAAGTGTTTTTAATCTGCAGCGGTTGTGTTGCCTAAATTTCCTGCCTGCAATATTGCTCCCTTCTTTATATTCTGTGCACCTTTGGCTCCAGCTCTGCGCAGGGAAAAAGATTCCCATCAACATATGTAAAAGCAGTAAAATTAGTCCTGTAACTTCTTGAAACAGAAAACACTGCTTTGACTTGCTAGGAGGAAAAAAGACCTCACCAGTCCTTTACATTATCCATAGCTCAGGTCATGATGTGGCATAACATTAGTACTTCCCTGTTTTCCTCTATCAGCAAAAAAACTTGTATTTTGAATATTGGTTTGGCAAGTTAGGCTGAGGAGACAAAATAAAAGCAAAACACTGCCTCACCAGTGGCACAAGAATATGCACGTGACACAGGGGCTGCACGATGCAGGAGACTAAAGGTATTGAATGTTAACTCCTCATTGAGGAAGGATCCCACTTGGGAAGATGCTTCAGTAGCTGAAGATAAGCTGGGTGCCTGCTGAACCAAAGCATCCAGGCTCACCCAGAGGTGCCCCTGTACCTTCCCAAGACCCTGAAGGAACTGTCAATGCTGGGGACCAAGCCTGACGAGGAGCTGCTTACCCTCCATCTCCCCTGAAGCAAACAGGCACACAGAACTTCCTGCCCAGGCTCAGAGGCATGTTCCTGAAAAACAATTTTTTGGTTTTTGAAAGCAATTTTCAGCTAGATTCAATTTCTGATCCACCTTACCAAGTGGGTCATGAGGCTTAGTGCCAGCTCAATGGAGGCTGTGGGTGGGTGGCTGTGAGCAGAGGGCATGGTGAAAGGGACCTAAATCAGCTTAAAGCAGTAACAAAATCACAGCATCCCCTGAAGGAAGGCATGCAGAATGCCAGTGGAAACTTCCCTTATTCTCAAGTAGAATAGCTGAAGGTAAGAGACAAAGTCAGCAGAAGCCAAGCTAGGAACTGGAGGAAGGGGGTTATGTGCGCTGTGTGATGCCTTGCCCCAGGATGCTGCAGGGTGTAGAAGCCTACAAAAATTCAAGGAGTAACTGGGAACATTTAGGGAACAGAAATCCCCTCAGGATTACCAAATACACAGAAATTGTGACCAGACCTGGAAGCTCCTGAGCTGCAGCCAGCTGGAAGCTGGGACAGTATTAGAAAGCAGTATATCTCATACTTGCCTGGTCTCATTTTCCATCAGCATCTGCTTATGGCCACAGTCAAACTCGATGGACTGTGGTGAGGCCCAGGACAACTGCTCTCCTGGTCTTTATTTTGAACTCGCCCTTAAGATGAGCTGTCCCCTGTTTCCCAGTAGCTTATTATTAGAACTGGGTAGCATGAGGCACTGGGGACTGCGTCTTGGCTGCATTCATTGACATTTCTTTCATGGGGAGAGCTCCGTGCTGGCAAGCACAGCACTATTGCTTCTGGGGGGAGGTGTTTTTCGGTTTATTTGTTTTTGGTTTTGTTTTCCTGTGGCTGTTCCCATTCCATTGGGGATGCAACACTGAGCTCATCTTGGGAGGCGTCCGGGCGCGTGCCACATTTAGAGACAGCCACCTGTTTGGGAACATCAAGTGAAGAGCACACTCCAGCAAAGCCACCCCTGCTGGCTCTGCAGCAGCAGGCTCTCCACTGCCTAAATCTGTGTGTGGCCACCAACGGGGGGGCCGGTGCCTGGAGGTGGTCAGACCCAGTCGCTCAGGAACGCTTTGAGCTGTACTCCCTCTGCCCAGGAATCACAAAGTATTTTGAGCAGCTGCAAGGTGGAATTGAAGCACGTGTGTGATGAGTGGCCTAAGCTCCACATGGGCAATACATAAGTGCTATTTGAGGCTGAAGGGCTGAGGAATGTAGTGCTTGTTAACATATGCTGACCAACTGTTTTATTTAGTCAGCATTGTTAAATTTAGTTGCCTTAAAATAGATGTAAGATTAGCATAGAAGAAAGCAAAATGACTGCCCATTAAAGAAGAACCTTCAAAACAGACTAAAATGGATTGAGACCAAATTTATCTTTATGAATTTGTATTATTTTAAAATCATTAAGAAAAAACAATTTTCTAAATGGTGCAGCATTTAACATGTAGACCACAAGGCAGAATCATGATTCTGAGTAGCCTTAAAATTGAACCATGATTTTTTTTCTCCATTTTCTCAATTTATTTTTAACTAGAATGGCAATTTTCAAATAATAATAATAAAGTACTCCAATATTTGCTGTTTGTATTATAAGCTGATTTTCAGTTGAAATTTCTGACAAAATGTCTGAACATCCTGAATGACACCAGACTTCATTGTTTATTTCTCAGACTTGTACAGATGGTTGTTTCACTCTGGAGCATGAAGGGAACACACAGTCACCTGCAGTGAATGTGCCTAGTGTTCAGTTTTTTTTGTCAAAACACATTCTTTACACCACCAGCAAGTTGAAAGCATGTTGAAATAACTGAAAATTATAATAATTCCTAAAGGAGAGAAGCAGAAGGAACTAAAGATCCTTTGACTAATTGCCCATTGATTACAGCTAAAAGTAGGAATCTTTTAGCTGTGAAAAAGCTGAACAGAAAAGCCCAGTGGTCCTTCACTACCTTCAATCTGCTGTGAAAATCCTATCTACTTCCATGAACTTCTGACTTGGTGGTGAGAGTGGGAAACCTGCTTTCTCTTTTCCAGTTAAACCTTGTGACTATACTTGGAAATTAAAAAAAAATAAATTACGGACTTTTTTGTCTCAACACCATCACTTGATTTTAGACATTCTTCTAAGTGCAGATTTAAGACATCCTTTTAATGCCCATGGGGATATATGTTACATATTATCCTTCCATGTGTATTTCTAAATGCATTCTATGTATTAAAAAAAAAGAATGGTGGGAAAAAATGTATAGATAGCAGTGTGTACATATAGTAAGTAAAAGATGAACTTTCAGCCAAGATGAATAAAAATGCAAAGAGATTTGCTAATGCAACAGCTGATCTATAATATGGAGGTTAAATATAAAGAGTGAAAGACTGCAATCATTGAAACTAGAAATTTATCAAGTACTATCAATGGAATTTTCTGTATGCTACCAACATCAATTCAACAAATATGAACAGCACCTCAGAATAAGGTTTCATAGCATCTTCTTGAGGTGGAAGTGTGTGGGAGAGAGAGAATTTGCATTTAGGGACTTACCCAGTACACAGTGAAGTCAACAAACAGTGATTGTTTCTGTTATTGAGCAAACCTGTGCCAGCATCAGGACTTGTGCCACAGCTCGTGCCATATAACCCAAAGCAGTACCATAAACTGTCACTGCTTGTTCCTGTGGAACCAGTTATGTGCAGCTCCTCAGGAGCTACCAGGCAATTAAAGATAAATCTAGAATTAAAGCTGTATTCTATAAGACATTTTTCCTTATGACTTTATCAGAATTTTGATGGTCAGTCTCTTTAAATGAGTTAAATATAATTCATTATATACTACACATGATAACATTATATAATATATACTATAAATAAAGCAGGTTTGGCTGACTTTACATGATGTCTTTCATCCTGGAGGACTTTGAAGTGGTCAACAAACCGATTATTAAATATTTGTCTGCTATCAGCCACTGCTGATACAAAAGGCCAAGGCCAAGACCCTTTGGGTTGAAAGGTAAAATATTTTTATAAGTGCTGCACAATAAGCAACTCAGGGCACAAGATGTAAAACATCCTGCAAAAATTAAACTTGACAGTGAATTTAAAATAGGCAGGTTTAACAAGTGGAATATAGCCATATTAACAAGATTAATACCACCCCAGCAAAGAAATATGACACAATCACAGTTTGGGGCAAAAGGGTTACAGGCTGTACTAAAACCTGACTGGGTTATTTCAGCATTGTACTTCAAGTCCAATTGTAGGAGGACCTGAGCTACCTCATGAAGTGAATTTTTGCAAGGTGTTTGGGCCAGTAACTCCCAATGACTGTAGTCAAATGGAGCCTGCAATACTTGTTAAATTTACAGGAAGTTATATTTTTTCTACACCTATTTTGAGTATATTCAGAAATCACAACCTTTTACTTTTAACTACATCACTGTTTCCTATGCAAGTCTCAAAGTGTGGTAGGCCCTAAGCTCTTGCAGACTAAGACGTTACAAGGCAATAAGATATATTGCGCTGCTTTTTGTCACAAGCTTTCATACACGATTCTCCACAGCTTCATAGCCCAAGGCAAGAAAGACCTGTGGAGACTTGGTGTCCCTTGAGTACTGAATGCTGCACATTTTGCATACGGAAGCAAAGGGGACCAAACATTCCATGGCCAGGAAAGTCATTGTTATGGAATATCTGCAGAGGACTTTCACCTTGGCACGCATTTCTATACCACCTCTGAGTACATTCACAAGGCCAAATGCTGGTAAGCCACTGCTCTAACACAGCACTTCCATTAAGCAATCACAGATTACTTTAGAAGCATTAACTATACTTCATTCAACCACTGGGTAAGCCTAATTATCTACTTCTACAGATATTGTCTCCATGGTAAGAGGGAGGATAGCAGCATCCTGAAAGATACGGAGTGGCCCACAAAACTACATCCAAGTCAGTGTCAAGGATCACACATGGCCCACTGTAATGACCGGAGTGTATCTTCTGTAACAGAAGAGAAAAAAGTAAGCAAGTAGAAATGGGAACAATGCTGTATTTTAGTGGGTGGGGAGAAGGACTGAGTTTTCAGTTGAAAAAACACTGTTGTTGTTGTTGTTATTTGAGTTTTTCTGTATTGATTCATCAGAATACAAAACACACAAAATGTTACTTTCTGGTTTGAGAAGCAGCCAAAAATCCGCAAACAGCTATTGTAAAGACATGCCAATTGGCCATTTACAGAGCCTAATGCCATATGTTTTCCTATTTTTCTGGACTCAGATCTCTAGTAACAAAAAGTGGTTCTTGATTTATGAAAGAGATGAATGTAATACCCTGAAGGGTACTTTATCTCAGCTGCTGTAAATTCGATCTCTAAGAAATGAGATGATGTGAGTAAGGCAGAAGTACCAGCTTATGCCATCTGTGACCATGGCACTATTCTCTGCAGCCTGGAACAGCACAACATGTATTAATTTCTATTTTGCAGGAAAATTTTGGTTCACTGTATTCTTGGAAAAAGCAGATCTGCCTCCTTTGTGCTACCTTAACCTTATGATCTTCCATCTTCTTTCTCTGGGCAATGCTATCCAAGGAGTTATCCATTACTGAGGAACTTCAAGCGGAAGGTTCCTGAAACAGCTGCAGGACTTAGATATTGAACTAAGATACATACGGTATACACCTATGTAAATTCTTATGAAATAGAAGATCAAAGTGACAGGAAGAAATGTCAGACAGCCAGTCTGAATATGAGATAAAGATGAAAGGAATGTGACCTAAAGCTTTGGCATCAAACCTATGTTTCCCCTCTGTTTAGAGGACAGAGGGTTTTTCCAGTCACTACTCAAACATTTGGTTAAATGAAGGCAACAAATGTGCTAGACAGACCTCTAGAATATGCTCCCCATTTGCTGTCCCCTCTGTTTGCAAAGACTCATAAAACCTGACTTCAAGAGAAAGCAATCCCATGTTTGAAGTTAAAGCTCTTAAGAATAACCCTGGACTTAAAATGATGGTAACCTGTTTTGTTGCAGTGGGATCAACAAATGAAAAGGGAGGAAAATGTGGAAGTCCAGCACAGACAACAAGTTACCCAAATGGGGGACAGAGTTTTCCCACCCTGCTGACAATAGATGCTCAGTTCCCAAGGACTTCCCAGAGGTACCTTCCTGCCACCATGTCCTCTGTCCAGCTCAGTCTTAGCTTTATGGACCTGAGATTTACAGCAACGGATTGCCATAAATTAGCTCTTTTCTCAGAATGCCCTGTTCCCACCAAAATTCTCTTTAAGCAAGCTGTGCTGTGTCTTCAGTGCTAGCGAACACATAAAGAGCTGAGTTCCTTAATTTTACAGGAATATTTCATAAAGAAACTGCTCTTTCAACCCTACTCTGCTTGCTCAGAGCTTCTCCCATTAGCGTGTCTTCTGTCACTTTCTCACAAAGGAAAGGGGAGTGAAATGATAAAATGCTAATTAGATTTTTGAAATGAATGCAAATTAACAAGCAAAGCTACACCACCTTGTGGTAGTTCTTATCTTAGGGCAGATCCTAGAAAAACAGTTATAGACTGAAGTCCTGGAGACACAGAAGTAAAATACCCGGGGAAAGCCGCAGGTGACAACTCCAGCTTCTCAGCAGAACTATGCAGCATTTGCAGTGAGTTTGTTTGCAGTGTGCATACATTTCTGTACAAACGAACACAGTGCAACTTGGGAACATCAGTGCTGGGGACAATCAATCCACGGTGAAACTCCCACCAATAAAAACAGTGGTGCAACCCAGGGCTGAGTTAGCTTTCCCATGCAGAGGTGTCTACCGAGGACGGCATGGCCTAGGAGGCGTATGTAACTGGCAGGTTCTCAAGTGTCAAAATAGAAGCAGAATCACCAGCTGCGTACATCCTGTGCTCCACAAGCGAGACGCAAACAAGAAAAACAGTCGAGCTGTCTGTTGGAAAAAGCAGCTTCCCAGGATCACCCCAACCACGGTGTAATTGTGATCAATCGCATTGGCAAGTATCAGTTTTCCATATGTGTTTCACCTAATGCTGGCTGCCTGTGGAGAGCAGCTCGGGCAGGCTGATGCATGCTTGTTATCGCCGGCATAAATATCTCTGCCTCGTGTTATTGTGGCACAAAGCAGCTGGACCATTTGAAAATCATTTAAAAAGCACTATAAAATTAGGGCTCCAGTGCTCTTATTTTATGACTTTCATGAGCAGCCATTGCCTAGAGAGAAATTATCCTCTTTATTTTCAAGGCTAAAGGTTCTTTTAACATTCATCAAAATCGAAGTGCACCCTTGATAACACATTGAGCTGTTACTTATCTAGTACAGTCTCTTTACCTTCTGCATAATATCACATCTGAGATCTCAGTTCTTCATATACAACTCATTTCATTGTGGCTGCTGTTGTTTTCACCAACTGAATTTGCATAGTTTCTGGAGAGGCTGGCTTATGCCCTGAAACATATTCTTTGCATAATTCTTAATTTTATTTTATTTTTAATTTTTAGAAAAATAGCACTGAGTGTTTTTCTTATTGACCCCGCTATAAAAATGGTCAATTACCTCTTCTGGCAATGGCTTTTCACAGACCAATTAAGCACTGTAAGTGAAACATATTCAAGGGCATAAATAGTACTTAGGTGCACAGCCTGATAGACTCCCCCTTCTGCCTTTGAAAACTCTTTCCCCCATATAAGAAAAAAGTCTTAGATAATTTTCTTTTTTTCCCCTCTATTGGTTTCACAGACAGCTAAACCCAGGAAAACAATGAGTGAACCAAAGCAGTGTGAGAAAATTCAAACAGTATGGAGGGAGATCCATTCCTTTTAGAAACAAAAGTGCAGCTGTAAAGACCATTACTAAAGCTTGGATTTGAAGGGTTTTGCAAGAGACACCATGCAAAATTGTCAGCCGCAAAGGCTGAGAGAGGCCCTGCACATCCTCTGTCCTGCAGCTCAGGAAAACCACTGTTTTCCTCCAAGTTGTTTATCCTGCTTCAGGTTGCTGTAAGAGCCCAGTCACCTTATTATCCAGACATCAAATACAGACTGAAGATAGGCATTTAGAAAGCCATAACCTTAGCTCTGTTTTCAGGATTCCCTCTTTGGCCAAGATTTCTTTTTTTTTTTTTTTTTTTTATTTCCACCTTTAGGGATAGCAGACCGCATTGCTGTGCCAAAAAGGTGGCATGCTTTCAACTCTCTGCAAATGGGGATAGCTGGCGCTAATAGGTCGTGCTGTGAAAGTGTGTAGCCATGCAGAGGAGCTGTGAAGTCAAAGCACAGCATCCTGCGCGGAGGAGCTGTAACTGGCCAGATGGCAGCCTGTGTGCGTGTGAAGAGAGCGGTGCTGCCATGCCAACACCTCTGCTAGCAGAGGCAGATTGAGTATTTAACCGTAGAGGCCTTGCCGGTTGTCACCCAGTTTTCGATTCATCGACTGGATGCTTAAGCTAACAGAGGGATGAGATGGGGTTATTTGGTAATCGCAATTGTTTATGACCTTAGGAAGACACAGCAAACAAAGCAGTCATGATAAGCAGGCCCGCGTACAGGCTGCTGTCACCACGGATGCAGAAAGTGGGACAGGCATTTAGTAAGCCATGACAAGAATGCACTTCAGCTCTGCAGCACGCTTTTGTCAGCAAACCACTAGCCACTTTCCTCCATCTGACAGCATCAGGAAAAGAGAAGAGGGCTCATCTGAGCTGATCCATCTCTGAGCTCCTGCATTTCAGACCAAATTTGACCTTTCAGGTTAGGAGCGACCCACCCAAGTGCAGCCCTTACTTGTGGCAATGGTCAGGAGTGATGGGCAGGGTAAGAGCAGAGTTGGGTGCAGCCCCTTCATCACCTGATTCAGCACCACAACCACGGCTGTCTTGGCTCTGCAGGAGCTTCCTCCCTTCTGAGCTCACCTGTATGTATGCTCTTTCTTTCCCTGGTATATACACCTCGCTCAACAGAAAACACTGCAAAATCCCTTCCACCCAGGGCTTTCAAATTCCTTAACAGCCCTGAATTTGCCTTTGTTTTGGGGAAGAACTACCTGTGCTGAATGGTTTCTCACTATTAGCTTCACTAAAAAAAATAAAAAAAGCTAGAGAGAGATGGCAAATTAGCATTTGAAGTCAATGCTTCAATGCTAAAAGGAACGTCAGAGGATTTTACTTCTAAGCATGGAAGGGGAAGAGGCATCTGCAGCGTTGTTTCCCCCATATACCTACATCTACTAAAACCTCAACATATAAAGGGTATGAGTTTGCTCACCGTGTCTCCAGAAGAGGATTCAGCATATCCTGGAGGTGGCTTTGACCAAGATGATCAGTTGTTTGAAGTGTAGCAAAAGGACCCGGGTTGCAGGACGTTCTAGATGAGGCAGATTCAAAGTCATTTTGTGCTCTGTTAAACTTACTCATTTTTAGTAAGACTTAATCCACTTCCAAGTAGCAGGAGGGACCCTGTGACTGAAGTGGGCAAAAGAAGGTTTCTGGATGCTGTCAGTGCTCTTGTGGTGTTGCCAGCAGCTGCAGAGCTTCCATCACTTGCTTTCCTCACAAGGTGAAGCTAATTCCTGCTGATAAGCACAGAACCAACCTGGGAAAAAAGTCTTTTTACCAAATGGAACGATATAAAGAACAATACCTTAAAAAGCCAAGTAGGATCAGAATCCTGAGGGAGGAGGGCACTGGGGTCTGTCTTAGCATCATCTCATTGGGCGAGGGTGCTGCTGTCCAGGTGAAAGGCATCTATGTCTTCAGTCGTTTTTCCTTATCACCACAACAGTTGAAAGTTGCTTTTAAACATTTTTCTTTTCCTTCTCCATTCCAAATCCTTTGTCATCCTCCTCCTTGCTGGTACTAAGAAATGAATCTTGCTTCATAGTGATAAATGTTTCTCACAGCCTGGGAAGCAGATGTGGTATGTTTAGTGCCCATGTTATATAATCCAGTATTTAGTAATGGGTATTGTAGACACCTCTTTCATAAGACATGGAAAAGGTGCCAAGGCAGGTTAGACCTGAAGGTCTGGTTAGCTGATCGTTCTCCATCAGCCCAGAGCAGTGTCTAGGGGAAGAGAGCATAAAAAGCTGGACAATGTAGGAGTGATTCTTCCGCTGCATTGCCTCCAGCTTTTGGCCTTCCACAGATTAACTACTTCCTAAACCTTGTGATGCTTTTAATTACTGATGGAAGGTCTGGTCCCATTACAAAACTCCCTAATTGCTCCCCTCTGCACCCAGCGAGCACCTTGCCAGCGAGCCCATGGCAAGCTGGCTGCATGGAAAGCTGGCTCTGGCAGAGGGCTCTCACACCACCAGGCCCCGGCTGGACGGCAAGGTTATGGGGTGGGTCTGCTGCTGCTGGGTTTGCAGTGTGACTTCCCTGGTTGGGATGCTTTTCCCCATGTTGGATGAACCACAAATGCCACTAATAAATTACCCTGATGCCCAATTCTGACGTGAACTAAATTCAAGTCGGCAGCAGGCTCCACCTAATGTTTCCAGTCAGTTAGGAGATACAGCAATTGTGGGCGCCTGGGCTGTGGGGGCACCTGGTGGGGAGTGGTGACCCCAGGGTCTGTGCCGGGCTGTCATTTGGAAATAACTACCTGAGGAGTAACTGCCTGTTAATTTGCACCGATGCCCAACAACTTCTGCAAGGTTTCTTTATTTTTGGATCCTGGTTTGTTACAACAGATTTTGCCACTGGAGCAAATCCAGGCCAAATTGCACTGTGCCTAGGAAAACTGAACTGTGTTACATGCTTTTCTCATACAGAAAACCTGCATAGGAAAGGGTACAGTGTAGATCATTTGATGTATTTTCCCAGGTCAATACCAATTTAATTCATCGAGTACCTTTCACATTTTTCTCCCATCCAACCACAGCAGTTTCTTGTACAACAGTAACCGCTCTCTCTAAAAGACAGCCATGAATACACTACTTTAAAACATCCAAGATTGCTTTCTTCTGCCATCTTCTGGCAAAATGAAAAAAAAACTGTGTTTCAAAAGCAGCAGTGCTGCTGGGCTGGTCTAAGGCAAGGGTTGTCAGTAAAGGTAGTGTGTAATTAGAGCAGTTGGCATAAGTGCAAAAAAATATAGCCCTTGTTGTGTATTTGAAAGCTTACCTAACTCCTCCAGCTCTACCAGTTGATCTAGTAGCAGTATTCCTGTGGTTATCCCAGAGCAAAATGTCTGCTTTGTTGGCCTGCTGCTTCTTCACTGCCCATAAAGCAAAGGGGAGTTGCATGGCACGTGAGACTTTACAGTTTTATAACAGGACTTCATAGAAAATACAATCAGTATTTTAAAGAGAAGTCCCTTTTGCTGGTTTTGCTCTTGGGTCTTTGGAGCTCCTTGACAAAAGACGTCTTTGTTTCCTTGTCTGATAGGCATGCAAAGATTTTCCTTCTACTGCAACAATTATTTCTTTCTGATCTCCCAATGTAAACACCACAAATCATGCCAAAACACCTTATGTGATTTTCTTAATTCTAAAAAAAAACACTTTCAATATTTTGTTAAGAAAGCACGTAAGATTGAATTATGGTTCCTGTGGGTTGGTTTGTTTTTGGTTTTTTATTGGCTTTTCCTTCAGTCACGCAGAGGTCCCTTGTAAATAGCTAGTCTTGATCCCCTCTCTCCTTTCACAATAGCTCTTCCCCACATAGCTTTACTAAAGATATGAAAATAATATACGATAATAAAAAATGAGAAAAATCCTAAACAAAAAAGCCAATATTTCACCTTAAAATAAATTCAAAATTCAGAGTCGGTAAGAAAAACTACTCACAAAATTCCAGCCTGCAAAGAGAACGTAAACAAGAGCATTTCAAAGCTTTGTTCATTTTCACTAGCACCAGCAAAAATGACTGCTTGGGATGCCAGGCACCAGAGAGAAAGGATGTTAATGCTATTTATAGCACAGGGATGGCTCCCATTACCACTGTACCTGAGGAGCTCACAAGCCTTAACGTATTCCTGCTCACAGTGACTTTCTCCGGCAGAGGATGGCCTTCCCATGGCAGTGCTGGAGGCACTGGGATTTGCTTTGGGAAAAGGGACTGAAATTTGCAGCCTGTTTCCAAAGCATCTATTACAAATCACCTCCAGCAAGGACAACCTCCAGCGAGGCTGCTCCCCTCCCTGCTACCTGTGCTTGGCCCCTTGGGAGCCACAGGGCTGCACTTTTCTGGGAGCTTACCCTCCCTCCCCACCCTACCAGCTTTGGCATTGATCTACAGCCCATGCAAAGCATCACCAAGAATCATCATTGCAAAAACAACAGCGTAAAACCTGATGAAATATAGGTGGGAGAAAAAAAAACACAACTCCCCAAAGTTGCTGGAGCACAACCACCTTTGCTCCTGCCCTGCCCAACACTGCAAGACTCAGGGGGCATTAACATCATGTCTTGGGCATGGGGCGGATCCATTGGGCATCACTTAATCAAAAACCAAATCATCGGTTTAAAGTCAGCAATTAAAAATCTAAAGAAAAGATGTTCAACTTCACCCCAACAAAGCTGAGAGCATCCCTCGAGAGCTCTACAATTTCCCTGAAAAAAAATTAAGTGCCAAAATAGATCTTCAAGTGTGGAGTTTTGAAGTCTCTTTGCTCTTTATTCTACTGCAAAGAGTTTGTACAGCTTTATCAACTTTATAAAAAGGTGACTTTCTCACATGTGCCCTTTCAGGCAAGGCCAGGAAGGGAAAGCACTTTGCTGCTTACATTAGAAATGTAGGGAGAGGCAGGCAGCTCAAAGATACCAGTGCCAAGTGACTGAGGAATATCAAAAACCTTCACTCGTGTCTTCAAATACTCTGAAATCTTGCAAGCTTGACAGTGTCATCAATTTTGTATTGACAACAGCAGTCAGACAAAAATCATTTGAGGAGTAAATCGAGGAGAAGAAAAAAAATCTTTAATCCACAGTCATACAAATCCATACCGCCTGCAGAAGGGCAACTGCTTCAGAGCCTGTTTTAATGGCAATATATTAACATCCTTGTTTGTCTTTCCTGAAGCTTGCAAGGCTTTTTTTTCCTTCCCCCTCTCAGAATCAGGTCTGTTCAACATCATTTGTGTCAGATGGGCGCATACTGTGCCCATAACTTACACCTATTGACAGCCTGTGACACCAATGACATCTCAGCGTGGGGCTGGCAGTGCTCACTGAGCTGTTATCAGTATCAAGGTCACGCTGCTTTTCTTGCTTTGGCTGGAGCTCCTCTGCCCTCGGGGCACGGGCTGCCCCAGGAAGCTTTCAGCCTGAGCACGTCACAAGCCACAGCCACTTTGCTCCATTCTTGGCCTTACATAAGATGAGGGTGAAGTTTCTACTATTAGAAACAGCTGCATGGCGGGTTGCTGCTCTCACGACTACAGCACAGTTATGACTGCTGGCAGTGGGACTTAAAACTACAGCTATTTTAATTAAGGGAGAAGCAAAAATCAGGTCAAGATGTGTCGAGAGAAACAGTAGGATGTGGTTTTCCTTTTCCCTTTTTTTTTTTTTTTTTAAGTCTATATCCTAGCATTTGTGCCCTGGACAGGAGTGCCCCAGAAGAGAGCCAAAGGGGAGAGCATCACCCTAGGCTTGACAGATATCTACAGCTGAGTCGGAAATTATGGTAGGAGCCTGTGGAGGGCAGCGCTGTCTTGCTGGGGATGGCATACTGAATAGCTCAGAGATGCCAGCTGCTAAGGTAATACTTTGTTGTTGTTGTTGTTCCTCCTTTGAATGTGGAAGCTGCAGCTGTCAAAGCTGCCCTCCTGCCACAGCCAGGGCCTGTCACTGCAAGCATCAAGGACGCCCCGGTTCTCCATCCCTTGCTGCAGCACAAGCCTGGGCACGGGGAGCTGCCACTTCCTAGGCTGCTGGCTCTGACAGGGGAGGGCTGGAGGAGGCAGGACGGGGCTGGGGGCACCACCGACGTTCTCCCCCCATGGAAAGATGCAGCCTTGGGACAACACGTGCAGATCAGTTGCCCCTCAGCCCAGTTCTGGCGCCTCGCGAGCAGAAGCTGGTCCCTTCCAGCCCGCTTTGGAGGAGCTACTGGGCCCCACCACAAACACCAGGCGTGAATGGAGGCGTCGGGCAGAGACGGGGCAGTGAAGAGGTGTGGGAGCTTGGGTTCTCCCCAGCCAGCAAAGCGCTGCTGCAGCGCAGGGCTGGGGGCACCTGCAGCACCAGGTGGCTGGCAGGGCTGCGCCCCACTTCTCCCCAGTGCAGTGCTTAAAGCGAGGGCTGCATTTGCCAGAGCCCTCAATCTGGCATCCTTCCCGAGCAGTAAATTCTCTTAAAAAAAAAAAAAAAAAAGAAAGAAAAAAAAGCCAACAGATTCTTAATTGTACATTCTGCTTTTCTCTTCACTCTAGAATAATGGAAATGGCATTAATACAGTGCTGCATTGAACACATAACCGCACGGGGGCTGAGGGACTGTTTCTGCTTTCCACGAGGCAGGGGCACTGCCTCTGGTGAGGCAGATCAGGGTTTAAGGAGCAAGCAGGAGCAATGAACTTCTGCTGTTCCCCGCTGTTTGAACGTGGGCAAAATAAAAGGCCATAATATATGATGCAGTCAGCCAAGAAAGCAATATTGCTCTGCCATGTGCGCGATCTATACTGAGACGAGTCCAGGATCTCATTTCAAAATTCCCATAGGTTCCTCATTTAAACCATCAGCCATAACCTGCTTCTTATTTTCAATACCACTTGGTATTAGAGCTGCAGCGAACTGCTGGTGAGAGATTCTAATTCCTGCAAACAAGCCCCTGTAGGCTTGCAAGGAAAACAGAGAGTTCCCCTCTCAGTTGCCTGCTAAGTTCCCATCTGGCTGTTTTAACTCTGCTATTGCTTTTAAATGCGCCTGTTTCTGTGCATGAGGCTTTCAGCTCTACCTCAGGAGACTCCTGGGTTCTCTTAGCATCAGATTCTGGCTGAAATGTAGAGACACAGATTGGGTCTTCTTAACAAAAAGGAAGATCAGGTTTCACATTACAGTATCTGAAAGATTAATTCAACTTACATGATCATTTCCCTGTGAACCATGCTTCTTTCCATCTGGATTTTTCCATCAGGAGGACAAAGAGCCATAGTGGTAAGCACTACCTGAGAGAAAAGCACAAGGTGTGTAAAAGATGTGTGTAGGGATGCTTGGTCAGAGAAAAAGAGAAGAAAAAACAGGGTAGAGAACAATTTTAAAATGCATCATCAGGCCTTTTTTGTTTGTTTTTCATGCAAATTATATTCTGATCTCGTACTCTAGTATTTTGAACCATTTCATCTGCTGGCTTTTGTTTCAGGGAATTTAGGATATTTGGCTGCTGGAGCCTTCTGTGTCATGTTACTGTTATCTAGTGCTTGTGCTATTGTGGTAACCAAATGTCCACTCCAAACCAGTGCTCTGCAGTGGCTGAGGCTACCAACCACCTAATTAAAGACCTTGTTACTGAAAGACACCTGTCCCCATCCAGGCTGTCATCACTGCCACAAGCAGAGCCAGGCCCGCTGAGCTCACCTCCAGAGTCAGGTCCGCTGGGGCTCAGCTGCTGCCCTGCCACAGGCTCGTCTTGGGACTTCAGAGAGACATTCAGCCTCTCTGTAGCTCACTTCTGGCTTTAGGAGACATGGAAGCAACCACAGCAAAATGGCACCAGGCCTTCCCCCATCACAGAAGTGAATGTGAAGGCTGCTCAGTTAGTCTGTGTGCATGTTTAGTTGCACAAAATGTGTTTTTCTCAACTAGGAAGAAGCCACTTCATTTGTATTCATACTTCAAAAGATTTTATGCAATGATAAAGTAAAACTCCAAAACAAAAGTAATTTTTGATAGAAAAAATGGAATTGACCTTTTTTTTTAAAAAAATAACAAAATCAACTATTTCAACCCCCTCAATACTGGAGTATTTCTTTTCTTTCTTTCTTTTTTTTTTTTTTTCTCCAGGAATTTGCTGAGTTTTCTAAGACTGGAATCTGCAAGTCCAACACAAATCTGTTAAATGCTTTGGACAATTCTAGTCAGTGGGGGCTGTGCATTTTTTTTTCTCTGCCAGAAAAAAATCTTGATTAGAAAATGGCAATTTTTTCTAGTGCAGTGGGAAGTAAAGAAAAGGGAAGGGAGGGGAGAAGTAAAATCCTCCCTAACTTGCATGGACTAGATCTCTGCAGAAAGTGATTTTTCTTCATGTTACAAAGGATTGTGCCATCCTGCAGTCACTGTTTCCTGCTAGATTAGCTTCTGTGAGCCACCCGGAGAGGGAAGTGTAGAGTAACGTGATCAGTGGCAGCACTTTTGCTAACTTTGCAGTATCTTGAAATAGAAGGGGGTGGGGAGAAAACCCTCAGCAAAATCCCTGGTCCTCAATTAAAAATTTCGTATTACCTTCCTCATTAGTCCAATCATTTGGTATAGTTATTTCCAAGCTTATCCTGAAGGCCCCACAGAGTAATTCACTTTCAAGGCCAGCACAGCACAGAGCAGAGCAGCATGGCTGGGAGGAGCTGTGCTGCATGTTGACATGAGGAGCTCACTTGTCTGCTATTAGTCATGGGAAGCAAGTGACGCTGACACGCTTTTTGGGAAGAGGATTGCTGTATGAAAGGGAGCTCTATTGCAAAGCACCTTGCTGGCTGCAACGGCTGGAGTCACCTGTTAAGTTTCACCATCACCAAGAGATCTCAGTTCTAGCAGGCCAAGAGAACCTCCCCAAAGTCAGGTCTTGAACAAGAGGCCTAGCGATGCCATCTCTTCCACTCTCCCCGCAAATCATCTCCATTACCGTAACAACCTGACAGACTAAACAGAAGCTTAAAGCAATGGAGGGCTACAACAAATGAAAGTTTAGGAACCATCTGCTTACCTCCACAACTTCAGCTTTTTAACATCTGCAGCGTCTGAGAGTCATGCATGCTCCTTGAAAATTAGTCCATGATCTTCTGAATCTCCAGATGTAGAACCTCTTGATTTCCTTCTACTGCTTCAGCTTAATGTTCTGTATCAGTGAAAATACAAAGAGATCACAACAATGCTGGCAGTAGCTCTCAAGCACAGGGCATGACTTCTGCAAGGCAGTATAACTTGTAAGGCAATGCACGATGTCTTTTTCTGTGCTATTCTTCATGCTAAGCTGTGCTGGGAGCACACAACATATTCCTTTACTAAAGCTCTTGGTGTTACATGCCCTGAAAAATCTGTAGGCTTTTATCCCTATTCCTTCTTTACTTTTCTGAGTTTCTCATATGTAGGTCTTTTCCTTCATCATTAAAGGTAAAAACCAGTTAACTTTTTTCCATCTCCCCCACCATTTTTACTGTGCTTTTCATATTTTGCTTATTAAGTAGTTACCCCAGGGAGACTTCCTTTTATTGGAATGTACAAAAAGCTGTAGCTGCTCTTAACATTTGTGGGGAGGAGGAGGGAGAGGGGAGTGGGGAAAGCAAATTTAGTCTGAGGTCACGGGAGTATATGTGGTGTGATCAGTAATGTGCCTTGCATCATCTGAACTACTTTTTTTCCATAAGCAACAAGATATCCTCTTTTGCTTTCTGCTTATGCCTCTCATCGGCCTACGCTGTTTAAAATAACACACTTGCCTGTTCACACAAAGTTGTTGTTGGGCTTTTGGAACAGCATCCATCTAGCTGCTGCTGCTGTGGGGCAGGGGACAGACTAGATGACTTTCAAAGATCTATTCTGGACACATAACCTTTTGCAGAATAAACACAGGCCACCCACCTCACTTTGGGAACAAGTTCTCATGTGGCTCCCACATTGATAATGGCTTTAATACCAACAAACAACCAAACAAAGCTCATCAATGTTCTCTGGAGGTGAGAACAGCAATTCCAGATAATGAGATCCTGGCAGGGGAATGCTCCTAAAGTCTCAAAGAAGGGCCTCCTTGGATGCCTTTGAACTCTTGCTCTTGATAGAGTTCTGCTTTGGGCTGGACTGAGCCTCCTGGGTCTAAAACAGAAAACAATGTTGTAAAAGGGGCACAGGATCTACTGCAGGCTCTGTAAGGGAGCAAAACAGTCCCAGTTGGGATTCTTAATGGCAACAAAGCCAGAACTTTCAGCCTCATAATTTTCCAAAGTTTATATGCTCTTTTTCCTCACATCCCAGGTAAGCGCCCTACCCTTCAGATGAGAGAAACAGCCTCTCTCTGGAGACAAAATATCTATCACCTTATTTATACAAGGTGGAACAGCTCCCAGAAGAGAGACTGAGACAAACAGACATAAGCATACTGGTATAGATGAGTGTTCATGGACATTCACCTGAGATATACAAAAACCTGGTTCAAATTCTCTCTGTTTCTACTTGTATGCACACATACATATATAACTGTACGTGTGCATGTAGATCTGCATGTATGTATATAAATACATCCATATAAATGAAAGAAAAACTCTACACATGTATATTTTATGTATTTATACATATACACTATATGAATATGTCTTATGTACGCATCCTAGGATTTCCACCCTGGCCCTAGAAGCCTTGTGAGTTTAAGTCAGTCCAATGATTCATTCTTTCAAAAACTTCCAGTTTTAATTAACAAGAAGCAAGTGTGCACAAACACTCTCCAACACAAAGTGCTGGAGCTTTCCTGTATTACACTCATCAGAGCTACAGTAACAACAATAATACCTGCACCTACGAGTTTCAGTTAATGTCGTGTTCAGGTGGCACAGGACGTTCTTTTTTAACAGCATTACTTGACAAGAAATTAAATCATATCGTCTTATGCTGCTGCCTTCTCAGGGGATGAATTACATACTGTAGAGTCATACCACAGAGTCAATCCTGCTCTCTGGATGCTTTCAGCAACACCTGCAGGCTCTACTGCACACACCAGTTATAATAATGTAATGCTATTTGGAGGGCAGTGAACAGGACTGCTTCCTAGGGATTATTATTTCTGTATGAAAATTTCCTCTTAATTCATTTCAGTAAAGCTGTCTCTGAGACAAACCGAGTGTGTGCAAGAGAGGAGCAAGATGCCTCACACCAGAGATGACTCTTCCCCAACCAGCAGTGCAGGGAGCCCAGACTCCTATGAAACACCAGCGCTAGCAGACCTCCAGCGGCTGATTTGGTTCAGAGGAGGGTTGGATAATCACGTGGACCAAGTCTGGCCAAACATTTACCTGGGAGATGCGTAAGAACATATGGTCCTATTATTAAGCTGTTATCAGTCCCTGGGAGGAGAAGGAAGGGATGTGGTGCACTGGGGAGCAGCTGTTGGGTCTATAGGAATGTTTTCACAACACAAGCTTCCAAAACTGATAACACAAGGACTTTGAATGTCATGAAAAACATGACAGACGAAGGGTAATTTGTAGTCTGAGTTGTTTTTTCTGCATTCTGTGAACCACAGCAGACTTTGGCAGGGTAAGAACTATTTGTATTCTAGATAGAAGTCTAGAAAGAACCCATCCCAAATTAGTGTCAACTGTGAGAAGCGTTATCTGCCCTGGGAACTGAGCTCTTGGGCAGCAGACAAGGCCACTGTAGCCTTCCACTCAAATACAGGAGCAGCAGGATCAGGAGCCAGATGGACAAGGACCCAAATAAAATTTGCAGTAAGGATTTTGGCAGTCCAAATCCAAACTTCTTTTCAAAGATGGTAACACTGAAAATATCAAATAGGAATTTCCACTCAAATACCTCATACTCGTGACCACTTCTATTTAGTGCTGTTTCCTTCTATTTAGATTACCGCAGATTACAAAGATCATCAGATGGGCAGAACAACAGCTCATGATTACCAATCCTTTCTCCTCCTCCTTATATATACATCAGTTAAGGAGCACAACTTTATGGAATAACTTCACTCCTAGTTTATAGCTGGAAAGGGGGAGAACCTGGCTGGTGAGCATGACAGAGCCGCTTCGTGTCCAAACCAGGAACAAGGTGCTGCATCTGGGAGGGTTCTCGCCCTTGCCACCCACGCACACAGTGAGTGAGAGATTAGCTGCAGATCTCATTAAACACGTATGTGAAGTAAAATCTTGACCACTCTATACAGTAAGCAGTGTTCCCAGGGGCTAACTGCTGGGAGGTATTTGCTCAGCTACCAGTATCCCACAGGCAAGCCTGTGCTCACGCTGCTCCCCATACCACCACACCACATTTTTCATTTGCTATGGGCTTCTTCACATGTGCTGTAAGCAAGATGCATTTCCTGCATCCTTCCCTAGAGGGAGCAGGCACCAACGTCAAACCATGATATTTTTCCAGAATGTTAGGCGTGCTGCCAATGAACCCTTCGCATCTCTCAACAGGTGGGCTGCTAGGTGCAAAACTACTCTTCAAAGCCTCAACATTACTCACATCCTTAATGCAGCAGATGGGCCATACAGTATCAACACGGGAGCCAGATATTACAAAGATCTGAAAATAGAGTACTTCGGAGTAGAAGCATTTGATGATCCTTCCTTTGATTTAAGTATCTTCTTCTACGACGCTGCCAATTTCATTGGCAAAGCCTTAAACACTTCAGGAGGTAAGAGAGAGGCAAGCTTTGGGATGAAGCTTCAACATGAGCCAACGGACCTCCCGTTGCACTAACAGGGTTTGAGAAAGCACACGCAGAGTATGGCTGGGAGAACAGGATGCTGCTCCATAGTACATGGAGAGGTGGCCACGACGAGGTGGCTGCCAGCTAGGGCTGGCACCCTCATGCCCACCCTGCAGAAATTGCCTCCTAGCAAAGTCTGAGGGCCTGCCTGCCGTGTCCGTGCCCCCAGCACCCTGGCCAGGGCTGCAGCCCAGAGGCACAGGCCCCGTACCGTGAGGCAGCTCTGCGCCTGCTCCCCGCCGGCACCTGGGAGCACTGGCTGACAGGCTGCACGTACCAAAGTGCTTCACACAACTGGAGCCTGGTCCAGGCTGTCTATTAAGCTAGAGAAGAAATACAAGTTAATGAACTAAGTTACAAGCTACGAGTCTGACCCGCAGCCTGCTGAATTTTTGTCAGCAGAGTTTGGATTAGGGCCTAGTTATCATAATTTCCATTTGTTCCAGAGCTTGCTCCGACTCTGGCTGTGAGATCTTGCTGCTTTCACTGGAGTGCTTTATTAAATCCCTAGTTATAGCTCACACTGGGCTGCTGAGATACAGTAAATTACGAGTCCGTTTTTATAGGCAGACTGTCCCACAGAGTTTATGGGACTTGTCAATGATCACAGTCTGGGCTGGACCAAAATTTTCTGCCAAAACTTCCTTTTCCCACAAAAAATTACACTAATGAGTTTTGTCACAGAAAGCTTCTCCTTCCACAGAAAGTTTCAGCTATTTTAATCTGGGAACAAATATCTGAGAACCCAGAGAGTTTGGATGAGACCTGGTTTGGGAGCAGTCACCAGCCTAGGTTCCTCTGCCCTGCTCTCCTGTATGGTGAGAGCTCCTCACGGGACTGGAGGCCCCTCCTGCAGGGTAACGGCCAGCAGATCCCCAGGCACTGCTTTGTCAGGGAGCTATGCAGTCTGTGGAGGGATAATGCAAACATGAGGCTCTTGTAGCCTGTATAACTTCGCAAAAACTTTTTGAATATATGTCAGCATGGGAATGTTTAGTCTTCTACCTCAGACCAACCAATGCAGTCTCCACAGCACTCTTGAAACCTTCCATGAAAAAAGTCCACCATACAATTACTTCAGTCAGGGAAGAACATTCATAATGCTCCATTTCCAATACCTAACTTCAGTGCCTAGGTCCTTTCTTTCTAGTGCTATTGAGCATCAAGATAAGCTCTGTTAATTCTATTATTCTCTTCACTAACTACGGAGAGACCTAAACTAGATGCATACACTCAGTATGAAATACCACTGCAACAGATCTATAGCACAATCTTAGGCCATCCACAAAAAAAAATGAGTACCCACCAAACACCACAGCTGTTTTGCCAATTCACGTCTCGTAGTTTTTGTCCTCTCTGTGTTCCCTTCACTTTTGAAATGCTAAAGCCTGCTCACCTCATGTCTCTTCTTTTTGCAGGTAAAGTGTTCGTGCATTGTGCCATAGGGGTAAGCCGCTCTGCATCCTTAGTGCTTGCCTTTTTGATGATCCATGAAAACATGACACTTGTGGATGCTCTGAAAACAGTGGGTTCTCACAGAAACATCTGCCCAAACACAGGGTTCCTCAGCCAGCTCCGAGACTTGGACATTAAATTAAATGAAGAGAGGAAAGGAAACAGAGAATCTGCTGGCAAAGAGTTGTAAGAAAGTAGTCCTAAAAGAAAGAAAGAAGACAAAACATTACTTGAGTTTCCTAAATCTCTTTCAAATGAATTACGATTGCAAACTAAGGATGTAAGTTTAAGATACGCTAGAATGCATGTTATTAGTAAAAGTACATTTTACTTGATCTTCCCATTTTGCAACACCATCCTAGATTATACTTACAGTTGACTGTGTATTGTATCCTTCACTCTCCACCTTAAAACATTGCTCTGCTGGTTTAAAAAAAAAAAAAAAAGAAAAGATATCAGGTTCCACTTCAGAAATAGCTGCATTTCAGCAAGGAGTGAAGCTCATATCACTTTATGAAGTGTTAGGCTATTTGAGGTGAAAGATGCCATATTATTTATGTTACAATAATGCTCAGAAGTTTTCTTATGAATCAGCCTCCCCCCCACCCCCTTTGCTTTCCATATCTAAAATGGTTTATATTTTGAGACTTCAATCTGGCAGTAGTTAATTCTTGCTTTTACAATTGGTAGAGCCCCTGAGTTGACGGTAAAGAGTCTGCTTAGAGGCAGAGCAGCTGGGATACAACACAAGCCACTCTTAAAGAAATGATTCCAAGTCTATTTACAGCGATTTCCTTTTGACTGTTCATCAAATAATCATTTTTTTCCTCCATGAAAAAATCTTTGTTCAAGAGAGCACTCAAATCCTCTTCATCTTCCCTACTAAAATTCATCCAAGAGGTGCCGTGGAAATTGCTTCTGAAGAGGAACGTGGGTTCAAAGCTGAGGCTCCGAATAGCCACATAGGCAGTGGGATTAGGAGCAGGAAGGAATGTGACAACAAAGTTCAAGGGATCCCAAATCTGTCTGGCAGTTCAACATCATAAAACTCATGATTTTCTTTCTCAGAAATAAAGGCCATTAGCATTGCAACATCATGTTCTGTGGCATTTGCTTTTGTGAGGGGACTCAAGTGAAAACTGAAGGGACACAGGAACAGCAAGGGAGGTGCTGACAGGCATCAGACTTTCATCTTTGTGTCTCTGGGCCACCATAGGAGTGCTCAATAGCTACTGTCATCTGATGGATCAGTGCTGCCTGGAAACTATGAGAGGCACATCTGGCTCTTGGTTCCCAGTGGACAAATGTTCAGAGCACAGAGCCAGCTCAGGGATGGCAGTTGTTTGCATTCCCGGTACCACACTTGGGAACACAGAGGCATGAATACTGCCCACCATGGCGAGCCGGCTGCTCAAGAGCAGCAGAGCAACGAGGGAAAACATGCCTTGCCATTCCCAGTGCTGTCTGAAAGGCGGATTTCTGCCTTCCTAATGGACAACTCAGTGCCTTTTAAAAGTCTCTAGCAGCATCTACATTTGCTATGTAGACCACGCAATGGGAGCGAGAGCACAAATCAGCACTTTTGGCACTGCGGACCTGGTTCTTACGGTGAGAGGATCTCAGGGGGGTTTGTTTTGGATGAGTCCTGTGGACTGAACATCCCTGGGCAGCAGGAGAGCAGCACTGGAGCACAGCGTTGCTTCAGTTCCCTGCATAAGGAAACCTGCTCTTGAGCTCCAGGGCTGCTCTACGAGGTCAACAAAAGCACAGCGCATAGGAGCAATCATCTTGAAAGCGTACTTCGGACCCAAATCCAAATGTGATAAGTGCATCTCAATTAATTAAAGAAAATAAAAAATTAAAAAAGAAGGCTTCACTTTGCAGAACGAGTGGACACCACCCCCAGAGGCAGATCAGGCTGCAGAGGTGCCCCCAGCCCCAGCACCTCCTTTCCTCATCCCTCCCACCCGCAGAAATCCCCCCTCTTCTCTCAGCAGCAGCAGCACGAACGCGTCCAGCCCCCAGCCCCCTCCGCACAGCCGCGGCGGCGCCGCCAGGTGGAGCCCTCGGCACGGCGCGGCCCAGCAGCGGGGCCAGGCCGCGGCCACCCCCGGCTCCATCCCGGGCCCTCAGCCGCTGAACGGGTTCCGAGCCCCAGGCCGCTCAGCGGGACGCTTCGTCCCGGCTCCGGGTGGAAACCCGAGGGAAAAGGGGCAGCCGCGGCACCAGGCGAGCCGCCCTGCCCGGGGGTACCGGGCACGACCCACCCGGGACGAAGTCCCACGGCCACGGGTCTCGGGGTGCAGGTGAGGGCAGCCCGGGCACCTCTGCCCCCAGCCCCTCTGCCCCCCAGCCCCAGTCCTCATCCCCCTGCGTAACGGCCTCCAGCTGCCAGCTGCCTCCCTCCGGCTGATGCTCGCGGGGCCAAAGAGGGTGGGGGATTATGGTTTATAATTAACACAAATAAAAATAGACTTTGAATAAACTGAACACAGAGAGGCTGGAAAGCTGTGCGTGCAGCAGGGAGGTTAGGAGGAAGGCAAGGGGTGTTACTCAAAGAAAGGTAAATCGAGGCACGGCCGTGCAGGAGCTTCGCCCACCACCAGGCAAGTACCTTTACGCTGTTTGCAAACCTGCCCCAGCCACCTCGCCTCCGCCGGCAGTGGGACATGGGCAGGGCTAGGCCAGAGTACTGCCGCTGGTACTCCAATACTTGTGAAATTCTAGTTCGCCTTCCAGCTGGACTCCCACGGTGAGGAGCCCTCGCTGGAAAAGATGCTTAAATGAGAGTTTTTCTTGCTATAAATACCAGTCCATCTTCTTGTTATAGATGTTAGTCCATACTGAAATTTCTTAAAGATACATCATTAAGATAATAGTCGTGAAGTGCTGTATACAGGTTTTCTACTTCTCAGATGATGTGCACAAGAGTCATTGAAACTGACGAACCAGCTACACTGGAGAAAATGTGAAATAGATTATGAGTAAAATGCCGTGCAGTTCAAAAACAAAACATGGGGGAAAAATTAAGAAGGCTGGGAGAGGGTAGACAATAACAGAGGTTTTTTTACCTTTTTTTTTTTTAATACTCTTTATAGTTTGGGCTTTTAGGGTTTATTTATAACCAGGATAGAATTTTCAGGCAGAAGTGGGATTTTTTAATATCAACAGCCTTCCTCTGAACGTTTTTATTGAGGAAATATGTTTGGGATGCTTGGAGTAAAAGAGTACAGAAAGAAAAGACTGGGTTAAATTAATTCCTGCTAAATACCTACCAGCAGACTTGCTGTCTATATGGGGAGCTGGAGACAGAATTGTACCAGGGTAAAAAGGATACTGTGTCTATTTATAACTCTGCCTTCACCACCATAGGAATTCAAAGGAAAACTCCAACTCAGCACACAGTCTTCTCATCATCTGCTTCTGTCAAGATTAAATCGGGGCTGAGATCATTCCCTTCCTCTGCAAATCTCTGCAAGGAAGTATTTGTTCCTTTCTGCACATAAAGGACTACAGCAGTACAAATCACCTCAAAGCTCATGTGCTTTGGGAGCCCTCACCCAGAAAAATGTCACCTCTTCCAGCGTGGTATCCAGAGCAGGGGAGCCTCGCAAGCCCCCAGCAGTTTAGTAGTGAAGATCAAGGGTGTCTCACCTGCTCTGTACCCCCGCTCCCTGCGCTGTCCCCAGCCCTCTTTCTTACACCAGATTCTCTGGGGCACTTGCAAACAAGAAGGCAGCACAGCTCTGGTGTGCTCCCAGTGCCAGGTAGCATGGAGCAGGAGAGGAACAGGGCCCCCAGCCCTGGGTCACACTTGCTCATCGTGCCATGTACTGAGACCCTTGTCCTACAGCCTCTTGCCACTGGGAGGCATCCATCTCTGGAAAGGAGTGGGTGCAGTAGGTGTGTGGGGTGCCTAGTCATCGGGAGAAATCAGCTCACACGGTAAGAGTACACGTGAGAGTAGCCTTGGAAAAGGTATTTGCAAAAACCTGGCCCCTATGCTAAAAATAAGGCAGGCTCCTGGAGTTCCTCAGCTCCACTCTTTTTTAGCATTATGGCGTCTCAGATCTTTCCTTCTCATCTTGCACCTTCCAGTTTCTCTTTAATAAGAGCTGCTCTTTCGTTCTTCACAAAACACTATCTACTCTACTCTCTCAGAATTCCTCTTTTGTAATTCTGTTATCAAGCTGTCTGCTAGGTGGGGAGCAGAAGGTGCAGGACTTGGTGCTGCCTTTGAGGTACAGCTAATTATTATGTGCATCTGTTATTGTGGTTGCTGCCTCAACAGGTGGAAAACATGCTGTTCTCTGATAGATTGGAGCACTCTGTGCTTCTGCCTTGTCTTTTCTCTAAAGCCAGTCGTGTTGTGTTCCTAAAATAATAAACACAGCCTCACTGCTGCCACAAAAACCCCTGGTAAATATATTTTTATGGGAATGAAATATTAAAGGATTTGAACAGTTATTCACTGAAAGCAAAATATGAGCAGTAAGGTTGGGTAAAGATTCAAAGGCTGGTTTGCTTCCTCTCCCTGGGGCACATCAAGGCTGTACTGCTTACACTTCAGAGATGGATAGTGGGGAATTACTTAACCCAAAATGATGGAAACAATTCAGACTATAATAATATAGCATGAGAGTTTCTCACATTACATCTATTCCCCATACTGCTGGCTATATTCTGCCTTCAGATTCATGTGCACAACTCTCATTGGATTCTGGAGGAACAGTATTTGAAGCCAAAATGCATTTCATTGTCTTTCTGAAGTCTCTCTACGGTATAGTTGGTAAATCCTGAGCTCAAGGACTGGGGACAAAGCTTGTCTAAACATTTCCCAGTGCCTGTCTCTGCAAGATTCCCATCTGCTGTGTTTCATTTTGAATTTCATCTTCCTACTTTCCTAAAAACACAAACCAGAAACACGTTTCCTCTGCCCTGGAGAGCAGGAATCACCAAATTTCCCAGCAGGTTCTCTCACAACATGTGATGGATCCAAGTTTGTCTAAAAAAAATACAAACCCTTTGTGGAGCAGAAAGGGAGGAGAAAAGAAACGTGGGCCAAGTTTCGGAGTGTTATGAACACCTCCCAGCCCCCAAAGGGGCTCCATATCCTGTTTCCTCTCTCCCAAAAATTTCACCTGGCTTTGGGTTTCATTAAGAGAAATACACATTGCTCAAGTCCAGGCTCTAAGCCTTCGGTTCATGCTTCCTGCTGACACTGCAGGAGAGCCACAGAAGAGCCACAAAAGCCGAGTGTGACCTGGGGGCTTCAAATTTACTACAATAGCAGAGCAAATTAAATAGAGAGCACATTAAACAGCTTGGGAGATTGTTGTTGACCAACTAATCTTCATTAAGTTCCTGCATCAAGCTGTGCTACACCTCTGATGGAACTGGTTACTGCATCTCCATCTTCGTTTCAACTACTTCTCCACCAGGCTTAAAACAAATTCAGACTTGTTTTAGGTCTAATTAGAAACAAAATACAACATTAAGTCACCTTGCCCCGCGTATGCACCCAGTTTGGAGGTGTTGGTACATCATTCAAGCAGGCCAAATTCCACTCATTTCACCACCAATTATTTACTGCCCTGGTTTTCGTTAGCTTTTATTTAATACCAGTGTCTCGTGGTGACTTTGTTCACTGTGTTATGGTGACTTTCTGGGTTACTGGTTTGCATTACCAAAGACAAGGTCTGAGATCTGTTCCTGGCACTGCCCTCCAAACCTTTCAGCTGAGCCCACCCTTGAGAACCACCAGCACAAGCCCCAAGAGCTCGTACGATACGCATCTCCCCATGGCAAAGCCTGTACTCTAATAACAGCAGCTTTGACAGGATTAGAGCAAAATCTTTTTCTGGCCTCTGCAGGTGAAGGGAGGCTACCACAGCTGGGGCCTCTGACATCGCTTCCTGCAGACCACTACCATAAAGATAGCTCCATAGGTAAAACCCAGGTGCCATGCTATTCTGCTGCATAGATTCTAAAAACGCTCTGCCCCATTTAGGCTAAACATAGAGAGGTTTGAGGGAAAAGTGCAGGGGAAGACAAGGGAAATTAAACAGCAGTGCTGAGAGTTATGTAGCCTTAGCATCTGCAACATGCATCGCAGACTGTCCTTGCCCTAAGGTAAGATGAGAAAATTATTTGGTATTTATCTTCTAAATACAAGGTAAGAAACCAAAGGTACATGCAGATGCACCATGAATGAGCGAGTTAGCCTTTAGTATTATGCTTTGCCAGATAACGTTTATGGTGGGCAAGCTACATGCTGTCCCTGGAGATTGATTATACCCCACGCTGTGTTGTCTCAAAACACTTGAAACATGTGGATGGGACTTGACCTTATTTGTATCAATGAGAAAGCCTTGATTGTTTGGGTTTGTGCAGCAGTGCTGCAGCACATGGGCTGTTACTAGTTCCCAGCACCTGGGCACAGCAAGGCAACCTCCCCCTCACAAAGCTGCCTGTCGTGTCCCAGGCACAGCTGAAGAGTGCAAACACAGCAGCTGCCTAATGGGATCTGAATTATTTTTTGTATTTTTGCTAATGGTTAGTTGGCTTCCAGCTCTAGAAGAAAACAAGTTCTGTCCTGTTACTTTAGAAATATGGTAAAAGAGTAAAGGAGAAATGATTAGAAATACCTGTGATCCCAAGAGCTAACACAACTGCTGGGAAATTCTACACCTCAAATCAGCTGTGCTATGGAATATGATTTTTTTCCCTTTCAGCAGACTTAGTAGTGAGATTTTACAATGAGAAGAAAGCAATTTGCATAGCTGACTTGGGATTTCATCTCTTTCCATTGCATCTCTTAGACTGCACACACATCACCCAGCAAGTCTCATATCTGTTCAGTCTCATACTGACCTCTGTACTAACTTGACTTATTGTTTTTAGCTCTCAAATAGTATATTACGTTATACCCCAAAGGGTCTGATTAGAACTGTCCAGTATTTTAATGATTTATGGGGGGCATCTGGGACTGCATGGGTAGCATACATGTTGTGTCACTGCTATAGGAGGAGCCTTTATTGATCCATACCAGTGTGCTCCAAGACGAGAGTGTCAAATTCCAATAAGCTTTAGTTTACAAACCTGATTTGACAGGTGGCCAAGCCTGCACTGGGACTGACCATAGCTCTCATGGTGCGAATTAAACAAAACAGCTGGATTGCTTCTAGCCATTGCATTATGAGAGGATTTCCATTCCTTTCTCTTGTTCTATTTCTATCTTATAGTGCTTAAGGAGGTGTTTATCCTTTCTAGTTTTCCAGACAGAAACCGGGGCAACAGGAGCTTGCTATCAGCTCTGTGGTCTGTCTTTCTGCCAGAAGATACTGGTGAGAAACACAGGCTTCTGGAACTAGCCTTCCAAGTCTCTCTGAGTCCTGCCATGGCTATCACACTAATAGAAAGCCTCAGATCAGAGAGGCTGTGGTGAGAGAAAGAAAGATTAAGAAGCCCTTACTGCAATTGTTTTTAAGCCATTTTATAAGGTCTAGTGCTGGTTTCCAGTATGATGATAAAGGATTTTGCAAACACTGAAAGAAAGGTATCAGGAGCACAGCGTGGTGAAATAAGGTTTCTGTGTCCTCGGTTTGATTTTTGCATGTTCTGAAACTTATTTTGAGTGCAAAAAACCAGTCTGCTGAAGCATCCCTAGAAGACCTCATCGCTCAGCATAATTTTTGGAAAGAAATCCCACAGAAGGCCAAACTTAACCATGACTTTCACCTCAATATAAGTTGCCTATGACACACTAGAGGTGGGCAGAGCTTTTGAGCAAAATTACAGTGGGTAAAGCAGGTTCAGCTATCACTACAAGTGCTTGGCAGCACTCCACCCCTGGCTTCCCTCCCAGCTCAGGCCTATGCAGACATGTAGAAAAATCCAGCGTTTCTTTTCCATCTTGACCTGTGTGGTGGGAACAGCAGTGTCTTCCTCACAGGCTCACTGTGATAACTACAGAAAACATTGCAGTGCTCGGGAAACACCAGGGAACTGCGGGTGCCTACCTCCTGCTGTTTCCCATCTTCCTTTCTAACAGGTTGCTAGGCCCTCCTACTGTGCCAGCACAGGGATATGCGTCAGCTGTCCCTGCAAGTGGGTCACACAGAGCTTCTTCATGGTGCTGGTAGAGACCACAGGACAAGAACAAAGAGCAGAGAAGCTGTCAATGCCCCCAAAGAGAACAGACCCAAAAAAGCAGCATATTGTTTTTAAGATAGAAGAACATACCATTGCTAGTCACAGGGGAAAAGGGCTTTGCATTGTGCCATCCTTTTGGTTAAATCCTTGAGGCAGAAACCATTCATTTGTAATGGGATTCTTTGAATTCTGAAGCCTGATGTTTCCAGTGCTGGGCTGGAAGACACTGCTACAGTACTTATTGTTACAGCGGCCTCATCCACCTTCAGATGTGGCCTGCTAAACTCTGGTGGGGACACAGGACGCCGACTGAAGGGACTGTGTAACAGCTGGGGATCTGCACAAGGCACGGCACAGGAAATCCTTGGCCTCTGACACAGAAATACACATGACTTCTGCCACAGATCATTTTGGATACCAGAGGTGACCTAGGAAAACTAGATCAGGCTAGATTAAGAACATGCACCAATAAGCAAATCCCAAGATGGATAAAATCATGGATAAGAGACTGGAAACAACTCCCAGGTGATCTTTTATCCTTCTTTCATGAAGCTAGATGCAGCATGCCCAGCAGCCAGGGTGCACATGGATTTACCCTGCAGTGTGCAGCACTGCCAGGCTCTGCCTCCCACACAGCCACAGCACTGCGGCTGAAATGCACCGCCACAAACGTGAGCCTTCAGTACACTGGATCTGCTTCAGAGAAACAGACACAGCACATTTCAGGCAATCTGTGAACAAACCTAAGCTTGTACCTCTCTGCAGGGTCACGCTGTACTAACACCATCCAGTAACGAGAGCACCCCATGCTCTCTGCAGCTGCGGACTGCAAATATTGGTGGAACATTACTAACAGTCAGGAAAAACCAAGCAAGATTTGTGCTGCTCAGGAAGGGTGACAGCTTTGCAGTGCTTGTACCAAAGGAAAAAAAAAAAAAAAGGTCAGCCAGACAGCCCAGCTGGTTACTAGCAGCTCCAATAAGAAAACAAAATGGCACACATTACTCCTGATTTCAACCTGCATCCATTTGCCAATCTCTGTTTCAGAAATGTTTCAGTAATCTGAGGGTGCTCTCAGAAAAACAAACAAACAAAAAACACCACAGTTTACCCATTCAAAATAACTGTTTTCATCACAGGCAAGTCATTGCTGGAGGCAACGATACTGCAATTTAACAGCCCTTGTGCACAGGAGAAGAGACAGCCTTACGCAGGAAGAATTGAATTTTAGGCAAGCTTGTCTTTGAGTGGGAGCATAAGAATAGCAGGAGTTTCTCATGAACGTAGCACATAGCTGTTTAGCACTATCATACTGCAGAATGGGATTTGTGTTTTCTCAATGGGGTGTAAAAAATACCGGTACTGAATGGATGAATGTGTTACAGACTGTCAAAATCAATCACCAGTCAAGTCTGGTGGCTGAGGTCCACTGCAGAGGACACTAGCAATGGTATGTGATCCAGGAGCGGTAGCCCAGCAGGGAGCTAGAGAGCCTCAGATACGAGCATGCTGCTGCAGTGACCAGTGGCACAGAGGTGGCAGATGCATTTTGGACCAGCTGCTGCCTTTGGGTCACATGCAATGCCTCCAGGTCTCCAGCAGACCAGGTTGGGTTACTGGGTGTAAGGATGCACTTAGCAGCTGAGAGCAGAGGAGTACCAAGGGGCTCCGGATGGCCCAGTTCTGCAGCTCGCTGCCAAAAGCCCGGCATCTTTGCTGGGACACAGGACGGAGAGGAACTGACTTTCTTTTGCCTGCTTGCCAAGAGCCAAGTTCAGGTCCTTAGAGGTCTACAGAGCTCTTGCTCCAGCTGATGACTTCATGAACACCTAGAGCAGGGAGGAACAGAGCTCCCCGCACAGCTTTAAATGTTTGTGTTTCCTTGCACACGCTGATGATATCATTGCCACCTGAGGGCCTGAACCTTGGTCTTGGCAGGTAAAAGCCTTCTGGGTCACCTTACACTGGGGTTCTTGCTCTCGATGCATATTTATGTAACGACTGCTAGATGACTGTAATTAAACGACTGTAAAGCACCACCTAAAATGCACTAGTAATAAATCCGTAATAGCTGATGCTATAACAAACAGTTACAAAAAATATATCGTAACATGCAGATTGTTAACACAGTGTCTGGGCCTGTTTAATGCACAGCTTTAAATAGTTACAATGCACACTATTAAAATGGCACAAAATTTGTAACTAGTAAATAAAGGGTCCAATTCAGCAACAAAGTACATCCAATCTTCAGTGGTGAAGAAGTCACAGAAAATTGACTTTTGTGCACACCTTCTGACAGCTTCTCCATAATTATTCATTACACTGTAGTAGGCCCAAAATAGCTGCACACACACACACAAAAAAAAAGGAGTTTTAATCTATTTTTCCTAAAATTACTAAGCAGCAGAGAAGAAGCTCAGTTCTGTCACCATGGTTCCCTACAATTTCCACCAAAGCCAGAGGGATGGCTTGCACGAGCAAAGCTTGCTTCTCCAAGCACATCCCTGCCCAATGTACCTTCCTCTAGCCTCTTACCTCTCCACCTTCCCAAAGACACTTCACTCATGTGTTTACCCTGACAAAATATAGTTTGGGGACCTTCTTTTCCATACTGAAGATGCCTTGCAAAACCGCTCAAAGGCTTGTTGATTTCAGTGGGATTGTTGTGAGCCTTGTTTCTCCAAGCCTTTCTCACTGAGCTTGGGGTGGGTGAGGTCTCTCCTCTTTTCTGGGCAGTCCTGCTGGCGGTGCCACCTATCAGCCGTAGTTTCTGTAAAGCATTTTCCGTATGCCCATCTCTGCCTGTGTTCTGACTCAGAGACATTGTTAGGATCCCATTTATATTACAAAAACACAACTGTGTCCAGAAAGCTTTGGCTTTCCATTCAGTGAGCAAGGGGTGAGTCAGGGAAAATCTATTTAGCTGCCCATATTTTTCACTTCTCTTTTATCCAGTCAAAGCTGTAGTGTGGGCAATATTTCTACTGAGATGATTTCCCATGGCTAAAGAATAAAACAAATATACATGCAAGATGCAGGAAAAAATTAGCAAAATCAGCAGGTGGCCAGGTTTTGCACATTCAGTGCGAATATTGCTGCCAGGGAAAGGGTGGCTGTTTCTGACTAGCCACCATCAGGAGCCACACACATGGTTGGTAAATACAAGTGTACTAACCAGCTGATGACAAGAGAATATTTTATACTACAGTTAGAGAAGAAAATGAGGCCACCCTGCCTCAGGGCCTCCATGCTGCTGTACATCCTGAAACAGTCAAGACCATCAGGTCTGAGCCCTGCTGGCTGGCCCACAGCCTTGCTATGAAAAAATTACACAGACATTTTTGAGGCTTCTGAGGCCTGGCTACCCATAACATCAGTGGAAGTTGTGGTAAATTCAGCATATTTGAGAATCAGGATGGGTTGATTAATTTCTTCCTTACGTTTCAGTAGTGCTTTACATCAGAAATAACACTGCCAATTTCCCTGGGTGTCACACGGAGGGAAGTTCTGCTTGGGCACAGGAAAAGTGTCACAGTCACTCTCCAGCTGGGACAGGGAATTTGGTACCAGCACAGCACTGAGCAGAGGAACAAGCAGATGTTTTCCTCTTCCTTGTGCTGCTCAAAGCTGTCCCAGACACGAACCAACTTGGCTAGTCTGCTCCTCAGCGCAGGCTCTGCATGTTGTGCTGAGAGCAAGGCCATCTGAAAGGATTTCGCTAAGTCACACCAAGGCAAGTGGTGGCCTTACCCTAAACGTATAGCTCAGTTAAAGCTGTCAGTCTGGAAGCCTCTACTAAATTTGGAAGTGCTCTTCAGATTACATCCTCCAGCTGCTGGAGAGATTTTCTTACAAACAGTTGGCAACTTAAATACCTCGAGCTTCCTTGGAAACTGCCTTTATCACAGCTTTCAAGCCCAGACAGCTTTACCTCAGCCATCACTGTATTTGATTCATGCCATCTATATCCCACAGCACTCCTAGCAATTGATAAATTATGACTCCAGTGAGACTATTGTGTTAAACACCAAGGAAGAAAGAATGATGACAGTAATACTTGTCATTTGTGTGGAGATGCAGCAACACAAAACCCTCTCTCAAACGTATGTTATCTTGGAGGAATCTTTCCGATAGGCTTTCTGAGAAACGTTTATGGTTTTGAATACACGATAGGCATGAACTTGACATGACCTACTTTGGCCAAGCCCTGGGCTTCAGCCTGGTCTTTTACCATCGCAAATCAAACAGTCTATCTGAAGTGCAGGCAGACTGATATCTCCAGATGACAAGGGTACAGCACATACCAGCTTGAGGGAAAAAAAAGAAACAACACAGGACGCAAAGCACTCTGTTCTCAAGATTTAAAAATGTGAAAGTGTTTTTACTAAAGCTAGGGGAAAACAGCTATGCTCTACCCATACACAAAAGCTAATAAAATACCTGGGATGATTAAAATATTGCAAACATCATTGAAATGGGAGCACTGACATCCTTCTATTGTACCAAAATCTCTCCGTTATCTTGGCATTGGAAAATTGTAAGGAAAAGCAAAGGATATAAGGGATTTCTGCTAGGATGCCAGTTTGATATCCTAGACATAAGAGTTATTTTTCCCTTCTGACTTCCCACAGCATCATGCTGCAGGGTTTCATGTTGTCCCAGCTCAGCCTACACACCATCCTCTCAGCTTGATATCGCACCAATGTACTGCCAAATGGTAAAATTGCATTGACATTTGATTTTTTTCTTATTTAATTAAATACTGTGGTGTTGGAAAATTGGATAAAAGGACTTCAAAAAGGATTCCAAGGACTGTTACGGGATCGGTCTCTAAAGGCCCTCTCCTCAGCATGGCACCAAACAGCACTAATTATGTTATGGAGAAGGCTGTAGCCAGTGAATTAACTGAAAAATAACCAAAGCGTTCACAGCATATACAGCCCAAAGAGGCATCCACTGACGGGAAGAGAGGAAGCCTAATCAGACAACAAGGAAATATTCTCTGACCTCTCACAGGACCACTTTCCCTTTTTCCAGGGATGTTCCCTAAACATTGCACAGCAACAAACCATCAACCTGGCCATTCTCTTAGTCCCACTGCTGCAAAGTCACTTCTGGTTTTCAGAAAGGGGGTTACAGAGAGGGGCATGGTGCGGTGACATGCACAGCCTGCGCCTAGGTTGCTAGGCCATCTGAATGACCTTTTGCTTTGTGATAGGCATCTGATGGCAATTCTCCTGCTATTCATAATTAAGGAAATTTTATTACACACTGGAACTCAAATTACAGTTGTAGTACAAACCAGTTCAAAATTAATCTAAATATAATGGTAAAATTTCTCCTATGTTAATACATAATAATTACTACAATATAACTCTAGTAGGTCAAAGATCAGGAATATTTCATAGGAATATCATTCAGAGGCAGGCATTTTAAAATTGTATTGCTCATTCATATGACACTTCACAGAAATAAATTCACCACAAAAATATAGAGAGGAATTAAGCTGAGACTCATTAAAAACATATTTTTAAAATGAAGAGCCACATTATTACATATAATAATTTTCCCTTCATACTAATTTGTTTTAATCTATTCATACTCCTTATAAAACATTACGCAATTTTATTCATATCATTGTTTTCTTTAAAAATGTGCATTTCAGTAAATGACACTTGCATGTATAAATTTAGTGAGTTAAAAAGTTAGACTGACACTAGAACTGAGCAGTCATTTATTCAGAAAAAAATGCCTTGTTTTCCTGTCTGTAAATTTTATATGGAAAGCTGTGATTTTTTTTCAGCGCATTCATTATTCAACATATTAACTGAATAGTCCTACAGAGACTTCTCTGCTTTTGAATCATTCACAGCCTGTTAGTTCCAATTATTTCACATTTGAAATTTGAGCCTTAGTCCTTAGTTTTTCTTGGGCATAGAGTTTACATGAACCGATTCTGTTCTCCAGTTGAACAAATGTGACCAGACTGCAGATGGACTAAGTTTCATACACAACTTCCGCAGTTCACATCTGCATTTCAACAGGAGTAAATTCCTTAGCTTGAATACAAGATCAATGCAAGCACCAGCTCAAAGTCAGTTTAGCATAGTTCTGAAGCAGCACACCCACCTTACAAAGAAAACCATTATTCCACAACTTTTGGAATCCATGCAGTAAGCGAAGCACACACTGCCTCTTCTCGCCTTGTCTACACAGTTATGTTCACTTCTAGAAAGACAACTTTAAAAAAAATATCTCCAACAGAGCAGTTTTCCTAGGGTTTGCCATACGTCAGAGCTGTCCCCCCCAGGCATGGGGGATACAGGGATGGGGTTATGGACCTGGAAAGCACAGCTCCTGGAAGGGCCACACAAACACAGCAATACTACCAGCACTCTTGGTCAGTGCCCTGTAATTCTCTGCTCACACAAAGCTTAGCAAAGCAAGGCTGACAGCAGCCTTCAGTCTGCTGAGGCAAGGTAACATGAAAATCTAAGTATTTATACAGTGGAGAGGGCAAGAGGAAGGGATAACAGGCAGCAGTAAATAAGGAACAAAACCCAAAACAGTTGAAAGCAGCTTTATAGGGAGTGAGAAGTGCCCTAGAGTGGTCATTAGCCACACTGCAAGGAATGAGATACATCAAAAAAGGGGAACATTTGCTGCAGATATTATGAGGTGGGAAGGATTGGAGGAGGCTGTTATTCCTGAAACATTTTAATGAACTGGCAGATGGCCTTGTGGTCAGGACACAGGAAATGCGAGTCCCATTTCTGCTGCAGCCCTCCTGTGTGGGATCAGAGAGTCACACAGGTGTCTGGGATCACCAACAGGAGCCGGGGCAGAGCTGGTACAGGGACACCAGGGTGGCCAGTATCAAAGAAGCTATCAAAATTGATGGGGAATGTCCGTTCCAGCATGGGAATGCCTCCATGCCTCCTCTTGCATAAAGCCATCTGAAATGGGCAAGAACATCTGCTTTTGTTTTCACAGTAAAAGCTGACACTGGAGGAGATATGCACATTTGGGAGGGAAGCACATTCCAGAGTGGAGCTCTTTGTAACACAAACAATACAAGACCATCCTGGGAACGTTGTTTTTTGGTGAAAACATACTGTATTTTAAAAGGAGGAGACTGCCTGGGAAGGTGGCAGAAGAAGGTGTACTGGAATAAGAGGGTGCCCCCCTGACAGCTGGGTGGCAAGGCGAGTCACCCCAAGGGCACAGCCAAAGGGTGGCTTCTGGCTGGCGTTCACTGACCTAACACCAACACAGCGGTCACTGCTTCCCTCTCTCCTTGGTTGGCCAGTTTCTCCTTCAGCGAAACAGTGGATTAATATAAAGGTGCCAAAAGCTCCCAAAGCGGGCTAGCCTTCAACTTCTCTCTGCCTGTGTGTGTGAAGATAGACATTTTTAAACAAAATGACATCAAAATGTGACTTTAGGGCTAGTGAAAGAGCCTTGATGGGACACCAGGAAAACCTTTCACCACAGCTATTTTTGGTTGCGAAAAAAATTGTCAATGGATGTGCTTAAACGTAAATACAACCTATTAGTACATGACAGCTGTTCAGCACAGAGATGGAAGGTTTCAGGTCTGCTGTCCTGTACTGTTTTACCCCACACCACCCCTCTAATCATTTGCGCAAAGCACATTCAGCAGTCGATGGCAGAACAAGATTTTGACTCATTGACTACAAATTCATCCAAGTCCTAGACAGATACTGCTGGTCTAAAGCTGCCTGAGTTGACAGACTTTGCAATATCTCTGCAATGCAGATACTTGACTAGTTTTTAGAACATAGAAACAGACTTTTAAAAATAATTTCTTAAAACAGAACTCTGGTAAAAATGCAGTTTCTATTCTCCTCCTCAAAAATCCTCCCAACAGCTCAAATCTGCATCTAACACATGGAACTACTATTTCAAAATAAATGTACCACATGGAAATAGAGTAATTCCAGAGATAAATTGATTTCTAAAAATAAAATAAAATAAAATAAAATAAAATTCTCCTCATAATTAAAGTATTTATTTCAGGAAAGCAGAGGAATGCAAATGAAACAACCTATAAAAAACCCTATAGGAATGCTCATGAATGACAGCTAGAATCACTCTAACTTACTCATGCAGATTCTTTCTATCATGAATGTTTGTCATCAGGACAGCAAGTATGGCTGGTAACTACCATTAGAAAGAACCAAAATACTCATTATGGTTTCCTGTATTGAATCAGACAATTCAGAGTTAGCCTGTGAATAAGATTTTGCATGCCCAATTCTATTCAACTCAGCTCAGCTTGTTGATTACAAATTATAAAAGACAACTTAGATGAAGAATATATAAGCAAGTTCTAGTTGCAAGGTTAAAGGAAAAGTGCAGCATATCAAATTCATAACTTGTTTGTATACCCACCGAGTAGCTACAGTTACATGATACATTTTCCATAGCATTACCTCTGTCCATAAAAGCAGAACTCCTCTCATGCCTGTTTTGCTGCAGTAACAATAGTGTCTAAAATTCCAAATAGGAAGAGGGAAAGTTTCTATTACTATGGAAGGAGGGAAAAAAAAAACAACACAACTTTAAAAACATAATCATGAAGTTATAATCAACTGTTTGACAAATCTAGGAAAAAGTGTTGAGTAATCAGATCAAAATAAGCTTACTGAGTACCTGAGCCTAGCAGTTTGCAAAAGCTTCAGCTTCCAATTTGCCATAATAATATAAGAATTTATTTTAGAAGCACATGCTGCATGCGAAGTCATTGTCTGAACCCCACCATGGGACCACACGAGCCACAGGACTGTCGTGGATTAAACTGCAACAGTATTCGCAAATTCCAGTCATGGCCTCTGCTGTGATAAATCTCAAAACAGAGAAGACAGATAATCTCTGCCCCAAAGAGCTCACTATTGTAATCCTGGGCAAATTTTGTGAAGGGGTGAGGGAAGGTGAGGAGAAGTGAGGATGACCTCAGAAATGTCTCTGGCTGGTGGTGAATTTCTGCCCTCCCCCTTTCAGGATGGCCTGGGACTCGCTGTGCAGCAGGGACTTACTGCGCCCCACCATACGAAGAGCCTCAAGCTGGACTCGGCGAAGCCAGAGCAGTGATGAGACACCATCCCTGGAGGAGCTGCGGTGCCTGCTCTGGACAAGGGCACGCCCCACTGGGCACGTGGATGAAGTCTGGCCAAACCTTTACATGGGAGACCTGTAAGAGAGAGAGAAGGGTTGAAGGTGTTGATGAAACTCTTAGCCCCCACCCTATCCCTGACCAAATCCTCCACTCTATTTAAAAAGAGAACTAGGCACTAATCTGGGGACCCCTCACAGTAAGTCTAACTGTTGAGCAAGGATGAACTGTGCTTTAGATTCCACAGCAAACTTAGCATCCTGATATTCCCCCCCAGGAGAACACTCCCCCTCCTGATTTCTCCTCCTGCTTTAGCACAGGAGGCCCACACTGCTGCAGCCTGGTGGGGCCACAGCATCACTACTGAAGGCGGTCGCACCAGGGCCATGTTAAACAAACACCCCCTGGTTTTCACTTCATACTGCCAGATGGCACCAGTCCCCTGACCTGACGGATGCTCAGCAGAGGTGACTTGGTGGGAGAGCAAACCAGAAAAACAGTTTTTGCACAAGTATTTCATCACTACAACCTTTTCATTTTTACTTATCTGAGAAGAACATAAGCTGATGTTTGGGGAAAAAAATGGAAATGTAGGAAATATAACAGCCAGTTTCTTAAAAAGCCAATTCTGTCTTGAAACGTTTTTGTGGACACTTTGGACCTAACTAACCCGTCAGAAAACAGCCAGTATGACCGGCTGTTGTAACAAACTGCACCATTAGCAGCATGCTTTATCCCGCACTGCAATGCAGCAGGACGATACAAACCACCTTTCTTCATCCAGGTACATCGCTCGTGACAAAGCTCAGCTGAGCCAAATGGGCATTTCTCACATTGTGAATGCCGCTGCCGGGCGATTTTGCATAGACACCGGGCCCAAGTTCTACAAAGACCTGCCTGTGGATTACTATGGAGTAGAAGCAGAGGACAACCCCAACTTTGATCTCAGCATTTACTTCTACCCAGTAGCTCGGTACATAAGAGCGGCACTGAACTCCCCAAGAGGTAACTAGATCATCTGTGCATGTGACGTACCTTTGGCATGCTCCTTGGTGTAGGAGCCAAGTAGGGCGAGATCAAATAGTACTCAGCATAAACTAACCACCTGCAGATGTAGGTAAGAATGGAGATACACAAACCAAGCAGTGTCACACCTGCCTCCCAGACTCCCACAGCGAGTCTGGGAAGCTGATGACACGAGGTGTAGAGAGACTGTAAGCTCCTTGTTACTGCAATCATTACCCTGTCCGGGAAAGGACAGAAGTGAAGCCATGCTGCTGTAGAAGTCTATTTCTAGCCCTCAGGAATGGCTCACATCATCTCCTCTTCACATATTCCTGCTCAGAAGCAAACTAGTTATTGCAGAGATCCCCCAAAACTTCTGCAGGACTCGGGGTAGGAAAGCCAAGGCTGTGCTCCCAGCACAGAGCAGGGCATCAGACCCCGAGCAAGGGAACATGGCATGGCAGTGGCTCACCCTAGGGCATGAACGTCCTTGAAGGCTGGAAGGCAGGTGTCACTTGAGTGTGTTTTGCTGTTATTTGCTTGCTTGTTTTGAAAACTGCATATTGGTGTGAGCTTCCTGCAGTTTACATGTTGTCTTTGTGCATGAAGGAAAAAAGCACTAGAAGACAGTTGAACAGATGCGTATTTTCTCTGAAGATAAAACAGGGAGGGTGCACTGAACAAGCATTCAAAGAGGTTTTCCCTGTCGGAATTGCTACTTAACATCTCTATTACCAAAACACAACAGAATAGCAAACATCCCATACTAACTATACGGACATCCTGACCCAGGAGGAGATGCATGCACTTGATCTTGCCAAATTAGTAATGGAGTTTAAAATAAAAGCTGGGATTGTGTAAAAAAAAAAACATAATACAACAATCTATGCAAGTCTTAAGAACACAATATAGGAAAGAACTTGCTAGGAAGCAAATTGGTTGAAGAGAGCTTGTTTACCAAGTCTCCTGACTTGATAAAACCAGTTGGGAAAATGTCATTTTATTGGTAAAAAACAGTCAGGAGATAACACTACAATGTTGCTAAGAAATAACCTTGAAATAGGAAGATAACTGGCAAAATCCTTGGACTTGCTAAACACTGTCCAGATATGATGCCAGAGACCTGGAGCTAATGGAGACTGTGCCTGTTAAGGACAAGCCTTCACAACGTCAGGTCTCCACTGTGCCACAGAACAGTATAGTTGCCTACTGAAAAGTGATTTATGAAGAGAATAGTTAGTCATGCACTCAGCAGACTGTTTTGCTTACATCATAGTGAGCTTTAATACCAGTGAGGGTTCTGAAATTTTAACTCCCCAGCCTGGTGATATGCATCTAAAAAATCTGATCTATACATCTAGAGATCTACGCTGAACAAGTTAGGAAAGGGAGACACAGTAACAGAAAACAGTGCACTTTTGTGCTAGATACACGAGTTTACTGCTGTTTGGAGTGCATAATCCACCCCGATAGAAAGCACTTGCCTTTGTGGAATTGAGGGTTGCATTTGGATATCAAAACCACTAACGTATTTGGGAAACTTGGATCTGCATCCATGCCTAGTACAGCATATACTGTTTACAATTGAAGTCATTATTGGTGGTGCTCCAGGGAAAGGAAAGATCCAAAATCTCCTCATGCATGTGCAAAAGGAGTTTAAAAAATAATAATAATTCCAAGTTGATTGACAAAAGACAGAAAACAACAGATGAATCACAGTGGCCACAAAAGCAAGCAAAACCAGTGTTTTGCAAGATGCATACCCAAATACTCAAAGTTATGAACGCAGAACAAGTCAGGGCTCAAGACAAACACAATGAACTCATAGTGTCTAGAGTTCCTATTTATCCCTACTCCTGTGCTTTTAGATATTGCTTTACTGAACTCCATATGGAAACAGGGCTCTGGGAACGGAGACAAGGTGAAATTCAATCATATAGAGTCCAGCTGTTGCTGACATTCATCATTTTAAGGAAAGTACAACAGTTTGGAAAATATATAAACAAGATGTTCTAGAAGCATAATTTCCTGAAGTACAGAAATTTAGCAGCTAAATATCCATGACCTGTGAAGGGATGAGACAGGGAGGGGATTGTTACTTACATCATTTAGAAGACGAGAAAAAAGCCGAATGTATTATAAGCAGTGATACTGAACAAAAAATTATACCAGGTGACAAGAGGCCTGTTCATATTAAATTCAGGATGTAATGAGGTACTTCTGTTTGATTGAGAAGTCATTTAAGACTGCTGCTTAACTACTACTAGCAAATTCAGCTTTTCTTTTTTTTTTTTTTAATGAAATTAAATGATCTTTTTTCTACCTGGGAGGATAAGTTAACGTTAAGACTACACAAGCCACAAACATATTTAAAACTGTGAATCAAATACTCATTAGAATCAAGTAAGAACTGTTCTCCCATCATGCTTGAAGCAAAATTCTGATGTTTTATTCCTCAAGTCCAGAGTGCAGCACACTGGATTTACTCCAGATTTCTGTCTTAACTGAACAGATATTCAGTGATACCAATATCAATCTTGCCCATTTGCATGGGCATCTGTGTAGTTGGCATTTTTTGGTAGAGCAGCTAAACCTAAGCATAAATCAGCAGAGTTTGATAAAGTCTAGCAAAAAGGGGAGGAAAAGCAAACTTGAGCACACAGTTGAAAGCATAGTTGAAAGCACCAGACTAAAAGAGAAAGATTCCCAAGTAGGGAGCTCATCCTTTTATTGCCCTCCAAACATGTTTAAAACAGGCAGGTTTCAAGTCCCCCATTAACTTACTGAAATTGTAAACCCTCTCAAAGGCATTTCCCTTCTTCCACACCACTGGAGCAAATGAAGAGCCAAGCTCCCTCTCCTTCCTTTTTGTTGCTGTTGGTTGTTGGTTACAAAAGAAGCTTAACCAAGGAGAAAAGGGTTCCTCTCTCTGCCACAGAGACATCCCGTGCCTCACTTTAAGCTGCCTCTCCCCAGGAGATGACAGCCCTTACCTGTTCTGGGAGGCCCGGGAAGAAGGGGCAGGCCGCCATTTACAGCTCTCCTCAGGCTTCTTGCTGTTTAAAGAAGTGCAAACATAGACATTGGTGAATCGAGAAATAGACCACTGGTCCTGCACCTGGCTACAGGCTGGTGGCTAAAACATAACGAGAGATGAGGAAAGCAAGATGGAGTGGGGAGAGCCCCGCTGAGCTCTGCTGCTGGTTGGCAGCGGGGCTCTGCTGGACCCAGAGGAGCGAGGGCAGCTGGGGCATTCGCTCTGGGTGACGGAGCTAGAGCCTGGTCTGAAGCCAAATTGAATCCATCCTGCATGGAAGCAAGGGCTAGTTCGGGACATTTAGCTCAGTTAATGATGAGTAGCAAAAGGACAATAAGATATTATGTGTTTTAATGGCTAATTTGTTCAGCTACATTGAATTTCCCAACTTGAATTTGGCCAACAAAGTTGAATGTGCAAACTTTATCCCTACTGCAAACCCTTTGATGTCAGTAGAGTTACAGCAGGCATGAGCTGGATACAATATCCATAATCCGTTGTTAAAAACCAAGTGTTATTGTTCTGCACAAATCCCAGCCAGATGACAGTCATTGTCTGCCTGTGCAAAGAGTAGCTTGAGATGCGCGGTGCAACATTTCAAGTAAGGATTGCAAGATTTAATAATGCCAGAAGCTAAATGCCCCCACTTCTCCTCAGTTAATCCCATTATTCCTAAGGGATCCTGTTACACGCTGAGAGAAGGTTGCAACATGGCCTTCTAATGCGGGCTCAGTCCAACTTCTCTTTGGAGAATATGTTAAAACAAAGGCTGGGGGGGGCAGAGTTGGAGGACATTGGCTTGTGGCACAGCTTCTGCGGTGCAGAAGATCTGGTTATAACCTCCCTGCCCATCCCATGACGGGGACACGCACCACAATGGCCATTGTGAAGGCTGCTCGCAAGGGCTTCCAGTGCTGTTTCCCAGGCCCTGGTCCAGCAGCCACCCCAGGAAACCGAGCCGCAGTGCTGGGACAGGCGCAGCGCAGCTGCCTCCCGTGGGAGGCTGACGCCACGCTTCGGTACCAAGGTCACTGCAGTCAGCCCACACGCTGCAGACGTGCTCTGAGTGCTGCTCAGGCACAGTACGTCGTGGTGGGTTCAGTGTCACTTAACCCATTTACAGCTCCTGAGAAGGGATACGGCTCTGAGCCTGTAAACAGAGCTGAAGAGCAACACAGCTTTTGTTTCCTGACTCAAGTCAAACATTCAATTTGTTTGCTGCAAATAATCACATAGTAAATTCAAATCTGCTTTCATTAGAGCAATTTTACGTTAATCAAATCATTTCACGACTGATTTATCTGCAACAGTCATTTTACTGTCAGTGTACCAGCATTTATCATAACCTCTGTGCATGGTGAAAAAGGCTAGCTGTGGAATAAACACTGCACATGTAAAAGAGGCGATATACCTGCACCCTCATGGGAACAAGTGTGTTAGAGAGCCATGCAGATTGGGTCTGAGGTCTGCAAAACGTTAACATTACATTCAAAGACTTCTTCCTTCCCCCAGAGGTTTCGATGCCCAGTCCATCTCTGCTGGCACCAGGGCTGTTTTTGCTGCTTCCTTGGAGACTATATTTGTCCCTTTATTTCTCCTGAAGACATGTCTATCTTTAGGGCTGAGCTCAGATTCCTCATGCCAGGATAACGAAAGGTGGCGGTGTCACATACGTTGCAGAATCAACACTTCTCTGAACCTGCTGCCCAGAGTAGGTTTTTACAACACATGCTCCCGCTCTCCAAGCATGTGGCTATGTGATCATCATTAGTCAGAACCAGAGCAGTTGCTAAATAAATACTCTATCACAAACAAAATGGGATTTAAGATGAAAAGCTGTGCACAAAGTATCCAGAATTAACACCCAGAGAGACAGGGGCAATCAGTCTGAGATTTTTGGCTGGATCTAGTGTCATCATCCAACAGGGATATTTTTGTCTCCCTTGAAGATCCACCAGCAACTACAACGCTCCAAAAACCATGGGTGAGCAAGCAGGGACAACCAGGGATGACAGGCTGGGCACAGGGCACAAGAAGCAGAGGGCAGAGGGGGCGGTTGTGCAGCCCCAAAGCTCGTGCCCCCTCACCTGGGTCCCACCACAAGCAGGCTGTGCAGCTCTGAACGTTTTTCTCTGCCACCTCTGCATGCCACCAGGCTGAGGGCTAAGCCCAAAACTCACAGGCACAACCACAGATGCTGGGATGCAGATATGAACTTTCTGTCCCCAGCCATTAAAAGCCCTGCTATGTCCTACCAGTGCCACAGCAGCTCTGCCCAGACAGGCTGTGCACACCTGCTTGCTCAGCCCCAGCATCAGCACTGCTCTGGGCTCTGCTCCAGCTCCATGAACCCCACCACTTGGCCCCCTGGTATAACTGAACCTCTCTCTCCATTTTCCAGGCAAAGTACTAGTTCACTGCGCAATGGGAATCAGTCGATCCGCAACTCTTGTCCTTGCCTTCTTAATGATCTGCGAGAACATGTCCCTCACCAACGCAATTCAGGCTGTACGCTCACACAGAGGGATCTGCCCCAACTCCGGCTTCCTCGAGCAGCTTCGGGAGCTGGACCTCCAGCTAGGGAGGGACAAACACAGAGAAGCAGAGCCCTCGGGGCCTGTCTCCTGTCGCCAGACCCAGAGACACTGCCCAAGCTGAAGATGGGGCACAGATGCTGCGGGGACTTAGCTGTAGCTGCACTGAGAAACTCCTCTGGAAATGGCTGGTAGAAGCTCAGTATGTATTTTTTGGATAAGCCCACTAATTGAAAGAAAATGAAATAAAGAGGGATTCATACTGGAAATTTTGCCCACCTGGACCTGTTTCTTTAACAACCTGCTGTGCGGGGCACAGGGAGCAGTTGGGTTTTCGTGCAGAATTAAAAGGCAGCACAGCCAACTTGAGGAGACTTTTTACTTGCTTATAATTGCATTTATATGGCAGGAGGGAAAATGGCTCAACTAGTAAACTAGAAAAAGAAACCATAAGGTTTTCAAGCAGTCTTTAACCTTTCACATCCAGCTGGCATAGGGTGGGACTGCAGGTTTGGTGAGCTGACGTGCTCCTTCATGCATGGTGACATGACCCAGGATCCAGCTCAGACTCAGGGATATCTCTGTGACCAGCCACAGAACGGGGCTCCTGTGGGGGCCTTCACTGATCCTCTCAGCTTCAAACCTACAGCGAGGGCACAGAATGCAGAGAGGGGCCGACAGGAGGGCCAGGCAGATGCTGCATGCCAAGGCCATGCTGCCGGGAAGGAAGGGAGATCAGGAGTGAAGGGAGGCTGCTGCTCATGAAAGGAGCATGTGTGGACACACTGCCTGTGGGGTGGCAGTGCCAGGCTGGGATGTCCTTCTCTTGCCTGGAAACCGTGTGCTCCACATCACATTCCCTGGGTTTCCCTGCTACGACCGAAAGGCAGAACCTGGTGTCATTGTGTCAGAGCAAAAATTAGCAGTGCCTCTAACAAATCCAAAGTAGCAGTTCTGCTTTTCGATTACTCTTTTACGCCCAATTGGCCACATTTAATCTTGTGAAGAATTCGAAGCAGATATTTGCTTCAGTGCAATTACAGCCACATACAGAACATTGGCAAATGCAAACAATATAGAATTTCCACTTGACGGCAGATTAATTTGGTGTGATGTTTTCCCCTGAGATGCCTTAAAGGCTTGCAGTTCTGAAAGTACTATGCAGTTCATATTTATAGCACTAGGGATGGTGAACAGAGAGAGAAGCCATTCCCAACTGAAGTTTCTTTTGCCTCCATACATTAAAAAAAAATAAAAAATTAACTGAGCATAGCACACTTCCACTGCATTTCTCATAATGCAATATGGAAACCTGATTTCCCTGCAGAGCCCTACAGAGAAATTCAGGTGGTGTTTCTGCCTCCATAAATGCAGTAAGTAAAAAGCAAGCAATGGTACAGACCAACCTCCTCCCAGGGAACAGAAAGATGACACTTCCCCCAGAACAGGTCCGATGCTCTGAGACCGGAGTAAGTGGCCAGAAGGGAGGTCACAGCTAACGATGGAAAAATCAGTGGAGTTACAGCTTTCATAGGCCTCTTAACTGCTGCCACAGCAAGGAGGTTGGATTTCAGGGGGCCTGGTGGCTGGATCACTCCTGGCACCTGGGTCTGCCCCACCAAGCTCTGCCTGGGGACCCTTTCCTAACGGAAAGGTTCAGGCCATGCTGAAGCTGTTTTGTGAGCAGTCTTTTCAGCTGCCTTCAGCTCACTGCAGCACCACTGATGCCGAGCCAAATGGTGTTACATTAAAGCACAAGGGGTGTATGAAACGCTCAAGTCCAAAATCCGTGCATTAAGCCCGTCAGGACAGGTCATAATTCCCAGTGAACTGCACACCTGGAAACATCTGCGGGTGTTCATATAAAATGAACAACTCTTCAGAGGGACTGAACCTAAGTCTACCCCTGCAGAGGCCTGTCAGCCACTGCAGGACTGCTTCAGCTGGCCAGGGACAGCCAGAGATGCCCTGCCACATGGCCCAGGAAGCCAGGGCACTGCCAAAGCAGGACCACTGGCTGGGTGACACGGCTGCAGGTGTATGGCAAAGGCCTGCAGCAGCACAGATGTGCCCCAGCTCACAGGTTGGTCACAACTCAGCAGCCGTCATCAAACCCACACGGGTTGCACACTCAAGTACCTTGCTGCCCCTGTGCTCTAGTCAAGCAGAAGTCTCTTAAAATTACAGCCAGAATCAAGTCAAACAATAAAAACTAAAACCAATATTGGGGGTGGTTCCAGTGTATCTTCTGCTGCAGTTTCCAGAACCAGAGTTGCTGGCTCACTGCAAGCTGCCAGCTCGCCCTGAGAAACAAGGAAAAGATTCTTTCCCGACAGCTATCCCTGCTGCTAATCAGGAGTCTGATCCTGGTGGGCAGCTGCCAATTTTGCTGCTGAGGACTCAGGTAGAGAAAAGTCCCACTTTCTCCCCCAGAGGTGCATGTCTTCTACATAGCCTGCCATTATCACACTTGTCCAGCGCACTAGCTAAATATTACCTGCCCAAAACCATGCTAGTAGATACAGGGATAGGTGATCAGATAGCAGACTCGTACATATGGGCAAAGCAACATTTAGGCCATCATCTTTTCCATGCCTGTTTCTCAGCCAGCACAGAGCAAGTGGTGAGGGTTATTTATGAACACCTCTGCTCTGAGTGCCCGTTGAGGAGCGACCTCCAGCACTGAGGAGGAGCTGGTGCCTTTCCCACCCAGGAAGCCCCTGAAGGAGGATGGCCATCTTAGCCCCATGTCAGACAAAGCACCTGGACTTAGACTGAGCTTCAGCAGGATGTTTAGGGAAAAACACAACGGAATTGCTCGCCAGCCTCCAGAATTGGCACAAAAGTACAGGAATAGTTCTCTCAGTTAAGATATCATGCCTTCTGCAGCTTTTCCTCCCAGACTTTCAGCAATGATAAATACAGAGAGTATTGCTGCGGGCATGTCTGCACTGCATTATTTATCCTTCAGATTTGCCCTTAGGTTTTTATTTGTAAAAGGAAACTGGGACCATAAATCTGTTCTGCAAAGAGCCACGGGAAGAGAGGATAGAAATTTTCAACAAGTTGCAGCGAAGGAGATGCTGCCAAGGACAGGTTTCTTATGGAAAGAAGTGCCAGCCAGGACATTGTCCAGGTACAACGCCATGTGGTGCAGTGGCGACAGCTAAGAGTGTCAGCCTTTTCCTTGCAGGTGCAAGGAAATTTATGTTTCTGCATTACACGGGTTTGTTCCATGTGAGCCAGCGGCTCCCACTTCTGCTTGAGGTTTGGCACTGCACAACAAGACCAGGTGATTTTCTGCTGCCTAATTCTGTTGTTGGGATCAGATCTGCCCAGCTCCTGCCAGTCCCTCTAGAACTGCAAAGCACTGTCAAGTCCACTTGCCAGATGTTATCTTCCTCCTCCTATTTTCTATTTCATGTGTTTCCTTGATCACAAGGCTGAGGTACATCTTACTGCAGAGAGGAGCTTCAAAATAGCATGTGCTTTGCAAATCTACTTCATACCCTGACATCCAAAGAGTATCTGCAGCTCCTGAAGCCAAGTCAAACAGGAATCTATGGCCTGCAAGGCTTTCAACAGTTAAGTTTTCCTCAAGCTACAATTACTTTGCTTATAAACTTGATCCTTGATCCGTTGCAGGAGGCTGTAGTTCTAATAAAGTCAAACAACTTGCTCTTTGCAGCGTACTATTTGTGGTACAAGCATCATTGAGTTATACCGCTCCCCCTCGCTGCTGCCTCCTGGAACCTCGTCTGTTTATACACTGAGAGCACTTTCAGGAAGTGCTCCTAAAAATACCCAGTGATGTTAGCTGAGAATCTGGCTCTGGCTCTCCTCCTCCTGCTTCTGTCTCCAGAACATCCCTCCATCACCCTCATGCTCAACAGCCCTGGCTATTCAGGCTGCCTTATTCCTGTCTCACCCTTTAAAAATCCCTTCTTTTCCTTGCTTCTCCTCTGGTAGCCATTTTGTGCCCTGTTGCAGAGCCCCTTCTGTGAGGCGGCCATGTGGTGTCCCATCTAATGTTTTCGCACTCGATTGCAAAGTTACGCTGAGGCCCACATTTTCCTTATCAAATCCTTGAGTACACCTGCATGGCTCCCCTGTTTTCAGAAAATAAGAAGGTGTCAAGTAAGGGCAAAAACAGTATAAGAATAAAATATTTTTATTACTATCTAAAGTGGCATTTAAAGGCTGCAAAACCAAGATTCAGTTCTCTCCATAAACCAACTTTTAAAACCATTCTCAGGGAAGTTGCCCTGGAGACAAAGCATCTCCTAGTGGAAATACCCTTGCAAATCAAAATATTTTCTTAGTAGTAGAAAGAGAAAACCTGCACAGCAAAGATCCAGCCAGCTGACAAAAAACATCAGTTACTAAACTTCAGGTGAAATTCTAAAGCAGGTCTAGGATTCAGCTCCCATTTCTGAGAAGCTGAGCTCTCTGCTTCTAAGACATGGGCAGAGCCTCCTTCACACAAAATGCCACTTGTTAAGGGGTGGGGGCTTCTGGCTGCTGCACTTGGGTCCTGTTGGCTGCCAGCCACCCTCACAACCACAGAGATCTTCCAGTGTGTTCAGGGGGCACCCAGCACAGACCAAGATTCACAATGGCATCAAGAGTAATTGATCCCATTGTCAAATTGTTCGTGTATTACCAGTTGACTTGAAAACAATATGGAAGAGAAACATTCAGCAGACAAAATCTGAAAACAAAAGCCAAACTCTCTTTTTGTTGCTAAGTAGTAGATAAAGTCTACTCTTGTGGTTGTGCCCCAGTGTAAAACTTCTGAAAGACAGTAGAGCTCTGCAAGTCTCTTTTTATGAAGACCAAACATCTAAGCCATCTAATTCCTCAATAATTCAGCATTATAATTCATCAGTTTGTCTAATATTAACTATCAACAATGAGTTATTCAGAAAAATTTACAACCAAAATGATTCACCAAATCCCTTAAGATTACTTGTTGAGGGTCAACAGCTTTTAGACAAGAATTCCAAAAACCTGAGAAGCACAGAACTATAAGCAGTGAAATATTGATATTCTTCTACCAAAACATTTAGGTTGCTTACAAAAACAAAGAAAGAAACCAGTTCTTTACCAAAACCCCACCCATCATTGGAAAACTATCAGCCAGCAAACAGCAAGCAAGGAATTATTTGCTCAGCTCTGGTGACAACTGGCTGTTACTAGAGTTATTCTGACACATTGTTTTGTAGAACATCTGTTTCCACTCCGACTTCTTTAACTTTCAGATGTGAAAAACAAAAGCTCATTTTCATGCAATGTCTCCCATCTTCAGCTGGCAACAGTTGTGTGATTATGAAGTTATTGTTATGCTGGATGATCTGTTTGTCAGTTTATATTTTCCTATCATATCTATTTTTAGCTGCTCATTAGTAATACTTGGAGCCTCTCCTATAAATCTTAAACATTTATAGCACATCTCGACAATTCATCAAATGGAGCCAACCTCCAAGGAAAGGAAACCCAAACCACTTCCCCCTGCTCAACTGAATGAGATTCAGATCCTTGTCTTTTAAACTTCAAACCCAACATTTTCCCATCTGCTCTTTATACACAACAGCCCTTTTGCTCTACACCAATATTTTATTCTCCATTCATAACTTTTTATTTCCCTCCAGAGGTTTCCTGGTGCTTTTAGTCTGCTGGACTCATAGAAGACTTGGATTTTGGAGGGTTCTCCCCCCTCCATTGAAGGGGAAAAGTAATCATTCAGCAATGAATAGCCATTTTTCATTACTCATTCACAAGAGAGACACAGCAGGACACCAGGACTGGACTTGAAGACACTTTTCTTAGTCATTCTCATGAGAGAGAAACAGCATTTTTAATCAGAGACTACCGGAAAATTATATTTACTTTTTACCTTCTGTTCTATTCACTGACTTGCATTTCTAATCCTCTGTCCAGGCATGTATATAGCTACCAATCGGCTGCAGCATTTTTGTAGTGATGACCATGCCTGGAAGTCTCAGTCCACATGATTTGGACCAGTCACCTACGCAAGGAACACTTCTAAGGGGCTCAGTCTACAACAGCCAATGACAAGAAAACTGCAAGAAAAAATAATCAGGAAACGCTGCCTGGCTGAGAGGTTTTCAGGAGAAAATCTCCCCTCATGAAGACATGTCACCACTGCCAGGCAGGGGCTCCTGGCTGCTCTCCTCTTCACCTCTCCTAGGGGAATCTCAGCCTTGCCAGCTCTGCACATTTGAAGCCTATGCAACACATTTCTCAGATGGAACCGTTAATTGTCTGTACATAATTAGCTGATACTCGGCTGGAACACACAACTGATTGTTAATCAGACTGACCATCTTTTTCATCTTCAGCATATTTAAATGAATCAAAGGAGACATAACGTTACAAGAAATGAAAATTGTATGAAGGAAAACAGTGCTGGCATACACGTTAGGCTGAGTAGATTTAATTTAAAAGGCTCATCTGATCAGGCAGAATAGCTGCCTGGTGCTTTTCAAGGAGGCAGGGAATGATTGGGAGAAGGCAGTAAACAGAAAGACATATTTGATTTTTTCTGAAGTCGCTTTTCATCAATTCTCACAACTCTCCAGTTCACCTTATGTCTTTTTCTACTGTCATCTTTCATTGTGAAAAAATAAAATAATAATAGTAAAAAAGCTTTAGATTAGACTCAGTTCTGCTTTCACGTAGTTATAACCTGACTTTAAGATCACTATAACCTCCAGGAAGTCCTTGAGCTCCTACCCCATCCTACTTCACACCACAGACATGCGCTGTCAATTTACCTGCATCTTTGCTATTCTGCATCCTTTTGATCAGATGTCAAGTATCAGTGCAGTAACAGTCCATCTGGCCAGTCATCCAAAAGCATTTCAACAGATGAATACTAATATATCTTTATCAGGCTAGTCATGCTGATGACAGTCATCCCAATGCTCAGAAATGCCTACCCGCCAATGAAGGTGCTGGCTTGCTAAAAAATAAAGAAATAAGAAAGAAAGAAACCTGGGAGAAAAAAAAATCATGTCAGGCTAAAAAAATCTGTATAGTCTAGTAGTTATACCACGCAGCGTATTACACGAGCACTTCTGGAGTGCTCTGGTTATACTAGCAAAATACTGCAGGCTGAAATACCAGCTCTCAATGAGTAGCAGATATTTTGAAAAGACAGCAACTGTGTAGGCAGGAAAACCAACGTTAAAACATCATCCCTTCAACAAATTTTCCCATTAAAAGTACGCCGCAACCCTTACAACTTTTTTTTTTTTTTTTTTTTTAATTCAGGCATAAGATTAAGCTAAAGATTGACACAAATCACAAAGTCCAAATCTTATCCTGATTAGGGACCTGGAGTCTTAAGGTTTGCTATGGCAATATCCACCTTGGATGCAGAATCGCAGCTAGGCTCAGGCATGCACACAAATCACCCCTTCATCAACCCAAACAAGACCTGAACCTGTGCCAGCCCCAGATGTTCTGAACTCCTCTCTCGCCCCCATCCTTTCCATTGTGAGATTGTCTTTACAAAGCATGGGATCTTTTTATTACTATTATTTGTTTTAAAGTTCATTGTTTTCATAATCTTCTTGACAAGGTCAATAAACTTATATTTCTCTTCCTCTCCCCTGCCAAGGAAAGCTGACTTTCTGCGGTAGATTTAGGAGTGCGTACCACGTTGAGACATGAAAAAGCTCCAAGAGCTAGAGCACTGCCACCTGGTACACCACAGACATGTCCTAGGGCTAAAGCAGCTGGGAGCACATGCTGTTTCATTTACTTCGTTATGCCTTAAAATGAGCAGTGCTGGGGAAGGATGTATACATGCATATATATTACAGCATCATCAAGATCCTTGACATTGGGACATTTAGCAAAGCTCTTCACTTACTGGTAACTCCAAGCCCTGCTCTGCCGGTTTTGGGGAGGAGCAGCCCCTTGTGAGCTGCCAGCCACACTAAGATCACCAGTCAAACCGAGATGATTCCCACCAAAAAGGGGAAATTTGACCAGGCTCTGTGTTATCACATGCAAACTGATGGAACAAATCTGTGTTTCAGTTTGAAAGGAATCATTTACTCACAGAGCCATAACCAATCAATTTTTTTTTAAACATCTGGAAAGGCCACATCATAATGCTATTTATTCAAGGCTTCAGTCTTTAGAAAGAAGATTTAACTGCTTTAGCCTGTAAAATGACGTGCAGATCACCCAATTTTGAAGCTATCTTTTCAGCAGCATTGTATACACGTACACACAGGGGAAAGTTTGACTGTAAAAGCAGGGAGAAAGTTGACCACCACTTAAATACAAGGCTTATGATGAACCCCTGACATTGTCCGAAGGACCCCACTTGTAACAACAAAAACAACATTATTTGGTTTTGCAACTAGTAGTATAAACACTCCATGGCATCAAGAATCCCAGAAACGGGGCAGGATGCAGGGGGACATGAGGGGACAGGCACCCCTGTGCCAGACGCCGTGAACCCCAACTCATCGTGTCCAAAAGCCTGAGCTCCCGCCTTGCCTGTTGCTCCTGAGCACAGTGATGCTTCACCTAGGTAGCTTTTCACAAGCATTAATAAGGGCTAGAGGTTTTCACTGACCTGTCATGACTGCCTGAAGGACTTAGAGTGCAAGCTGAAGACTTTTAATAATTTCTGCCACTGCAGCATAGCAGGGCTCTGGAGACACTGGCTGTATTTATAGCAGTCTGAAAATTGCACCTCTTGTCACCAACTGAACCAGTTCCCTGAACCGAATTCTGCAGCTAATTGAGTGAAGACTGTCATACACCAGCAGCTAAATTTACTGCTAGTCCTCGAGATCAGCTTGTGCTGACTGCATTGTGACAGCAGTGTCTAAAGGGAGGTCATGCTCATTTCTAAATTTTCCCTCTAGGAACAAGAGTTTCTTCTGCATCTGCACTGTTAGGTTTCTATATATAGTCTTGAACCCTGTGACGTAACCTTCCTTTTTGTTTCCAAGGAAACAATATTTGATGTATTCTACTTTCATGTTTTTCCTCCTTTAGGGTTCACCCCCACCCCTCTCTCCCTCCTTTTTTTAAAGAGATAAGTCAATAGGTAAAGCCTGTACTTATCTCTGGTGTGCAGCATACTTCTCTCTCTAAAACCAGGCTTTTTCTTATCACTGAAAAATTCAAGACATTTCAAAAATATGCTTAGCAGTAATTTTATTCACTATTTATACATATTACTTTTCTAATAGTAAAGGAACCATAATTGCAATAGGCATCAGCTCCTGTTCAATTTCCTGAAAAACTTCAGTTCTGCATCTCACACCCAAGTCCTCTTTTCCTGGAAAGATTTTTCAAATCCCCCTGCTGACCACTCGCCCAGCTTTCCCCCAGTTTTACTCCTCCCGACGTCCTGTGCCCTTCCCTGCACCACCAGGCAGCGGGAGTTTCCTTCCACCGCTCTGCATGCTCCTCTCTGGCACAGGGCACTTGTCTCAGGGCTGTTGTCATTTTGAGTTCATTTTCATTCACTTGCAATTCTGCAACATGAATGTTCTTTTAAAACACTCAGTTGACACTCTGCTATCTGTTGATATGTATCTGTTAATACATTTCATAAGTGTAGCAGATCACGGCCATAATTCATGCTGAAATCAGCACCTGCAACAGCTGGAATAAAGCAGGCTGAATGGATTCGTGGAAAAATGCAGTTGCTTGGGAATCTTAATGGAAGAGCAAAGGGTTATGCTACAGGCTTAAAATACTCAGTGCTAACATGGTAATGTGGATGGGCTGAAAGGTGTAGGAGAGCCTGGCTGGCTTCACAAAAATGAATACTTTAACACTGCATAACAATTAAGAGTAGCAATGCTCAGAGCATAAATGTTGTTGATCAATTCTGACTGGGAAACAGATGCGCTCATTTGTTACACTCCTGCCTTGTGTCTCAGTGATAGAAAATAATAAATGAGCTGGACTGACGATCTCTTCTGCTCTATGTACAATAAAGTTACAGACAATTTTTTAGCACTCCCCATTTTGGAGCATAAAAGGACAGGTAAAATCCCAACCTAAATGCTATGATGTGGACCAAGAACACTCCATAACAGTTTGCGTGGTGAAGCAGAGAAAAAGTGATAAAACACATGCTGGACCTACAGTCAGCAAATTTTAACAGATTTTGCACTATTAAAGAAAGGTCAGAAGTGAACATGGAAATTATCTGCAGTCAGCATGTGCCATTGTCACAGAATCACAGGTTGTGATTCTAGGTCATAAGGGCTGCAGACTAACACCTATCAGCTCCTGTGTCACCTCTGAAAAAGGTAAGGCTCTTTTTTTTTTTTGAGGTATCTGATATTGATTAAGAAGCTCCAAGTCATTCCATAAATCCTCTGACTTGGCAACAGCAAGAGGCATGGGATGGGAAGACTTACATGATCTAGATCTCTGCCAACATCTCTGGATCCTTAAAAAAAAATAATTATTCCTTAAACCCCTGAAAATCAAGGGTTTCTCACAATCTGCATTCCTGCTGGAAGCTGTTTAGAAAGCCACTTCTCTCCTCACTAGAAATCTTCTTAATTCCACCTCAAAAGCATTCATAGTCGGTTTTGTCCCAAAAGATCACAGCTGTTGTCAAGCCTTCGTATCTCTCAGTCCAACCATGGCGTAATCACCAGACAACACTGCCTCCTTCCCAGTGGTTACTCAGTCTCTTGAACAACCTTAGTAAAAATCACTTTTGACAGCATGGGAAACAGCAGCAGGCTTCAAATGTTTGTCACAAGGTTTTGTTCATTTACTTCTGCAGCAAAATATTTCTGGTACCTAAAACGCAGAGCACATTTCATGGTCTAGCAATGCACTGCTTTAGAGATTGTGGCTAAAGGAAAAGCTTTATCAAGTTTGTTTGTATCTCAAAGACACTCCTTGGCACTGGACAGGTCCAATTGGGTCTCAGTAAATCAAATGCTTATTTGATGTCAGTGAAGCTAAGATTCAACTGCTGTTTTGCTCAAGGTTGTCAGAAAGCTTTTCGGTAATCACTTTCAGCCAGAATAGATGCTCAATTGTTCTTCTTTCCTGATGCAAGGGGGAAAAAAACAGCAGCTTGCTCTTCCTCGATAATTTCCTCATATTTCATTTTTAATCTCTTAAGCAAATTACAAGTGAAGACCTTTGATGTACGCGCCAGCCAAACTCATTCATTTCTCAGTACTTGCTAGACTAGAGAGGATCTCCCGTTCTTATGCATGTGGATGATAATAACAACTTCAAAGCCCTCAGGCATGTGTTAGCTTTCCCTGATTTCCTTTCTAAGTATGCGTTTTGTGGGCCAACACCAGTTAAGACCCATAAACAGCTGCACTTGAATGCCATCTATTAAGGCTGCCTCGCTATCTCTCATAGTGTAACAACTCTGTTCTACTTCACAGAACGACTCAGTCTGGTTTTTGTATTTTCCCTGAAATGGAGTACCTCACTTCCAACATTTATGGCGTTCTCAGCTTGAAAGAGTCTGGAACCTGATCAAACTCCGAGCAAAAAGCCATTAAAAGGCACTTGCCCTGAGGTGGTGTGGAGCATTCCCGGTGGATTACGAGGCATTGTTTTGCTGTTGTGGGGTTTTAAGACATGAAGTGTACTTGATTACTTCTACGCAGACAGTAGGTTGCAGCCACATGGTACCACGGGACCAGATGCTCGGAGCACCACAAAACAGCTGCACCTGAGCAAGTGGTCGGGCAAATTTCCCCCAAGCTAGCTCCGAAAAAATGCGAAGGGGACAAACCTCAAACCAGTTACAGTTACAAGGTGTAGTTATTCTCATTATTTAATCTGTTGAACTCATTATCACAACACTCGGAGGCAAAGAGCACAGAAGAGTTAAAGAGAATATTGGATAGTTGCATAAATAAAGCAAACCACCAGGAGAGTCAATTTACATTATAAGAAAAAAAATGGCTTTGGAAAAGCTATAAAAAGTTCATGCTTCAGGCTTCCAGACAAGCTTTATCTGAGGAAGTGGAGTGGGGAGATTAAACAGCTTTTCTGGGGGGCAACACATGTATCCCCTAAGCAGGGAGCACAGATTATGCATACTTCCCTTTAAGGCATTTGTTATTGACCATGGTCAGCATTACAGATGCTGGACTAATGGCACCAGCACAGCAACTCTGGAGTTTCTCCATCTACAATGCCAGCGAGCCAGGAGCCCACACCAAGAGGATAGCAAGCATCAATCCAATTTCTGTCTCTCAGCTCCATTTAAGTCTAGATTTGGCACTCAATATACCATGAGATTACTCTGACCCGAAACCTGCTCTCAGCATGCCTGGACAAAACTGTCTGATCAGAGTTACATACCAAGTACCTTTTTTTTTTTTTTTTTTTTTTTTTTACTTTTTTATTTTTTAATATGCCATACTTAGGGAATAGATTGGATCACACATTTCTGAAATCTCTGTAGCAACATGTGGGTAAGAATACAGAGAAGAAGAAAAAACCTTCTCACCCCAACAGACAATGAGAGTAGAAAAACTGTGGCAGTTTCCCAACTTGTCATCAAGAAAATTCAAGTGCAATCCTGCGTGTAATACTTTGGCATGTAAAAGACGAAATACCTTGAATTTTGGCAATGCCATTTTCCTTGTAGGGTAGCTTAAATGCTATGAGCAATTGGAGGTGCTTGATTTTTGGACCTCTGGGGCACGTCAGGATGTCCTGCACTGCACAACACAGAAGAACTTACTCACTGGTTAATACTCTCTCTCTCTATAGGATTTCTCTGGCAGGTGCTCTTCTCACAGGGCTTTCCCTTAGCACTGACTGAGAAATAGGGAGTAAGTAGTTTGGGGCCTCTGGCTCTTCCTGTTCCCACTATTCTGCAGTAAGGGCGGATTACAAGAAAGCCCTCATCCTTTATTTTCACATTATTGTGCCTTGGGATCTCTACTCTACTTGAATGCACATCTCCCAGAACGCTTTTTCTGCTGACAGTGAGAGAAAAAGCAGAACAGTGAACAAGACTTCTTGTTCACTTCCCACAAACCTAAGGAACCTTGTTCAGGACCAGGGTCCTTCACTCCTGGCTCCCAGGGACTTGGCTTTGCCCCAGCCTCAAAATATTGTCTTATAAGAACAGCCATCAAGACTGTTGGGTTATTAGTCCTGCCAGAGACACAGCAAGAAACATACCAGTCAGTAAATTTGACCCATACCAGGTCAAATCCATTACCCTTCTGATAATACTACTGCTTAAGAAACTCAAAGCTATATTTCCACCTGTTATACTACTTGGACAAACAATATCAACTCTTACCTACACAAATACTCGTTTATTGACTGAGGAAAAACAACATAAAAAGGAACATAACCAAAGCCTATCATTTATGATGGGTCTTTCAGTTCACCCTCTTTTCAGAATTTCAGAAATGCTCCTAATGGTTTGTCTTAAATCACCCAGGCACTGAAATCCTTGCCCTATGTACTAAATCTTTCCTTCTGATTTGATTTGCAGGATGGTCTCCTGAGTCAACATCATTTTGATTCCCTGCTGATAGAAGCTAGCAAGAAGTATGCCTAACTGAAGTAAAGCAATGAACACAACAGACAAAGCTTATTAAAGACTCAAATATAACTCTGAACACATCACCAGCCCAAACTAGGCAAACCACCAATTCTTCTGGTAGTCCTTAACTAGATGAGAGAGAAGAACAAACTCAACTTCAAACAGCAGGTTACACGTCCTCTATGCTTTATGGATCTGCAACGCCTGCCTCAGCAGATTCCAGCCCCTGGTGGGGCCATTAGCCATACCTCAGTAAAACAAGGGATTTGACACACAGCGCTCAGCTAGATCCTCATGCATGCAAGGTGTTGTCCAACAAGTTTTATGTAGTGCTGCATCAACGCTAGTTGACTTCAGCAAGAATCAAGGGCACAGAGCATTTTGTGAAGAGGGTGCACAGTCTTTTAAAACATTTCTCTGTATCTGCAGTAATGAAAAGAAGTTATAGCCAGGCTACATCTATATGTCTAGTTTGAAGACTGCCTGTCTGTGCAAGAGAGAACCATCTGGATTTACTTTACAGTTAACTTTAAAATATATATATAAAGTTTCTCAACTTTTGCCAAACGACTGGAAACATAATGGTTTCTGCATGCTGTTAGCATCTCAGTACAGCTGCAAATGTCCATTAGGACAATCTCATGTAATTATACACTTATTCTTCCCATGCAATTGCTAAAAACACTGCTTTTCCAAATAATAGCATATTTTGTAGCAAAGAGGAAATCTTCCAGTCCACCAGGTTGGTGTGGGGGAGGGAAGTCTTCTAAAGCAGAACTTTACTCAAAGCTTTTACTCAAAACTAACACTAAAATTTCAAACCTTAGAAAACAGCACGTCAGATTTTTCCAACTGTAGCTCTAGTGTGGTCTGGCCAGAAATCTACCATTTCTCCCCCCTCTCTTTTTCTTCACCCAGTGTTTGTGGAAGAAGTTCAGTCCTTCCAAGATTAAGAAAAAAGGCTTTTGCTTCCTTCCACCCTCACCCCACTTCCCCCCAGGGTGGGGGACTTCAGTTCTCATCCTTTCACAGCTCCCAACTCTGCTGCAAAAACTACCACCTCCAAAGCTGGTCTATGGCATCTTTCCAGCCAATGTATTGCTCATTCCACTTGGGTGTCCTCCTTTTGGCACCTGAGGTTTATCTCTAACCTTGAATATTAGCTCTCCAGGTGATGAATTGCCTTTTACCATGCATCTGAGCAGAGCCTGGCACTGCTCTTGGTTGACCCGTGTGTTTAGAATATACACGAAGAATAACGGGATAAAGAGTTTTGCCCCAGGGCAACGTTCCCTGATGCAGTTGCTTTGCTAAGCCAGGCAGTGGGACCAGTGGGCGACCACAAGCAAGAGCTGACTGCCACCAGCAGGGACCTGCAGGCTGAAGGAGAGCAACTGAGAGGGTCGAATTCATGCACAGCTCCAGGAAGGCGGAGTGATCCATATGTTCAAAGCACTATCGGCAGATTAGCTAAGATTTTCAGAAATGACCAATAACATGGCAAACATCTGCTTTTAGGAGCCCAAGGCAACTCTTCAACTTTTCAGAGGGCAGGTGCTTACGTCTTTCAAAATAAGAGCCTTCCTGTCACGTTTCCCATGTGTTCAGGCTCCAAAGCACTCTAAGTCACTGGCTGTTCTCAAAACATCTCAGCAGCTAATATTTTAAACCTAACAAAAGCAAAACTAATGGAAACACACACGAATGGTCCCAAAAATAGCACACTTCCAGGAGGTGAATGATCCCTCCCTACACATTCTCGGGACCCCACAGAGAGGGGGCACAAGGGCCTGCATTGTTTTGACAGCCAGGCAGACAAACAAACACTTCTGTTTCAGCATAATATTCCCGGCACTCAAAATGCCCGCCTGAAAAAGCGATACCACAACACACTGTCATGCCATCGATCTGACATCAGAAGACAACCTGGCAGAGCAACTGCCTGAGAGAAGCGAGAGACCACTGCCTGTCCCGCGCCCACAGAGCCCGGATCCCACACCTTACATAGCCTCTTCTTGCCAGCACTGCCCTTCTGCCATATCGCTTTACCCATATTCCCCCATACTGGGTCACCTACAGGGATAAAAATAAAACAACCAGTGCTAGTTTCTGTTATATAGGGTCTGTATCCCCTCCTCCGCCAAGTTTCCCTGTTATCCGTACAGAATTAATTTGCACAACAACCTTCTGAGGTAACTTAGAAGGCACAGCGGGTTTCTAACATCTACGCTCTTTCGCATTTTAAGAGTGACTATCTGAATAATTGGCAGGGAGGAGCTTGGCTGCTCTGAAATACAGAAAGCTGGCTGGAGTGCTGCTGTTAGCATGAAACAGCAGCAAAACCAATGCCCAGAACTTGAACTGAAACTGTTTGTTATTCCTTCACATCTGTACTGCAGTATTAGCCACAGGCCATGACCAAGTCTGGGCCTGCTCCTTCTGGAACCGACTTCCAGCTTCTAAACATGGGGCGGAGGGGAGACAGAGGGGGCTGGGAAGATGTGCACTAACATTACAAATAACCAAGAAACTGAAACATAAGTCCCACTGAAACTTCATGGCACCTACCTTGAGACCCGGGTACTTTTGAAAAAACACTTGGGCAACCTGAACCTTTGGTCAGACACAGGTAGCACCATAGGGGAAGGTGGCTGTCTGGTGGTACACACGCAGGAGATAAAGATCTTTGCACACAGGTGCCATCCTACTGCTGTGCCAACACCAAATCATTCCTGTATAGCACAGCAGAAAGCAGCAGTGAAATGCTCCTACTACACATGCAGTGGTAAACTTAGCATTGGGCTTGACAAGGAGACAAGACAATAAAAAGATGGCTTTTGTTTTATTGTAGTCAACCCACAGACACCCCATTACCTTAGTCACACTGAGGCTAGGTAACTAAATTGCCAGGTTTAATGTTTCAGGTCACATCAGGGAATACTTTTACAAGCAGATGTAAAGATCGTCCTTTGGAGTGGGTAGCACTCAAGGTCAGAGTCAGCAAATCCTACTCTAAAAATAGGCTCCAGTTTCAAAGTCGGTAAGGCTTCTTTTGTCGTCCTGCCACACTTCACAGAGCCCAGCCACCTAGAGCACCTGCCCAAGCTCACAGGTAAGCCTGATCAATACAAGTTTTCTGATGTTTTTCTTGTGCTCCTTTGCTTCCTATTATAATCTAGTTTGGTAAACCAGGGAAACGACTGAGAGCTGGCAAACTTTCCAAGGCAGCTGTATTTCCAAGGGTGTTGCAGAGAAAAAAGCTTAAAACCATTACAGAATCAAAAAGGCTCAGAAAGTAGAATTTATTATTTTAAAAATAAAGTGGCCCTATTACAGAAATTTAATATATAAAATCGGAAATGAGGTTCTAAAACTGTATTCATATTAGAGGGAGAATTTCAATTATAATTTTAAAAGATGGTTCTCAAAATGCAGTTTTCCAAGCATTTTGTGACATCCATCCCAGAATGTTTTTTCTTTGATAATCCCTCCACCCTCCCAGTTAAATCTAACTTTTCCAATTCAATTACAATTCTCTCAGATGACACTGTGTTTAAGTTTCTTTGGGCACTCCCAAAAATATTTAACAAAATCTCAGCTTCATCTGTTTTAAATTAACCAGTTCAGGCAACAAAGAATGAGAGCAAAAGTAAGTTTTTCAAGAGTCATCAGTGACTTAGAAATTCATTGAAATAACTGGTAGTTTTGAATATTCACAGCAAGAGGCTTTGGGAAATAATTACACATAGGCTATGAGTCTTCTACTTTTAAAACTGTTTAAAGACAAATGTATTGCAAGAACTATTTTACAGTCCCTGAATGCTTCAAGCATAAAAATGATGGGGTAAAATAAAGAAACTGAAGTAAATGACAGCTTTTTGTCAGGACTGGGATAGGAACATAGGATTGTGTAATTCTTTACTTAAATATATTGCAGGTACCCCAGTATTTCCAGTTTTTTATGTGCAGCACTTTGCTTCATTCTTTTGGGGCTCTTTTTAGAGAAAGATTCTTTTGTAAAGACTTGCTCCTCCTCCCTTCCAAGAAATATTTGTACAAAATTAATATTTTTTTTGGTCTAGTGTTAGAAAAAAAACATCCAAAGAACTTTTGCTTTACTGTATCTCATTCCTCTGAGGCACAACAAGCGTCAGGTTTACACAGGAAAGCACACATCTCTTAGTGGCTATTGCTAGCCTGTGGAGCCTGAGCAAAATGTCATAGGGGTGGCATAACAGGGAGCACCACCTTCAAATTCATCTACTTAAACCATCCAACAAAGCAGGCTTTTGTTACTGCAGCTCACCAGCTCTCAGCTCAGCTGATGCACTTCAAGTCATGAAAAACTTAGAAACCAAAGCACTGTTTATATTCCTCCCAAGTGTAAACACTGCACTCCAGACAGCAAGCACATTGACTTCTGCAAGGAGAACTTTCCAGTGCATAAAACAACTCTCTGCTTAGTCATACTCAAAAAAGGGTAAGTACTTTTTTTGTCCTGAAAGAAAGTATGTAGCTTGCATGCTGGCTAGAAGGGAAAGAAAAAAAACTTTTCTTAAGAATTCAGGAACTCACTTGATAGAATCCCTCTTGCTATTTCTGGAGACCCTCAGTCATTAGAGCTGATTTTTGTCTCCCTTTAGCACTGAGAAAGTGCTTACATGGAGAAAGGTTAGTAAATTAGATTCAAGTCTTTTGTGCATCTTTCTGAAAGCATATGAGAACTTGTATTCTTCATCCTTACGTCCTGTCAGGTACTTCCCTCTCTTGCACACCATTGTTACAGATGCTTTCTGTCCAAGATCTTATCTTAGGTGGCTATTAAACTGAAAAAATAAGTAAATAAAAATACAAGCATTATTTCTGCAGTTGTCTGCAAAACTCAGGTATGGAACCCTGGAAGACAGATGTTCCCTGATTTCAGTGTCCTCTGATTTTAGCACAGCTAAATTCCTCCTACTAAATAAAAACATTCAAATGTCAGCTTCCCATACAACATCAAAACAGAAAACTGCAAACATTTTTCAATAACAAGCACCTCACGCACAAAAATAATTTCTTAACCGTAATTACAGGGTGTATTTTTTCCTCCTCATTTTACTGTTCATCTTTCAAGTTTAATGCTCATGGGAAAAGATAAATTCGATCCTTCAGGTGTTTGCAGGATGCTGAAGACCTTTCATTCCCAGCTAAACCAGCAGATTTTGCAATTGTTTGATATTTTCACAGAGAAGTACCTTTTAGTCAATGCTTATTAGATAAAAAGCATCTGAGTACAAAACTAAAGCTAGTACACACTTGTATGCACCAAATTAGATTTAATAAAGCCAGCACCAAAAAAGCCCCACTGGCAAAGGTGACTGATGTTAATATGGGCTGGGAAAGCTCCCAAGAGCAGGAAACATGGGTGGTAAAGAACGTAAAATATTCTGCTATATAAATATGGACTGAAATAGGCGTTGAGGCAGGGAAGTCCTGTGGTCAACGTCAGGCAGTCCAGAACAGCTAATAGCATTACAGTTGTTCCTTCTGAAGGAAAGAAGAAAAATCACCTTCTGTCTCCATTTTTCTTCCCACCATTTGTTTAGCCCGTATCATTGCACACTTGTACAGCACACCACCACCACTGGGCTCTGACCTTACTGGCGATATACAGCCTGCCTCAGGCACACAAACACAGCCCTACATTGGCAGCCAGGGTACACATGCTTGGGGTGACTGCAGCTACGCAGAGGAACTCCTCCTGGGTCAGGGCTGGAGGCAGGAAAGGGGAGAGGGTGCATAGGTCCTTGCAAAGGACAAAGAAATACAGTCCTTTACTCTGCACCTCCGCTTTTTGTTTTTCTTTTTAAATTTCTACAGCTGACTTGGATCTTAACTCCCAGGCATGAATCTTGCCAAATTGTTTGGCATCTATAATATACAAGACCTGCACAGCACAAAGAGCCAAAAATATTCAGAAACATAGTATTTTGTGATGCAGATAATGACTTATAGTTTTCAGTCTCAAAGTACTCAGAAACTTCCACCACATCTGGAAAACCAGCATTAGAAACGTACACGCCATCACTGCAGCTCTGACGTTCACATCTAAATATGAGCCTCGATTCCTGCCCCACATCTGTGGGATTACTGAACCGTAGGGCTTGTGGCTGCTGCCTCCATAAGTATTAGCTAACCCCCTGCAGCTCTGGGGTGGCAGGGCACGTCCCTCCTGTTGTACACATCTGAAAAATGGCCCTTACATCCTGCACCTTCCCAAGGCTTTCCTGGGAACATCTGAGTAGTTCAAGGGACCAAGAACAAGGTGCAGAAAGGAAACCTTTAATGGCCGTATCACTGCTCCAGCCACTAGACTGTGTTCCCTCTGTGAATTAAACAGCAGACAGACTGGCAGGTTTTCTTTTCCCCTTCCTTACGCTTGCTCTACTCCCTCCCCGTTTTGTTAAAAATAAAATAAGCTAAAAAGCACTATAAACAATTCCATTTGGCAGCTGTAGAGTGGATAGCGAACATAAAGAAGAGATTCCTTTGCTTTGCCTAATGCATGCTGCTTATCCAAATTAGCCACACAATTACTTCTATCAATGCAAAAATAGTTTAATGTTTTTTTCTAGTGCACAGCACTCGAGAATGACTTAAAATGCAGAGTAATTTGCCACAGTGTATGTCCTGAAGTGGCTCGCTAATGAAAAGAGGATTAACTCTCCATTATTCTGAATTACCATTTTGTGAAATCACTAACAATATTTTCATTTATATACGCATAACCCAAGGGGGAAAAATATTCCAGCCATCCAAGTGATTAACAAATAAAATTCATTAGATAACATGCACTTCGGTCTTATTTATGAAGAGAAAGATTAGGGTATAAAAATGCAGATGACTGAATTTTTATAATCCTTGTTCTGATAATACACTTAAGTCCATGACAGCATAATTGGTGAGCACCAGCAGTTCAGCATTATATTTGCATGCTGGATTGAGAAGCAGAACCTGCAAAATGAGGCAGGCAAATTGTGCCAGCTCTAGAAGTGTGCCCTGGTCCCACCGAGGCGTCCCCGGCATGCAGCTGGTGACTGGCCACTGCAGGCGCAGCAGCAAAGGGCAGCTCACGTGGCCTAGCCTTGGTTGGCACAGCAGAAAGCAAGAGAGGAGCTGTGGCTTGGTCACAGGGGAAGGATAGGATGGGGACACACAGGCTGCATAGCTTTCTGAGGAGGAGAACCTCACTAGGACAACAGCTCCTGCCACCTGACTCCCTGTGCTGGAGCAGCACCTCCAGGAGCAAGCAGGGTGCACTGTCCCTTACAGAATGGGCACAAGGACCAGCCCTACCCCAGATAGCTTTCACATCCAAGGTTACATCCCCCAAAACAAGGCGGCACCATTCTGGCCCAGAAGGAGCAGCAGCAGCGGTGGCAGGCTGCCCCAGGGTACCTGCACAGAGGTAACCCCACATGCCACCCAGCTGCACCGGCCTAATGCCCTGCAGGGGACAGCCTCCCACCCCACAGGTCTGAAAAACACATCTGAGGCTTCACTGTCAGGGCTTGTCTTAGGCCAAGTCACCTGTATATCCACAACAGCAATAAGGACAAGCACCAAAAAAATCCAGTCAATTTTCTTCTTCCTAGTCCAAGCAGGCTGGCCAAGGGAACGGCCTTCCCTCAGCTCTGTTCAGTGTGTGCAGGGCAGTCAGTGAGAGATGAGGTGAGATATCTGGTTCCTGCATAGAAACAAACCTCTCTGTCTTCTTCCCCACCCAAATACTTCATGGGAATTAATTCCAGAGCTCAGGTAGCTCACCAGCCCCTTTCTCCCCCTCCTCCTAGTCAAACTCTGTTACTTAGTCTAGAGTCAATCCCAAATACATCTTTTATTAGAGGAATTTCAACTGATGCTTGCTTGTGCTCTAAATCAATTTAAAAATCCCTGCAGTAGATAACATTGGCAAGGAATAAAAAACAAAGTTCAAGGAGCATATGGCTTCCCAGGACAGAGAGAGGAGTACTTCTCATAGGTCTAACGTTTAGAGAACTAACCAAGCTTCAGACTAAAATGGTGTTACAGTACCACAAACGATCGTTTGCAGATGTAGTTGTCCTGTTTTGAGGTCTGCAGTCTCAGAGCAGGACTGCTGCTGTAACAGACCCATGTGCTGTGGCTACCAAACATAACTACTGATTTCATTTCTCTCTCTTCCTCCCCTCCCCTTTTACAGAGCCATGAATAAACGCTCAGTCAGTCCCTCGGCATCAAGGCTCTCACGCGAAGATAATTCCTTACTAGACAAATAGTCTCTCTTATCAAGTTCTAGATAACAGCCTGTTCACTTTCAAAGTCAGACAGCGTTAGATTTGTATCTCTGACAGTCCAGCATTATTTACTTTGTTGGGTCTGCATGTAGAGTTAACATAACCCTGAAAGGAAAAGGGCACTTCTAGGGAATAGCTACCGGAGGCCCAGAAATGGGACTTCGCGTTACTCACAGGCACATAAGACTGAGCACAAGGCAAGTTTGCTAAAAACAAATTCTCAGAGCCCCTTATGCATCTCAGAGGACCACTTAGATAAACATCATCATGTTTTAGGAAGCTTGGCTGAAAGATAGATTCCCTTGCCAGTGAAAGCAAGCCAATTTTTGAACAAAGGTGTATACGTGCCAAACAAAAACTGACTCCACAATCTTGTCTAGCTTTGGAGTGCGAAACCAGGCATTGCTTGGCTTTTTCAAGTCCTACAGAGAAACAGAACATGACAGGCACAAAAGAGCCCAAGCCAACGAACCGACCCCTCTGGGTATGCAGGATGTCAGAGAAAAAGGGTCATCCTGCTTGCAGGAGAGCTCTGTAACTACCCAGATTTTTGTCATGAAAAGGCCACAAATGTCACCAGTTGCCAACAAAAACAAAATGTGGGAGTCACTACTCTCTCCCTGCAATTTTTTCCTCAAGTAATCAAAAACCTAAAAATGAACAGAATTCGAAAAAACCCTGACCTAAAGGCACCCAACACATCACGTGGGGATGCCAGCTGCCGTGTCTGTCAGGACAGGGCAGTGCCATGCCTGAGCCCATGAGTGCAGCACTGCACTGCTGCAGCTGTACTGCACACGCAGCTGGCACGGTTGCTGCTGGTGCAAGGGTTCCCATGTCACACACACTTCACTGGTTCCACCCAAGGTCCTTCAGCTGCACAGGACAAGGAAAGTTAAACACAGATTTAAAAAAAGAAAAATCACACAGCAAAGTAACAAAATCTGTTCAAGGGACAAAAATGTTCTCATAAACCTATGTTCCCTGCCACATCCTATGGCAGTGTCTTCGTAACAGCAGGGATGGGGAAGGTCCTGTGACTCAAGACAGTCAGTGGTCATCACATAGACAAGCCTTTAGCTTCACCCACCAGCTCCAGGCTGCTCTGTGAGCTCCCACTGCTCATAGTGTCAGTGCCCACTTCCTTAGTGAGGCACAGCCCTGAAGGGAAGCAGCGAGGATGAAGACCACGTAACTGGGGTACAACTAATGAGCCAGCAACTGAGGGATGCCAACCATATAAGGGAACACTAAATCAGGATGGCAGCTGAGGAAATCACAGCAGGCAGAAGAAAATCTGGAGCTTGAAGAGGTGCAAAAAGCTGACACCAAAACATTCAATACTAGCAGATAAATTTGACACACGATAGCATGTCCAAGAAACATGTTGTTCTACGCAATGTTAATGATACTCTGATTTTAGCTACAAGTTAACATCACACCATTGTTCCCTTCTATACTACATGCTTATCAGTGCTCCTCCTACCACTCGGTGTGTGTGCATCTACATTTAAAAAATGAAAATAAAAATAGTAAGCCTGAAAGCCTGGAAAGAAGGAGGTTCTTGCTCCTTAGCAAGAGCCCACCCTGCTAAACAATATTTTGTCAGTCAGTAGGAAGGGAATTGATGCTAAAAAGCAAACTCTTGTTCCCGGAAATAGCCTGCGTGGTTCATTGTGCAGGTCTGCAGTAAGATCTTGAATGTACAGAAGTGGTGCACTCAGCACTGACCTGAATGGGCATGCTCGATCTCACTGGGTTGCTGAAAATCACGTACAGGAGAAGCCTTTAGGAGACCTGCACTTAATGATAAGACCACATCTTACATTTCCTCCATTGAGTTCTATGAGCTACTCCAGACTCCTTGGATCAGGCTGCTACACCTGCCAAATTCTTACCAGTGGATTTTCCAAGAAACAAATTCCCAGTGGCAATCAAACTTTGGCAGTCACTTCGCCTTTGCTTTTGTTCCTGTTGCTGGTGAGCTCACACAAAGCATTCCTCACCTGGTTCAGGGGAGGCAGAAATCCAGGTGACAGTTCACGTCTGCCACTCAGCAGGTACATCCACCTCACACCCGGCCAGCGCAGCTCCCAGTGCCCCATAACCAGAGCAGAACTCGCTGGCTTTGTGCTTCCTCACCTTAACGTTCTGTTTTGGTTGCATTCCAGCTTCCTGCACGGCCTGAGCACACCACGCCATGGACAAAACGCCATCAGCAGGTTTGAACACTGGGAAGAAAAACGCATACATGGCAATCAAAGTAGATCCCGATGAGGATTACTGTACCCCAGGTGCATTTGAATTGGAGCGACTCTTCTGGAAAGGATGCCCGAAGTACACTCATGTCAATGAAGTCTGGCCCAACCTCTACATAGGAGATGAGTAAGTGCCCACTATCTCTGCATAGATGATGAGTAAGCATACATAGTAAATCTCCTCTACATAGGAGATGAGTAAGCTGTACTAGGTACAGCTCACAATCAGAGCAAGGTGTTTCTCTCCTCCTCCCTATTAGGTAGTATTGAGCGGTGACAGCCTGTTTTGGTGAGCTACTGACAGATACCAGAGCTCAGAGCACTCGGTGTGCCACGGCCCTCACAGAACATGCGCACACGGTTTGGGTTGCTGCTGCTCCAAGGAAGCACTGGTTGAATGCAGAGGGGTCTGCTGTTAAACACCGAGCAACACAGCAGTCACGGCAGTAGCACAGCCTGCAGAGGTTGAAGCTAGTCACTTCCATCTTTACACCACCCATTTTTAAATCATTCATTTCAAACGGTTATTTGTCATTTATCTCCGAGTGAAAGTCCTTCCACAGTTACACTGACTGAAGGGCACTTTCTAGCTCTGTTGTACCATATCTTTGTGCCATAGCCTAGGTTGGTTTGAACCCAACATGTAATTCTTGAAAAGTGACTGAAAAGACAGCTGAACTTGCGGTGGTATTTCTGTGCTTCCAAGCCTATGCCTGCATACATGGAGTACTCTGCATTTCCAAATTGCTCAAGAGATTAAAACAAATGGTACCCTGCTGAAAGGCAAAGCTGCAGAGATGCATCTCACTGATCAGACCAAATGTGATTTGGAAAAAAAACAAACAAACAAAAAAAAAACAAAAAACAAGCCTGCAAAACAGACTTGGCTCTGCTGAACACAGGACTAAGCTGAAACAGGCTATTCTGACATGCAGAGCCAATTGACACAGCAGACCGGCCATCAGAAAATCCCCCAACCCAAACCCTCAGCAGAGCAAGAGAGCCTTTCTTACCCTTTAGGCATTATTGGTACACTTCCATTTTCTTCTACACCCTTCTCTAACATGACATTTACTTTACACCACCATTCTAAGGCACAAGCAGGAGCCCCACTGACTCCAAAGCTCTCAATAATTTTTTTAAAAGGTCCTAAAATTCATCTGTTACCAGCTTATAAAAGAAGAAAGATGCACAGCTTTGGAAGTTATGAGGCTCCTAATATCATTGACCAATTACTTTTGTGGTGCCAGAGGCAACAGAGAGACACACTGGAGATCCGGGCTTTAACCAAGCAGGGGCAGCCACTGGGTGTGTGTGTGGGGGGGGGGGGGGGGGGGGGAGATTGTCTGCTCAAGAACAAGAGAAAATAGGTTTGAGCTGTTTTCTCCCCATCCTATTCTGCCCTTTTGTTAGATATTTCTAGATATTTCTAGTTCAAGATTCAGCAAAAAGCAACAGCTTCTTCTGGCATTCATTTCCTACTTCCCTGTTCAAAGTCACCAGAACTATTCTGAATGACGTGGTTAGGATAATTTCCCTCTTACCCCTGTGATAAAGCTCCAACTTTGCCCTCTGAGCAAAGGATCCCAACGAGACAACGGGTCTTTGGCCAGCCATAGTTTCTAAACCCAGGACACTCTCCCAATGACTGTCTTTCCTGTCATTGTTCCTGTCACGGTGGCTTGTTACACCTTGCAGTTGAGTAACTGCTAAGAGCTATGACTGAATAAAATGCACACTTCCACTTAGTACAAACTAAGCAGAGATATAGAAAAACAAGCTTCTCAAGAGATATTTACAGCTACACCCATTTAAGCCGGGCAGCTGTTTATTTCTGCAGGGGACAGGTCTTGAGTCAGGAGGAAAAGCAGTGGTGCTTCAAGGGGAAACAGGTCCCCCATGTGACCAGGAAAAATGAGAAAGCCAACAGGGAAGGAAAAAGAAGCAGGGAATGGTTTTGTGCAGGGGGTGAACAGAAGTAAAGCTGCACCAGAAAATGGGTCTCCCAACAAGAGGATGACTATCATCAGGCAGCTGAGGGCAAGCTTGACAGGTAGCACCAGAAAATTCAAGATGAGAACTGGTCTGCAGGCAAGATGCAGGTTTCGTTACCAGAACAGGCACTTGATCTGAAGCAGGCAAGGTCCGGGAACCTCTAATATTTTTCCTCAGCCAGCTCCACATCTTACCTCTGACCAACGGCTTCCTCCTCAGTGTGTCAGGGGGGTTTGTAATGTTTTATTTTAAGATCTTACTGTAGCCCTGGTCACCGAAGAGCTGCCATGGAGACATGAACAGATGTTGGGTGTATTTGCATCCTTAGCCATGCTAAATTAAGGTTGATCTTAAAAGAATTCAGTGGAGCTCATCAACAAAATCAAGTGAACACACACATGCAGAGTTTATCTTCAGAGCCTTCACATCTGTGCTTCATTCCTGCCTCCTGCATTTACAAGGTTAACATGACTTGTGACTGCTTATGGAAATGCTAATTAATTACCCTGACTACGTAACCACATCTTCCATCTAATGCAATACAGGCTATCAAGGAGCCCTGTGAGGCCACTCAATCCCTTTGTTACAAGGCTTCACTGCAGATGTTGCCCAGAGGCAATGAAATCTCCATGAGCCTGTCAGGCCCAGAATAATCAAAGCCTCAAAATATAACATGCTGTGTTCAGCTCCAATTGAAATTTTCCTCCAGCAAGTTCCAAGGACTTTTAAAAGACCAGACACTGGAACTTGTAGGAGACAGCCCAGTGATAGGAATAAAGACTGCTTTGCCAAGATTTTGATTCATCTGCTACCAGGATTAGTGCCTGCCTTTGTCCTCCTCACATCCTGAAGCCTTCTAAAGAAATAGAAAAGCAGCTTTGTCTTGCTTCCTTCTCTCACCGGTCACCAGGTTACTTGCATGGGCAGTTTTACTGGCTAATCCCAAACCTGCCTGGTTCACTGCAATTGCATGGAAAATCTCTGCCAGACACACAGCTTGTCGTTTCTTCTTTGTGGCTTGACAGTGATTGCCTTGTTGCTCAACACAATGTTTATGATTCCACATTCCTGAGTTTCACTGAATATTTTAACTGAAGACAAAGAGCTCCTAACATTTTTATTTCCTCTTAGCCTTCTTCTACCTCTCATTAGGATTTAAGACAATTTCAAGTCTTACTGTGCTCTCAAACTACTCCCACAGGAAAGGAAATATTCTGGAGACTAATTCCTTACAGCTTAAAAACAAAAACCAGACTTCTGGATAGGCACCTGAACTGAGCTTGCACTTCAAGACAGTGAAGGTCTATGTTTGTTCCTGTAGAGCCCCAGGAGTTACAGTTTTGAGAACTAACTCACGTAAGGTTCAACAAAGCATGCATGTAGCTCACACCTACAGATCAGAGCCTATGATAATTAAAATATATAACTTTAAATACGTTCTTGACTCTCCCCTTTCCCTTCTCCAGAAAACAATACAATATGTTTCTTTCCAAGTGACTAAGTAGAAAGACAATTTATGTTAATCTACAAGAAAACAGATGGTACTCACTCAGGGCAACAAACAGTTACCTCCCACTGGTTAGCATTATGAACTCCTAGGACTTATATGAGTATTAATCATAGAAAAATAGGAGAGCATGTAGATTTAGATAGAACAACACTCATGAGGACATAGTTTCAACTCTGTTAGTATGAGAATCTGCCAACTGTAACAGCAGTTTAACAATCCAGAAAATCAGATCTGTAACACTGGACAATAAACTTCGTAAAACACCATTTCCAAGACAAGTAACACTTGTCATCCAGCCTTCCCCAGACAATGTCCCAGTCTACTGATGATTTCTAACACTTGATGAGGCACACAAGTGACTGAAGTTGGGACCGCGAACTGGCTACATCAAGTGTGTTTGATGTCTTTGCTATATAGACAGCTGAAAGGAATTTCCTTTATATATGTTGTATCACTTGCAAAAATGCATGCATACACACACACAAGAAAAAAATCCACCATTTGGGGCTAGAGGAAAATTGGCTGCTAAATCTTTTCCTACTACAAGTTATAAAGATCTTTTTCAGTACTTTCAGTGGTACCAAAAAATTCTTCTAATTCACACTGAACAGGAGGTATCCACAGAAATGGAGCAACACCTCAGAAGGAAAAGGGGATACAATGCTACACTATCACTAGACTCCCTCAGTGCTACAGGAAATTGGGTCAGTATTATTGGAAATTCTCTACATCTCTCCTCAGGAGGGAGAGCTGCCAGATTTTCTTAAGAAAGTGTCAGTATTGCCTATATTCAGGATGCTTCTTTCTGACACTGACCATCTGGTAAGTTACCATCCTGCATTACGCTTCCCTTCAGTGTTTAAGAAAATGGAAAAGTTTGAGAACAACAATTCCTCTTCTAGTAATGTGTTGCCTCAGATTTCCTTGTGTTTTGTCAATCTGGGTCACATCTATCTGTGGGCTTTAAGAGCCTATGCTGAAACATGCTTACATTGCTCAACCTTTGCACCAAGTTTAAGAGACTTGGCTCTACTTAGAGCTTATAAACGTACCAGTTGTCTAGTCAGCCAGTACCAGCTATGAAGAGCCGACTTTCCCGTGGAGGGAGCTGCTTTGCTCACTTTCCTCGTGAGAAATCTCACAGAATTCCTTCCCTTCTTTTAGATGCGCTTGGATTTTTATCATAAGCCACCTTCTCTTCCCTTTGTTAACTGCTGTTAAGATACTTAATGTGAAGGTGCAGGCTGTGGCCCTTGCAAGTTTTTTTTCCCTCTCTTCCAAATCCCATTGGTTTGGGCACCTTCCTGACAGAAGTAGCTGGACTAAAGCTTGTTCATGGCAGTATTCTGAAAAGAGAAAAAAGAGAATTGATACACTGGAGATGGCAAATTTAAAGGAAGGATTCTCTTTTACATTATAGCTACTTTACTTATATTGTTGCTTTCAGAAGGCCAAATTTGCTGCAGCACTTGCCTTTTCTTGTACAACTCTAAGCTTTAAAACTGACAGCAGGCACAGTTAAAGTCTTGGGCATGTCCTTTACGTGCCCTTTCACAGCCTAAGAAAGATGGAACCATCTGAAAGCGGATGACATTTTTGTTTGGGTCAGTTGGTCCCTCTGGGTGGTGGTCTGATATCATGAATATATCCCTACATGAAAGTTATTTCACCTCTGATTTTCACCACTTGGGTGGCATTCCCATATCAAAGTACTTCCCCTTGCCTCAGAATTTTCAAAGCATCTTTATGAGTCCATCTGTCCTACAGTAAATGCAGGGTCTGATTCAGCAAAGGACTGAGCTTTTGCTTATCCTGCTTTGCTATACAGAGAGGGACTTATGGGTATGCTTAACTTTTAACATATGTTTATGTGCTCTGAATTGAAGAGCTGATGAGTTTTTACATGGGACCAATCTGCCCAGTTCATCCCTTACTAAAATGAATTATACTGAAATTTTAACTGTTATCTCCCAGCGCCACACTTCACCTCCTCTGTGTAGAAACACACTCAGGGCAGCCACTGGAGACCACAACTGCATCATGTAAGAGGAAATCAAGTGCTAATAGCACAGATGGTGAAGATGTACGAAATGAAAACAATTGAAAGAGTAATCAAATGCTTATGGCTTCACCTACACTGGCAATTATAGCAAACTCCTCTTTACAATGGCTACTTTAAATTCAATCACCATCACAAAAATAGAAATATTAATTGCATTTTATTAGGAAATAGCAGCACTCAAAGTGGGGAAAAAAGCAAATATTGTTAGCTCAACTGTTAGAGTCTGGTATTGAGCCAATTACAAGGGGAAAACTACCTGTGCCACTTTCAGCTGAAAATGAATTAGAAATTGCACAATAAATCCTCCAAAAAGGTACACAATTCATACAACAGTCTCTGCTATCTAACTATCCCATGCTATTAGTCTGGATACTTGCAAATATTGATGCTTGATGTATTCTTTCTGTTCATCTAAAATAATAATGGTTCAAACACCGTAAAAACTGCAAGGAAGATCAAAATTATTCCCCTATTATCCTTGTGATATAACCCGGAGTAGCAGACAAGATGAAACAAACAAAAAAAACCAGGCTTTGGTTAGAATAAGGAGGCAGTGAAGGATACTTCCACAATAGTATCTACACTACAGATTCAGCTGAGGTTGAAAAGCAAGCCAGTCCTACACAGAAAGCTGGAGCTCACTGGGTGGCTAAAGCTGGTCCAAGCAAACATATCAAGGGGCACAGTCACATTTGCATTTTCAGGTGTATGGTCCCCCTTCATGAAAATTAACAGCCTACTTCTAGCTCTCTGCTAACTAGCAGTCAACATGCTGCAGATACAGCATGAACTGTATGATGGCAATGGCAGTCTTAACTCACGCAACGCCTGCCCCACAGCTTTTATTATCAAAATAAAAAGATGGATTACACGGGAGTGAAAAGGCAGATCAGTATGACAAGCAGTGGTTCAACTGGGCAGTTTGCCTAGCTTCTGGGGAAAGGTTTCAGAAGAATTAATAAAGTTTTCAAAAGAATAGCAGAAGCATCTTTTATGAAAACATACTTATCAAGTGTAAGACTCTGGGGATGGAGTGGAAGGAAAAAGCACGTAAGCGCTTCCGAAAATCTTAGTCTTAGTATATGAAGTTTGAAACCAAGCACACTCATTCCTGAAAGAGTAAATATCACTTAAGCTCCCCTCTAAGACACATATTCCAAAGCTCAAGACAGGCATCTCTTGCAATCCTGTGAACACTATTTTATATCGCACAGTAACTGTATCCTAAGCACCAAGAAAAACTGAATATACACTCTCATGTCAAAAACAGTGGAATAAGTATCTCCCCAGGTATCTCCTTGGTAAACTTATAATTTACTTAAAGGAAGAGATTTCAAAGAAGATGATTTAGTTAAGTCTAAGCTCTTACAATGAGCTTTGTACATCAGCATTCAAGGTAGATCTGTTGCTGCTCCTCACTCCCTTTGCAAGCCATGGGCAGCACTGAGTGAGCACAGAGTGTGAGTGAGTGTACAGCCACACTCCAACAGGCCAAGGCAAAGGCCGATCTGAATTCCAATGCAAAATGAACAACTGACTGTCTTTTGTTTAATTAGAAAGAGGAGGAGGATTAATCCCATGCTGGGCCCCAAATTCACAGCATGCAGCTATGTGCAAGGCTGGGTACGGAAGACATGTGACAGAAAGGGAAAAAACAGAAAAGCCTGGGGAACCAGGAAATTTCCTCAAAGCCAGGGCACAACACTAGACCCTGACCTAAAAAGCATTGGCATTTTAAGCACTGAAAGATTAGGCAGCATAGGAGCAACTGGATGGATATAGGTTTAAGATTTTCATACCGAAACAAATAAATAAGGACCATACACAACCAGCCCAATGCATGCTAACCAACTCCAGTTCCCAGGAACTCTGCCAGACTGAGCTGGCTGCTTTTGCAGTTAGTGAAAGACAGTACCTCTTAATTCTGAACTCCTATTAAAACAACGGGGACACTGAACACTTAAAAAAAGATCCTGAGCCATAGAAAAAGACTGTAAGCACACCTGTCAGAAACACATGCATTAGATGCACTCACTAGGACAAAAGGCAGTCTCCTGAGAACCTAATCTAGGAAAAAGGAAAATTGGATTCCAGGTGAATGTAATAGTGTCAAACATTAATATGATTATCATGTGAGCTATTCTTTGACATTATCCTTGCTCAGAGCATCATCATCATTTAATTCAAATGCTTTTTATTAGCCTGAGCAGTGCTTGCAGAAACCAAGTTTGGCAGTATCTATAGTCCATCAAAACGTGCTTCAGTTTTCCACTGACCTTAACTACAATGCAATACTACTTGCTATTCAGCGTGTAGGACTTGCAGTGATTCTAGCTGAACACAGTTTTCATCTGAAAACACCAATCTTTCAATTGTTGGATTCATGCTTTGGGCCAAGTCCAGTGAATGGAAAACTTTACCCTCTATTCCAGGATCACAGAGGCAAAACAAAATAAGACCATTTGGAAGCAGAATTTGTAGTTGACATCAAGCATGTCAATTTGGCCAAAACCCGTGGTTATTCACTACCCCTTTACTCTTTAGACAGTACAACTTTTTAACAGTTTGGGGTTTTATTTTTAGTTTTTTTCTATAAGTATTGGCCATCTTTACAGGCCAACACTTAAATGCCTCTGCTGGCCAAGTATATACAGCACATCTACCTCAAGAAAGAGAATTCTAAGGAGTAAGTCTCCTAAAATGAGGCATAAAAAGAAAAGTCCAAGTCAATCACTGCAACAAGAACACAAAAAGGAGGAGTCAGTACTGTCTAACCTGAGGTGAAGGTAGAAAGTCACAGCACTAGCAGCAAGATATGACTGCCTCTCTGTCCTCTAGAGTCTACTGAACTTAGACAGGGATCACACCACTAACTCAATTTTTATTTACTTTTTAAATCATTGCATGATGGATGTGACATTATTTCATAGTAAAAATGCCAGCAGGGAGCATTCCTGTCCAGAAGGGAATTTCTGCAGCGAGAAGGATCTACTCAGAACAGCCAATTATTATGAGCTTAATTTAAATCAGAAAGAGCATAGGTAAGACCTTCAGCATCTATACCCTAGTTAACTGCTCTAATCACTACATTCTTGACTGCTCAGAGTGGGATTTTGACTTTGACAGAGGGTGGGAAGGTGGAGTCAACTTCAAGCCATTCTGAGCTGTCACCACCAGAGTTATGAAACACAACAGGTAGCTCAGAATGACATCTTGTGTGACAGCAAATACATTTACACATTGAAATGTTCAGGAAACATTCACAGAGAGAGGTACTTTTGGTTGGAAAAAGCTGTTTCACATCACGCACTAATTCATTTATGGCAGCAGTAGTTAGTGAAAATATATTAACAGAATAAAGCCTATAGAATTATTTCTTTCTTTTTTTTGTAAAAAGCAGTAACCTTCCTATGCACTAATGAAACTTGACAGCTTTTCCAGAACAAAACTTTCCAGAATTAAAAGCTTTCTGTAACACAATTGTTCAGACAAATGAATTTTTATGTGCCTGACCACAAATTCTGTACTTTTTGAGGGATTTCAGGCATCTGGCAAGCACTTACAGCAGGTACTGGACACACAAAAACCTAGGATTTTCTCCTCTATCTCACATCCCTTGTCCAGGAGAAGAGAGAACAAAAATACATATGATATTAAGCTAAAAATATTACTTTCAGCTTTCACTGGAGGCTGATAACCAATTTTCTTATCTAGTTCTTTTTGCTTTACATCTCTGGTTTAACCCAACATGACAGTAAAAGGAACCTGATAGGGAGCTGTGACCACAGGAAGGGTGTGGGGTTTTTTTTCTCTCTTTTTTTTTTTTTTCAAGAATAAATGGAGGGGGGGGGGGGAAGCTCAGTAACTTCTTTTAGAGATGAAGAGTTTCTTTTTGAAGAAACTCTTTATCTTACTACTCACATATCACTGACTCTTCCATTAGTTCTGCAATATCAAATGATGGGAGAGAAGGGGAAATCAGCGTTCATGGGTCCTATTTCAAGTTCTGCCACCAATCTGTTTTTTACAACCTTAAATAATTCATTCTATTTCTTTCAGTATCTCAAGTTTCTTCTTGTATAAGATGGATATTAGCCAGTATTCCTGTGTTACAAGGGTGCCAGGAAAATAAATTCATTTTTAAGGTGTTCCCAGGGCCTGGGAAAGATAGTTAAGAACTACAGAGCGGTCATTCTCCATAAATGACAACATCTTAAAATCTTTACAATGGCAAATGGCTGATTTTGAAGAATTACCAGTTTCATTAACACTTAGCACATATCAAATCAGATTTTGTTGTTTTTCCTGGCTTGCTGGATGAGTAAGAAGCTTCTTCATTTACAGGACCGTTTTTGTTTTAACAGGAAAACTGCGTTAGACCGCTATAGCCTTGAGAAGGCAGGCTTCACCCACATCCTCAATGCGGCTCACGGTCAGAAGAATGTGGACACAGGGCCAGAATATTACCATGACATGGCTGTGGAGTACCATGGAGTGGAAGCAGATGATCTCCCCACTTTCAAGCTCAGCCAGTTCTTTTATTCCGCTTCTAAATTCATTGATAATGCACTTCAGGATGAAAGAAGTAAGGAGAGTGCTGAAATTGGTTAAAAACAGGACAGTTTTTACTCCATCTGATTATAAGTGTAGTTCACCACATCCATCTCTGTGGGAGTGAAACAAGTCCAATACAATATCAGAGAGAATTCAAAACCAGTAGAAGGAAACTATTTGGATAGTGATAGCAACTGGACCTTTCTCACTGCAGTGCAGGGTACCAACCCAACCCAAGAGCCCCTACACCAAGCTGCTGGACAAAGTCCACATCACAATTTGCATTAAGGTCTCCTGTCCAACACAGATTTTTTGTTGTTTTGACTCCTTCATAAACAGCTCTGAGACCAACAGACGTTGCATAGGGTCCTTGAATTAGCTGTCTTTTCCTCAAATTAGTGCCTATTGAGAAAGGTTTAATGAAAACAGGCTGCATAGTGGTGATAGTGGAATACAAGTTTTTTGCAAAGATTTCAGGCTGTCACTCCGCAGCTTCACTCCCTACAAGTACAAAACCCACCTTCCTACCTGGCCATCAGCTCTACCCCAAGCTGTAACACAGATTTCTCTCTGCCATCTAGCAAGGAGCTGGAGATGGAAACAGCTCTGACAGCAGAGATCTAGAAACATTTTGTTAAAGCCTTTATTATTTCTCAGCTTGATTATACCAATTCATTATTTGCCAACCTCCAGCAGTGTTCTATCAGAAGGTTTTAAACTGATGTGAAGAGCTACAAGCCTAGGCCTCACATTGGCTTTCAGTATCACTCCTACTCCTCCCCCCCCCAAAATACTTTATCTCAACAGTATATTTTACCAGAAACCAGCAGAGAAACTTAAGACTCCCAGCCAACCTACAAAGACCTTAATACCAGAGAGTCACATATCAAGTTGCTAGTCTCCTGTCAGATCCTGTTCTTGGCTGTTTAGCTTAGCTGTAGCAAGCTACCACCTGGCTTACCCCCAAAAGCCATCCAGGTCTTTACAATTTTAGCCTTTCAGTTAATGCAGTCTACAGCAAAAGTCTCTTCCCTTGCTTAGAAGAAAGTCTTGAAAGCAGTTGTTTTAAAATCAAAGTCCTAATAGAAGAGAAACAGCTCGAGGAGCTTGCTTACTTGTGAAGAAAAAGTACCTGGCATTGCAAAAAGTCTGTCTGAAGCACTGCCTTTGGGAAGGAGTGGATAACTAAAACACACCTGTGTCTAGCCATGGCTGAAAGCCAGAGGTCAGTATCAAACTGGAGTAGCTGAAGTAAGAAACACAGACTTCCTTCCTGTTCCTGTAATACCTTTGTCTGCTGCACTGAGGTACAGAAATAAGCACAAGCAAGGCTGCAAAGTCTAGAAAAAACTTGCATCCCAATACCTATAGGGGCAGGGGAGGACAGGACAGGGGGAAGGTGAACCTTCTTGTTTCAAAACCACATCAAAGAACTGTCCAGCACCAAAACAAAAGATCCAAGTCAAAGAGTAACTGGATTCATTTCTACCAGAAAAAAATCTGCACTTAAGTAGACCTTACCAGCTGCAGTAATTTCTGTAGCTGCGCACTGACTGCCACATCCACACAGTTTTTAAACAATGGGAACAGATAGCATCCTATCTCTGAATGCACATCTGGTCTAGAAGATGTTGTGCATTTCAAGGGCCTAATGAAACAGCTATTTAACTGCAACATCCTGACTGACAGGAAGCATCCAGATTCCTAAATGATATTTTATAGTAAGTAACCAAGTGCCTTTCCCCAGTGGTAATGAAATAGGACTGCAGAACTCAGTATTTGGGGCTAAACACTTCTGATCAGTGGCATAATTACACCCATTACTATGAAGTCATTAGTTACTCTGCATGAGAGTTCAGGAAATGTGAACAGAGAGAAGGGAAAAAAAATGTTTCCACCTTTTGATCAGAACGTGTGAATGAATTTGCTTCATCTGTACACCACACTGCTTGAGGTGTAACCTTCACAGCCAACCGAGTGACCAAATACACTGACTACATGCCTTTACACAACGCTTTCTGCTGAGATGCTCAGTAATCAATATTGTTGAAACAAGCTGTCACACAAATGAAGAAGCCTCTTCTTCTGCAACAGGCCAGAAAACCTGGCAATTTAGATGCTGCCAAAACAGTTCTAATGTGATAACTCTGACTCTAACTTCAAAATTTTTGTCATGGTTAAGAAGCTCCCTCATGAGAGCAGTATTTGCAGACTTTGAGCATGGACAGATGGATGTAAGAAAGATGAAAATAGCTCAGCTAGGAGAGCAAACTTTAGAGGCAAACTCAAACTGTTCACAATCATGCATGCTATCCTTCAGCTGTGCATAAGGATTTCCCAAAACACAGAATTCAGGCCTTAGGACAGCTTAAAATTTTATACCAGGGAGGCTGGTATAAAAGAAAAGGCACTATTTTAAGGAACTTCTAAGTTCCCTTCTATGCTGCAGATTTAGTACTCATTCTCTTGGTGCTTTTGTTCCTCAAAATGTAAAACGGAAAAGAATAGCATTTTCTTTTCATGTAAAGATGTCGTGGCAAAAATTACCTTAGAGATGGATTAAAAAAACAAAAGCAATGTGAGAAGAAAACATGAGATAGATGTAAAGACCTAAAGCATTTTACCAAAGACACCTCAACATTTACCACTCCATCTGGCTCTGGAAAGTAAATGCTACATCTAGACAGATTTTCAAGAAGCACAAGCCCAAGCTAAGAGACAAGAGTAGTTCGGGGACCTGTCACCACTCAGCAGACCTCTGGCTCTACATACTGCTATTTTATGTCCTCCAAGGTGCAACTGAATATAACTGGCCAAAATCAGAGAGACTGCAGGAGGATTCCCTCTTGGGGAAAGACGACTTAGACTGGTCCTTACCATCAAAACTGAAGAGACCACAGAGCAGGACAGAAGGGCTATGGCTTTGCAGAATAGTACCAGCATTTTGCTACGGTAGGCAGTCAGACTTTGAATATACACAAAAAAGCAAGATCTTCATTTTCCTACAACAAATGGCATTTCAGAAAGTTGTATGGCAACTTTTTGCCTTTGTTGATATAATACGAAACTACATTTTCTCCTAGATCCCTTCCTTCCCACACACACAAAAGCAAAGCTTTCCTTGTCCTATCTTGTATTTTATCACCTCAATAGCAACCCATTTACAAGGTAGGAAGCTGTAAATAGAAGCATGAGGGGCCAAACAAATGAGAGTTTTCATCCGTTTCAAATATTTGGAGTAATAATAGAAGGGATTATCATTTTCCAAGAGAGGAAGAAGCACTTCTAGTTATCAGAGAAACTGGAATTTTGCCAAGATGCCTCTAAGACTATCTGCTGGGATTAGGATGCAGACTGTAACCATTAATCCTCTAGTGTTGGCAGTTCTTGATGCATCCATTACACAGCAATGCTACTTGTGCCAACACATCCTCTTGTGCCTGGAAGCAAAGGAGTTAAATTGGCAGGAGTCATGTCTTTGTACCTAACACTTTTCACTAGGCATAACTGACAAACTATTATTGGCCCTGATAGGACTTTTTTTTTTTTTTTTTCCTGTGGCAATTCAGCTTAACAGGGTGTCAGAGCGCTCCAGATCTACTTTTTTCAGCAGTTCAACCCTTTGTGTGACTCCCTGAAGGGCTTTGCATCATTTTGGAAATCTTTTGAAGTGTTTTGAAACCTGTCAGTCAGACATGAACCCACTTACTATTACTCTTCCTCCACACCTCCCTGGACATGGAGAATGCTGCATCCTTACTAGTACCTTAAAACAAGGGCTTTCTGCCACTGGTCCAAAGGTAAATTAAGCAATGTCACAAAACTAAAACATGAACCACATCTATCCAGATACACAAAAAAAAAAATGTTAGCAGAGACTCTGTATTTACTGTATACAAAACAGGCACTGCTTCAAGGAAGTGATTCTATAGAACAATCAGAAGTGGGTGACAAAAATCTTACTGTCATTCCAAATGACAGGGTACAGTTCACTAACCAGAGAAGATCCCAAAAGCAGCTTCTCTGCAGTTTAAGAGATGGTTTCTTTCTGTCCACCTGGTAGTCTATTAAAGTCTCCAGCCTTTCTTGCCTTCTGCCCTCAAAATATTATTACTGAGCCTTAACGAAGCCCTGTCAGCCATATATTACAAATCAAGTACTTGGGCCAATTGATCAAGTGATGTGATCTAGATCTTGAAGGAAAATGGTGTCAGAACAAAAAAAATTTCCAATTCTGTCAGCCCCTAAAGCATTTGTAAACAACTGTTGCAGAGATAAAATCAAAGATACCTGGTTTAGGATTAAAAAGGCAATCTCCAACGTAGACTGCGTTCAGGTACTACAGAAAGCCTCAGTTTCCCCACCTGTAAAAAGATGGACCTTACAAAAATGCTGGTAAGGGTAGTCAACCCCCCAAACGGAACAGAGGCACTACAGAAACCGTCACTGTCAAAAAAAAACAACAACAACAAACAAACAGGAAAAAAAACATGCCATTTTCTTCTCTGCATAATCTCTCTTTGTTTCCGCAGATAAGGTCCTGGTTCACTGTGCTATGGGTCGCAGCCGGTCAGCCACACTGGTCTTAGCTTACCTGATGATTTACAAGAACATGACAGTGGTGGATGCCATTGAGCAAGTATCAAGGCACCGATGCATCTTGCCAAACCGGGGCTTCCTGAAGCAGCTGAGAGAACTGGACATAGCGTTGGCATTGCAGAGGAGGAACACCAAAAACAGCCTACCATCCAGTGATGACGAGACCAGCACCATGATCTAGCATTGCTCCTGGCAGGACTGTGCTACTGGAAAAGAAACTTCATAAAAGGAGGGGAGGAAAAGGTGTAGTTAATCACACAGTCACAAGGATCTTTTGTTATCTGGAAGGAAAAACATCACAGCCATTTCAAATGGTGTCAGGATGGGAAAAGAAGGGAAGCCAAATTTAAAACGCTTGTTCTTAGGATATCCTAGCTTTAACAGTTCCTCATGACATCAACAAATAAAATCTTCTCTGTAAAGGCTTTGCAGCACAAAAGCAGATACAATGTAAACAAAACCCTATTCTGAATACCCCCAAAAATCCTGATCCTAGTCCAAGCACATGACCTTTAAAAGAGAGGAACTAGCCATTCCTGAAGAGCTTTTGCAGGAAAAATGCTGAAATAGTTGCAGCACAGATGAAGTGTTCAGTCCCAGAGTCCTGAAGGATTTCCCAGGAGTTTGCCTTTTTACATTGTTTCCAGGCATCCCCATTTCTTCACATAATCCAGGGCAGCACAGTGTTTAGAGAGCCTCCAGATGATGATCAGCTATCCAGTCTTCACAACAGACTTAACAGCACAACATGCAAGCTAGAAACAAAGCAAGATCCTTCAAAAGATCAGATGCATAAGCAGATACAATGGGTAACAATTCAAGGAGATATACAAGCATGACATTTTAGCAGTTTCAGTTTTGTTTCTCCTAAATACTTCAAATGCCTGAATTTTAAAGAAATCCTACACATACATTATCCAAATCAATTTACTAGGCCACACACACACAAAAAAAAAAAACACCACCCTATCTCAGTAACCTAACAAAAGAGAAAGCTGCTGCTGTGCTTCCAGACACCACTGTTACCAAATGTTTCCTCCTGTCAGCTTTAGTCACCCCAATACATTATTGTGCTCAAATACAGTTGCTAAGGCTATTTATTGACATTAGTCCAAATATGCAAATGGAGATACCAGATCTACTTTTCCACCTACATTTTTTCAATGTATTTGATACAAGTAACAGCAACCGCGTTTAGATAACATACGAGCTTTGTCACCTCAACGATATTTGATCTTCTTGAAACATACTGTAGAGAGGGATCAAAATTGAACCATGTTTACCTTTCTTCCATCAGTGAAAAGGTCAAGTCATCACTCTCTCCAGTGGAATTTTGCTTAATTCAATGTATCAGGCAAAAGCTATTTACTACCCCATTGCGTGAGAGGAATGACCCAGCCAGCAAGTACAGGAGAGCTCTTGCCTTTACCAGCTGGAAAAATCTCTGTAATTTTGGTGCAGCACGGACTGTAGGAGTCTTGGATTCTTTAAAAAAAAGAAAATAAAACACACACACAGGTGGGGCAGAATTGTACCACTGAGTTCTGTGAGTATTAATCGACAAATCAAACAGAACAAAACAGACCTTGAAATCCTTTTTTGCAGATGTTAATAGTTCTTTACCAGCTTAGCATCTCCAGCATGAAAGCCTTCTATTCATTATGTCCGGCAGTAACACTGCAACCAAGGCTGTAGACATGCATAATGCAATGCTTTTAACTTCTCACTTGTATTTGTGTGTAATAAATACCTTACCCACAAATTCTCAGACACAGCAGAAGACAATAAATACAACTAGACTACTGTTAAAAAAATATAAAAGTGATAATATGAAAAATATTCATGACTGGAATACACAGACTCAGGGCCTTCCAACAAAGTCAGTCTCTTTTCACATGGATTATTAAAACAGAAATCTAAGGCAACTCAGAAGAAGACATTTCTCAGTACAAAAATAACCAAGCAGTCAACATGTAGGTTTTAGTCCAGAAATCCTTGGAAGGGTTCCCTCAACTTTTTCCATCTACCTGAAAAGACCTTCAAATGCACCTTTTCAGAGCACCTCACTGTCTACTGCAACTAAATTCACAACGCAGACATCCAACAACTCTCCCAGCCTTATGTCTGACACGTGCATTTCAGACATGGCCCTGGTCTTTCATTTACCCTGATGGAGAAAGCTGAATGCCTTCGCGTCTAGGGAAGCAGTCTATTTCTTAGCATTAGCCTTACAGACAGGAACTCTGTATCAAATGACCTACTAAAATACAAAAAAATCTGCTTCAATTTCCCTCAGTCAAGCCATAGGTTATTCATTCTTCTACCCTGCAAGATAGCTTGCTGACTCCTGTAACTGGAAGAGGATCTATAGCTGATTTGCATTCATAATTGTATGTGAACGAGGTTTTATGGGGGCCTGGAGATAGATGTTTCTTTTGCAGACTTGTGAAAATACATGGGGAAAAATATATATATTTCCTGGGGGTTCTGCCGCTTTACGGGAAACTGACAGAGCCTTCAAACAGCCACCTCCCAACTACTGATACCAAGCAAAATACTAGAAACTCTTACGTACCTCCCACTCGTTTTGTCCTGCACAGCAGATTAAGCAACTGGCAAAAGGCAACAATGACACAGCAACCAAAAAAACTTAAACCACAATTTCCAAAGTACAGGATTCCAAGCTACTCAGAAATTAGGAGCTGTCATTCTAACATGGACATGAAAAATAGGACTAAACAAAAATAAGTATATCCATTACATACTGCATTTCATTGCTTCTACACATACTACTTGAAGGTCTTGAGCATGATCTCACAGAATCAAAGTAGGTCAACGTTGCAAGGGACCTCTGGAGGTCAGTCGTCTGGTCCAACCCCCTGCTCAAGCAGGGGACACCTGCAGATCGGTAACCAGGACCGCATCCAGGCAGTTCCTGAAAACCTCCAAGGAAGGAAACTTCACAACCTCTCTGAACAACCCGTACCAGTGCTCAGTCACCCACATAGCACAGAAGTGCTTCCTGACGTTCAGAGGGAATCTCCTGTGTTCTAGTTTGTGCACACTGCCTCTTGTCCCAGCACTGGGCAACACTGAAAAGAGCCTGGCTCAGTCCTGGCTGCATCCTCCCTTCAGGTATTTATGGACTTGGATAAGATCCTCCTGAGCCTCCTCTTCTGCAGGCTGAACTGCCCCAGCTCTCTCAGCCTCTCCTCATAGAAGTGCTCCAGTCCCTTCATCATCTCGATGGCCCTCAATGGGACTCTTTCCAGTATGTCCAAGTCCCTCTTGTACTGAGGAGCCCAGAACTGGACACAGTATTCCAGGTCTGGCCTCACCAGTGCTGAGCAGAGGGAAAGGATCACCTCCCATGACCTGCTGGCAATACTTTCCCTAATACAGACCAGGGTAGCATTAGCTTTCTTTGATACAAGGGCACACCACTGTTTTGTGTTCAAATTGCACTTAATTAAGCTCATTTAATCATATATAGTAGATTGGGGAAAAAATACCGAGTTTAAATGACTCAGCTGAAGTCATGATGAAGCCAAAACTGTCACCCACCTTACATATTCTTATGAATTCCCTCCCCCCACCACAAAGCTCAAAGCAACAGCTTTTGATTGATATATGCCCCATGGCTTCACTACAGAAGATTTGACCTATATCTCCACATAGGTCATAAACAACCCTGAAAACACATAGCTTTAATACAGAAAACTATGCTCAGTAATGGGAAGAGAAAAGAAAAAGACAGTCATAGGTCATTACAATCTTGGTCAGCTTACTTACTCGTAAATGTCTCGGCCTCTACAGAACAGACTGTAATAGAACAATCCTAAGCACTACAGATACCTCTATCAGGTCCATTCTTTTTATTTACCACACTGTATATTAGTGTTTGTTTCCATCTACTATGGACATATCAAGCATCCCCCCAAAACCAAAAAACTGAAACACAGTAGACTAATGTTAAAGTTTCATACCTTTAGAAGTCCCCTGCTTCGGCTTTCATTGTCCATCTTCTAACACAATTAGTCAAAAATTGGTCATGTTTTTTACACTGCTATGAGAACTGATAGCCAGAACACCACAACACTTACCATTCCTGTCTTTGCAAGAGGGCTAGAGTGCAGCTTTCAGAAATACAGTGATCATCAGCTTCCAGATGAAGAAGGTTCTGCTCCAAAGGCAGTTCCTAGAACCAGGTCTTGCCTGAAGCATTCTGCTGGTACAGCTATGCCAATTAGGCAATTCTGAAGCAAACATACTTCATATTTACTTCCCTGCTTCTTTTCCGTATCTTTTGAGTGTCCCAGAATCAACTAGGCTAAATTAGAAAAAGGAAAGTTCTGGAACACGCAGCTTCCGCAAAGTAGGCAACTTATGCAATACAGCTACAGCAAATCACTGGTCAACCTCACCCAACATGATCTATAATAACAAGTATTAGCAGCACAAACATAACTGCCAGGTCCACAAGCAACGTACGTGCAGAATGAGGCAAGTTGGTTTCCTTCTTGCAAGTCACCAGTGGTTAAGCATTCTACTTGTCAAACTGTCTATTTATGTAAAGACTATGAGTGCATGGGCAAGGAAACATCCTGCATTTCACAAGAATCATTTATTACAACTTGGTGAAGAATTCTTTTAAGACACTAAAAGGAAGAGCTAATTCTCAGCTGGGATGGTGCTAGAGCACACAATCGAGACTGACACTGCAATGGGCAGACAATACAAGAGCAAGATCTGTCAAGGGTGAGACAGCCTTCTTATAAAGCAGAGATTGCAGTGCAGTAATGCAATTCACAGCTTGAACAGTCACTATAGGGAAAGATTTAGAAGAGCCATTTGTCCTGCTGAAAGGAATTCCATTCTCAAATAAAAAGTCATGTTGGAAACTTGCCTGTTGTGCAACACACAGTACATCTTTCTCCACCCAAGTTTTAATCCATGTATTGCAATACAGAATATTAGCAATATGCCGGAGTCAGGATGCTCTGTTTCAGGTTGCTACATACGGAAATGGCAAAAACTGATTTGACTGTTTATTACAGACATGGGAACCTGAAACTGCACAGCAGTAGATAAAAACCCAGGTGTCTTCTATATTCACTCTAAAAACATGAAAGTAAAAAAACCCAAGACATGTTGCTATTTTGATATCAAGTTATTCAACCAAGATGCAAGGTCCTAGTTATACACACTCAAAGGCTACACATTAACTGTTGAGTTCATCTTTCCTTTCCCTAAGCATAATAAAATTTGACAGTGAATTTCTGAAGGCACACAGCTCATTTAAGTACCATGAATACTCTCTGGCTTCATAAAGCAAATGTGACAGTGTAAGTACATGAACAAAAATATTCATTATATTGTGCTTTCTAAAATCCTTTTTAAAAAAGTTATTCTGAATTACTATTTGAGTGGAAACTTCATCTACCATTCAGGTCCACTGCTAGATTGACTGCTGCCCCATCACATTTAAATTGAACAGGTAATGAGTCTGGATCTGTAGCATCAATATATTGGTTTGGCAACAGCACGCAATTCAAAGGTTAAAAAAAAACACATTTTCTTTGACTTTTCAACATATAGAATCACATACATAAAGCTGCTTTACATTCTACAATGGGAGATGGTATTTTCAACTACACTGACCTATTCTTTCACCCTAGTTAGCAACCTTCCTGCAATGTTAGTGGGCTAGAGGGGAATTCAGTGGCAACATTCACTTTGGGTGCATTTTGAAAAATTCTTACAAGATTTTTTTCTGATGCAGATTCACAAACACTGATTTAATCTTGGTGCACTCAAAAAGTCCATGTATAGATAGCCTTCTTAATTTTTACAGACCTATTGCCAGACTAAAAGTGTTCACGTGTGTGCGTATAGGTACACACGCAGAACACGAAGGTTCTAAGCAAGATTTGTATCACCTTGTAACACAGCAATGATAAAAGGAAGAGATCAGGTCTATCATTAACATACAGTCCAAGCATCATGTTCATTGTCATATACCCTTTTACATACATATTAACACTTTCTATAGGAAAAAAAGTTTCATACATTAAATATTGACAACCTTGTAATGTATTAAATACATATTTATTCAATATTTTATTAAGATTATTAAAAAAAATAATCTTAGATATATTTATTTTCACAAGGTGTATGCAATTATGATGAGTAACCTACACTTTGGCTCTAACAGCCTAGTCCAAACCCCATCAACTTTAATGGGCTTTAGATCAAGCATGTGAACGCACTGTAACAAACACTGTTTCAGGAGGTAATTCCCATGCAACATCAAACTATGACAAGACACAAGAGGCTAAAAATGGCTCATCATAATTTATTTTATGTTAAAATGTACAGCTGGGGGGGATGTTTTTTGCCAGTTTTTATTTTTGTTTCTTGGGTGTTTCATTGTGGGCTTTTTGTTTTAAGTGACTGACTAAAAAGATAACAGATAAATACAAGAGTGTCACTGGGTCCTATTTTTACATGTATCAAGCCTCTTCTGTTCGGCCCTTACAGTCACTCTGTACAGGTACAAAGGCTACAAAAAAGGAAGCAATATAAACAGACACAAATAACTTTTGCCTTTTTACATGCGATCTGTAAGCTTAGTTTGAGCTATTCACACGCTACTGCTCTATTTTTTTTCCCTTAAAAAATAACTCCAATATTTTATAAAGATAGAAAAATCTACAGATGGAATGAAAATGTAAAGTTAGAGGCATTTCCATAAAATAGCAACTTTACACCAAATTCACTACTTTTTTTTTTTTTTAAATCCTGCCAAGTATTTGGACATATATGAAAGTGTTTCAAAACTTGACAAATAAACACTGAGATGTCTCAATCAACAAAAACCCAAAACAGTATATATAAAACAGAAAGCTGCCTTTTTCCCTATCCCAGCCCCAAAGAAACTGGTCACCAAAATGGAAGAGAGTCTCAACTTTACACTAAACATACAGCAATAAAACCCTTCGAACTAACCAAAATGTGAATAGCTTTTGCAGCTTTTTTTTATTATTTTTTACAAGTTTTATAATTAACAAAAATATAGTTCTGTTTTTTTTACCCTCAAACTAGGGTAACCTAATCAAGGCAAAAAAATTAAGAAATGGCTTACTGTTAAGCACAACACTTGTACAGTACTACAAAATGCACTGTCACTAACAAAGACATTAGCGGCATGCGGAAGTGTCACCTTCAAAAACAAAGTAATACAATAAAAGAACTGCTAAAAGGCATTTACATGTGGGGAAAGGAGAGAGAAAAGCCCAAGATTCAGTACTGTCTGATAGTTTTGGAGTCTATTTATCCACATTTTTAATGGGAGCAGGCACATAAAATGGCTCTGAACCATCAGCTGCTGTGTAATTGCAGTTCATAGAAAGAGTTCTTCCTTTCCAGAAAACTTCAAGCTCAGTGAAATAAACAAAAAAATGGAAAACCACCTAGTTACCCCCAAAGAAAACAGAAGAAAAGGAAAATCCCACAAATTTAAAGCAAAAAAGGAAAAAAAAAAAAAAAGAAAAAAGAAAAACTTGTATAAGGCTTTCTGCTGCATACAGCTTTTAAATGGTGCCAACAAATGTTTTTGCATTCACACCAATTGCTGGTTTTGAAATCGTACTCTCCAAAAGATATTTGTGCAGATCAATCCAATACGCCAGTTTGGTAGTTTGTCTCTCCAAAGGGCCTACCTTCTCATGTAGGAGCCATTAAGAGACTGTTTAGACATGCCTGTATTCATGTAGCCATGATGCCCTGGAGGGGTGTACATCATGTTACTGTGGGGTGCTGTCTGCATTGGCTGCTGTGCATATGGCTGAGTTCCCATCATCCCCATCTGCATCTGCATAGGGTACTGGGGCGTTTGATTCATATACCCATGATTACTGTGATATCCGCTATTCATCATCGGCTGGGACATACTATAACCATTCATAGCATTAAGGGTATTCATATTCATGTTCACTGAATTGACATTATAAGCTGGCGCTGGCATCAAGTTTACGCTCATGTTCATACCACGCTGCATTGTTAAGGTCCGTGCGGGCCCTTGCATGGCCACAGTCTGTGAAGCACGCCCGTAAATTTGGGGCTGATGAGCTGCTGCAGCAGGTGGCAGGGGTGTGGATTTGGTTCTTACAGAAACATGACCTTTGCTGGCCATTTGAGTCTGCAGTCTTTGGGTGTGGGATATTCCTATATTTGATGGAGTCATATTACGCTGCAAAAGGGGAGGTGGCAAATTCATGGGAGGAGGAGTAAGGTTAGGGGGAGGGGTCATGGTAGCCTGTGCTTGGGGTCCTCCAGGAACAGCATGTGGAGACTGAGAAAGCTGAACAAGCCCTGTATTACTTAGGGGGGTGGACAAAGAGGCACTGTTTGCATAGGAAGTTACAGCAGCTGAATGGCTGTAAGGCAAAGAATGATCCATAAGCGTGTTAGTTAACTGTTGCAGTTTGGCAAGGCTGAAGGTGGCCGATGGCTGGGAGTAATGCCCCGGTCCAAATTCGCTCTGACCCATTCTTTCGTATAAGCCAATGTTGGCATTGCCAGTCTCGGGGATTTCAGTTAACTGCATAGGTGGTGTAAAGTTAGCGGCCATGCTGCACTGAGATAACTGTTGGTTGCTGCTTGGAGGCCTTTCAACAACACAGCCTTGGGGAGATTTTACATTACAAGTGGGAGGGGAGCTGATATTTGTTTGTTGCATCATACTGCAGCTTCCATTGATGTTAGACATCTGCTGTGTCACTGCACAGCTGCTCTGTGTTAGGTTACTAGACGTAAGGCTACTGTACGAGCAACTGTTTTGTGAAGAGTTGTTTCCACAGATACTACTGCCCATTGTAGAATCGTAACTGCTTGGGTTTTCATAGTTTTCTGTTGTACTCTCAATGCTTCCTAAATCACTAAACCCACTATCCACAACTTGTTGCGAATGATCAGAAACTGAGGGAACATCCATCATTGGACTGGTCTCCATGTTCTGTAGAGACGGCACAGAAATAGCACTTTGATCTGGGCTGATCTGAGCATAGTTGTTCTCTAACGGAGCAACATTTGGACTATTAACAGAACGAACTGACTGGCTGGGATGAGAGTGCACAGAGGAAACAGGGCTACTGTGGTCAGACTGCTGACAATCATCCAGAGTGGTCATCTGGGGGCTTTGGTCAGTATGGGCATAGTTTTGCAAACTTCTACAGGCCTCTTGAGTCTCTGCACAATCCTGAAATGTATCTTCATGTTCACTTGCTTCTTGGGTTAGAGACTGTACTGCTTGAACAGTCTCAGAATCAATCTCCATGGTCTCAGTACTCTCTCCCTTGAAATCTGAATGTAATTCTTCATCAGCTTTTTGGTCCTGGTTGTTATCTGCATGATCATCATCAGATTCCGGCACTGGATCTAAATCTGTAGTTACTTCTTTCTGGTCTCTTTCACACTCATCAGCTGCAAGGTCAACACTACAATTCATTAAGTCCTCCTGATTTGAATTACCAGTTTGAACATTTACGTCTAAAAAAGACTGTTGTGTTTCCAGCATTTCTTTGAAAGCTTCACCAGGCAAATCCTCTTTCTCCACTTCTGCTGAACCCATGTGGCTATCGTCCTCATCATCTGCATCATGATCCTCATTGTGAGAAGGTTCTTCGTCATCCTCTTCATCTTCCTCATGATCATCCAGGCGCACGGACTCTTCTTTTTGCAGAAGAGCCTCATCTGGCTTGTCTTTTTCTTCACCTTTTGAATCGATTCCACTTTCTTCTACATTCCTTTCTTCTTCCCCCACTTTCACCATATCATTTTCTTGTTTTTCAAAGGGTTTACTGGATGGATGCAGAGGTTCAGGTTCTACCTCTTTTACCTTATCATCTGGTGGTGGTAATCCTTCAGCAGGCTCTTTAATCTCTTCCTCTGTAACAGCAGGAACTGGGCAGGGCTTATCTTCAGCTACTTCCTTTTGTTCCTCTACCAGCACCTGATAGTCAGGCTCCATAGGAGTCTCAGGTGGAGTGTATAAATTAAGCTTAAAGCCAGGTTTTCTTTCTTTGTTTTGCCTCCATTTAGATGGACCACGCTTAACTCCTTTAGGCCAACCCTGCTTACTCTTTAAAGGTTCAAGATTGTCTTTAGTGCTTTCTTCCAACACAGCTACATCGTCTGTATTATCTTTGGGAGGCAACAGAGACAAAAGAAACATCTTAGCTTGCACAGACTAATGAATCGATACTTTCAAACATAAACCCAAAGTAATTTATAAACTCAAAATGCATTAAGAAACTCTGGAATGAGAGTTATAAACAGATTTTATACCACAAAAGAAATACATAATAAGCACAGCTTAAACACACTTATGTAGATATGTAAAGTGCCTCTTGATTGGTGGCCTTTTAACAGTGACCATTAGAACCACCATTTATACACTAAAAGAACCCTAGAGATTTAAATCACACCACATGTAAACTAAAGCAAACATATCATCCAAGGATGTGATTATTAACCTTTATTTTTAGAATAAGAACTCTGTCATCACTTTATATAGACATGAAGCTAATGTGTTTTGGGTTTTTGTTTTTTGTTTTGTTTTGACAGTAGGAATGTGAGAGTCTGGAGTCACCTGTTTGACCATACTGGAGGACAGGCTAGAGTAAGCATCTAATCATGCCTTAGTGCCAACACTGAAAAAAGGTGGTTCATTCAAAAGTATCTTCTTAGGGGCAGCATATCATGGCACAACTCATAACACATGACAAAAGCTAAAAGATAATTGAAATTAAACATAGAGCACATAAGAATACTAAATTAATCCACTGACTATTAAAAAAAACCTCTCCAAACAATCACTCTTCTCTTCTTTCTCCCTAGGTACCACTTACATATATACCAGAAAAAGGCGTGAATTCTCAAGATACAACATGCTGCACTTGGGAGCGTGAAGGCTTCAGTGATATTCCTTTGCTGATTTCTGCCTCTCACTGTAGTGCTGTAACACTACTACAGTCAATTAATGCGACGACATGGTCCATGGATAAATACACAATATCAGTTTCATTAGCAAAGTACAAACCTGATCACTGGGACATACATAGCTAGAACACTGAATTTGCTACTACTGGTTTAATCAAGTCCTACTAAGAAGCATGAAAAAGCGGTAATATTCTAATGTACCTGCGGACTGGTTTGTAACAGCATCAACACTCATAAGCATGGCTGTTCTACTTGCACAAAAGCTGTTTTAAAATAGAAATTAATGGATGATCCCTTAGCTGAGGATCACAAAGATTAAACCTTCCATGTAATTACAAAAACATGGAAGTAGTACCCACTGGCTTCTTAAAGAAAATATGTAGCCCTAAGAATCCAGTCATTCATTCTGGAATTAAAACTTACAAATGTAATTTGAGAGCCAGGAGGTCAAGGGATGAGCATACATTTAGAATAGCTCAATAGTAGTTTCACTAGCCATCCATTAGCTTTTCTGCCAGGAAATATATTTGAAATAAATTTGAAAAATTTGAGATAAGCAGTTAAAACCATCTCTTTTGCGGGGATAAAAACAGGTGCCACAGTACTGAATGCAGATGAGGACATATTCCCCAGAAACTACAGACATTTCATTGAATTACCAACAATGTTGAACAGAAAGATATTTCTGTAAAGTAGATCTTCCTTTTTGCTTGTGTCTTTTACCAAGATACAAAAACAAGATTAGATAACATTCCAAAGATACTCTTGCTCTGTGGAGTATGAAGTGCCTGTTGCAGGGACAGAGAAGTTGTTTTTGGCAACATGGCATGGACTCCCGTGTTTCAGACTGGAAAACTTTTTTTTTCTGAATAAAAATATTACAGTATTAATACTCCTGGGATAGAGGAAAAAAAAGCAAACAAACAAACAAACAAACCCTGAAGCCACCACAAAATTCTAATAAATTATGCAAGATTAATGGCTCCAGTAGCACCTCTAAGCAGAAATCATTACGATACGATTTTAAGACCAAAATAGCCAAACACAACTTTTTTATAACTTTCCTATTTATGACAAAAATAACATTTACTTTGAAACCCACATGACAAATTAATTTTGTTAAGATAAGAACATTTTCAGCTTACTTGTACAGTTGTCATCACTCCTGTAACAACGAATGTCTTTCTCCTCCTTGTTCTGCTCTTCCTTCTTCTCCTGTTTCTGCTGCCCAGGCTGATATTCAAAAGTTTTTCTAATCACAGGCTTCAAGTCATCATCTTCCCCATCCATCTCACAGGTAGGTTCTAGCTGTGGCATGGGACGTTCCTCATCTGAGTTATCAAATGGCTCATTCAACACCTCTGTTGTTTCAGAAATTGTCTCTGTTGTAACACTGCTATTAATCCTTCTGCGTTTACGGCCTCTCTTCTTTTTCAGTAGGAAAGGTCTCTGAAAAATAATTCCACAAATATAACTCTTCCTACATTCCTGTTTTGTCAGTTGACTTGGTGCACTAGTAAATACATTTATGTTAAGTGAGTTCACCTTAATCAATTTACTCATTCCAAAATACCTTACATGGTATAAAATGTAAATGTAGATCTACTCCATGGGTAAAATGTCTAAAGTATACACAGTTAAAACCAGTATGTATGCATACACACAAACCCTTCTGTAGGTGAAAAATGAGGACTAGAAGTTTCTTCATACAACAGTGATTTCTACATTCTACTTCTGTTAAATAACATTCATAGCAGTACTAAATAAATTAGTACTAAGTACTAAATAAATAAACAAGATTTTCCACTGTAGATTTAGAATTCAAGAACACTCACAAGTATCAGATTTTTTTCTACATTTCTGATTTCTATTTTACAAAAAACAAAAGTATATTTAAAAAAGTAAAAGCAAAGGAAATGCACCTCAAGCTTCACATTGGTCTTACCAGTACATTAAAGAATCCCACAGTTAGCTGCTATAAAGCAAGCTAGCTAATATTTTTATTTCTATTGCTATGCATATATATTTCTCAGAGACTGATAGTTTCTTTGAAGTCTGTTAATTGAAAATAAAAACAAAGAGACACTCCAATTCCCTAATTCTCACCAAAGACACCTAAACACGTGCTAAATCAGGTGTTTTAAAATTTTGGGGTGCTTATTTCAGTAATTTAAGCCATTCAAACAGCTAACTTCTCAACAAAATTCAAGACTATGTCAACACTGCAGCAAGCAGAAATTGACATTTCAATTTCTTTGAGATGAGAAGAATATGGTTTAAAACATAACTGCCTTTTTGTTTGGAAAAAAAGTACTCCCCTTACAGATTTCCTGTATTAATGGACTGTAAGAATTCAAACCCCTCAAGTTGGAGTCCATCTTAAAATGAAAAAGAGAAAAAGGAAAAACCATTAAAATATTGAATCAGTACCAATGCCCAACAGCAGATGGCAGTCACTAGTTTAAAAATAAACACGAAATTCTGATTTCTTTGGTGGCATCCATGTTTTTACATGTGACAAATTTATAAGATAAAAAAATCGAAAAGATAAAAAGTTGGATGGAAGGGAATAAAACAAATACAGGAAGCATTCAGTGCTCTAACGATACAGAAAAGAACTAAAACAGTCTAATAAATACTTGTAAACAAAATAGGCTGTTATTGTGATGATAATGCTTTTATTGAAATCAGAGTTAAATGACAAAATCAAACCACTGAATAACACACCTTTCTTTTTATGGCCAGCGACTGTGGCTTTGTCAGCCGGGGAGGTGAACTCTGCTGATTCTCATCCCCACCATCCTCCTCGCTGCTGTCCTTAGATTGCTCTGTGGATTGCCCTCGTTCCCCCACCACTGCCACACTTTCTGGAGATCGCAAATATTTATTTTTAGATTGTACTTTTGCAGGTGATTGCCTACTATTAGTTCTTGTGGAGAATATTTCTTGCTCTTCCTTTTCCCAGCAGCTAGCTTGCTCCATCAGACGCTCAGCCTGAAGGGTTGAGGTTAAAATAACGGGTCACTGAAACAGCATTTACTTAGCCATATCCTTTACGTTCTGCTAAAGAGTTACAATAAGTCAACCCTGATTAGCACTGCTGGCTAACCTAGCAACAACATTTCAGCTGAATCATCTAGTAGGCTCCTTTACAACAGTTAGGATAACAAACCAAAGAAGATTGCATTTCATGGGATATTTAGCACTATTAATGATGCAGCGAATTGATTTAAGTCCTTTAGCACTACATTACATGCCCACTGACATGGATCACTTTGAGCAAGTTCATAACACAAAGAATCAATTGACATTGCAGCCCCTGAGCTCTGCACCAAATTTGATCTGATTACATGCTCCTTGACTACCTCAGGAGTGATAAATACAGCTCCACAACAAGAGATTCACATTTTTAAGTTTTAATATTCATCCCCCCAAAAGTTACCATGTCTTGCTGAGCAGTTTCCAAAACTCTGTGTTACAACATAATCAGTATCCTCCATAATTAGGCAGAGGTCAAAATTACAACTGCTCTATTTAAGGTACCCTACTGTTGAATATTAGGGAATGATGAAATTGAAAAGAAAGGAAATTCAGAAAAAAAGTTGCTGCTATTACCTCCTTTTCTGCTTCTCTCTCTTCTTCAGAAACTGCAGCATTAGAAACTAACAGAGGAGTCCATCTCAAGCTTTCAGGATCTACTTCATTAATACGTGGATTTGCTTTCAGTTTCTCCATATGACTTGAAATCAGCTTCTCCCTTCTAATAATTACAAATCTACAATCCAATAAACAGTATTTTATTTTAGAAAGTGATCATGTAAAACAATCTTCCTACAGATTAAATCCTTTTGCACAATAACCTGTGAAAATAGACTGGTAAAGCAACAGATTAATCAAACTAAAAATAACAGCTAATGTACATGGATAACACACACTGCTGACTGTTTTCTAAGAAAAGTAAGGAAACAACAGTTGATGAAAGGAAAACCCAACACTAAACATCAGTAGGGAAGAAAGTTAAGTTGTTATACTAAACCAGTCTAAATACATGCAGTAGGTTTAGTGTAGGCCCTTCACTCTGCCAGAGCAGTTTCCAACTTTAATATGACATACAAATAAAAACAGAAAACACTGTGGATCATGAAGCAAAGAGTGTTAATACTGTAACTGAAGATGGCAGCTAACTGGACACAAAAACACGTTATAAACACGGGTCTTCTAACAAAACATAAAAATGTACCTCTCTCCTATGCTGATGCAGTAGAAAACAGCTTCCTAATTATTATGAAGTAGCATATCAAATGTAGACAAAGACTAACGTAATAGTAGTATGCTAGCACATACCCTGCTGAAGTATCCTGTTATAAAGTAAATAACTATAAAAGTTTAAACTTCTTTTAAGCAAGGATTTTGAAGGCTTAAAATAAAACAAAAAAATATTAAGTGATTAAAGTGACAACATTACTTTCCACCAAGAGAATACTTGGAAAAAAAAATCATATCCGGGTGAAAATTTTTTGCAGAACTGTGACAAACCTCTACCTCACTAATGTAAGAAAAATGAATTAAATGTAAGAAATAATAAGGAACCATTCCTGACTCCTAAGGTAAATCTCTGGACAGGCACTTCAAAGATGTGATTTCTTTTCCTGGCTCAGCCACTGACCTGGATACCTTTAGCCAGGTCAGTTCATGTCCCTGTCTAAGCTTTACTACCGGTGGAAAAAAAAAACTGTGTTTATAAAGTAATTTGAATTCTGTAGATGAAAAAGCATTATTTTCTAACTGGATGACGGTACTCAAAGCCTATAGTAATTTGTGAAAGGGCACAAGTTTCACACAAGAAATTAATACATATTTATTTCTCTCGTAAAACGCTTTTGTCCCATCAGGTTGCCTACAAATAAGCACCCCAGAAAATTAAGGTTTTATTCTAATGACAGCCTTCTAAACCACTCTCATAACACTACCTGTAGGCCAATCTCCTTTCTGAATACTTGCATTCTTACCAGTTCAAAACTTGCTAGTTTTGAATACTAGTACTGGTGCACATAAGTTACCGAGGCTGAGCTAATCTGTGATTTTCATTTTATTTCTTGGCACCTCACTGTTTGCAAGGCAATTTCACTTAATTATGTTTCCACGACTGGACTATCCAGAAAGAATTAAAGTCTTGAGAAACACAAATACCACTGAAAGTCGTTTAAGGCATTTTATATAAAAAAATAAAAATTAAAATTAAAAAATGCAATACATAAAATTACTCAGTGTTTAAAACAGCAATCACGATCATTAAGAAAGATGACATTCACAAAATAGGAACTCACCTTCTCAGTGCATTAACTTTCAATATTGATCATAGCATTAAATATAAACTCTAAAAAAAAAAAGTTTGTATTCCCAGTACCTTGGGCAGGACTTCACAAAGAGCTGACCCAATCCTATGACTTTTGTGAAATTCAGTAATGACTGAAAAACGGGTTTTGTAGAGAGAGACTGCCACCCATAAAACCAAATCTTTCCCTCATTGGCATTCAAAGCAATGTATTTGCAAAGCAACAGTCAGGAATTGTACTTACAGATGATGATACTGAATGAAACGGCCTTACTGACTTCTTCAGTAAGATTGTTATTCATTTTAAAGTCAGAATTTTACATGGGCATTTTTTATATCACGTGTTTTGTATGCTTAGAAAGTAAGTATTTTGTCTCATCTTTTTTTTAATTTTTATAAGATTCACTGACCTATCTTCTCTTTTATCTATCATGCTATGCTGCTGCAGGGTTGTGGCGATATCATGCGGACACATTCCCGTAGCTCGACTCATTCCTTTGATGCTGATTTGTTTTTCATGGTGGCAGTTAAGGTATTCTAAAATTACACTTTTCCAGTAAGCCAAGTATGAGAGACGACCCAGATCAGACAACGGCTTTTCAGGGGATCCTGCTTGACCCTCTCTTCTAGAAAGTAAATAGCCTAGAATGAAAAGAAACAAAATATCTTACTAAGAGAACATAACTAAAGAATTTAAGCTACCCTTTAAGAAAGTTGGTATTAATAGAGAGCTCAGCATAACATTATTGGCAACACTTGCAATTAAATAAATCCTATCCACAAAAGAGATGGTTTTTCATAATTATAATGACATTTAAAAACATTAAGTTCTTTTAAGAGATTCAAACATTACGAGAATCAAACAAAAGCCCCTTTCTAATCAGAAGGCAAGGAGGAAAAAAAGCCAGCACGTTTCAGCAGGTCTCATCATACATGTTCTCATTTAGAACTACAGGTGTCTGGCCTTTTCAGAAACTTTTACATTACTGAAGCCAAGAATTTTCAGAAGAATCTCAACAGGAACTGTCACAGGTAGCACCAGTTAGGTCAGTTTTCTTCATGAAGCCTCAAGTGACAAATTTTTGATTAAACAGTTAGTCATTGTATTTGAGGTGACATAATTCACGAGTTGAATTACTAGAATTACTTGGAAATAATAATAAAAAAAACCTCCCTTAATTCATGTTCGAGAGCATTCACATAATTCCAGTTTGCAGTCTTCACAACTAACTTATCAGCTATTACATTATATTAATTTTCCTATATATAATATACAACCTCATTTTATCTTCTATACACATAATATGTCCTTTTCAACTGTCTTCAGCTTTAAGAAGCTTTTACAATTCAAAGCAGAACACACCTGCTTGGAGATAATAGAAGAACTCTGGTATTTGCCACCATTAAAACTAATTCAGGAGAAAGAAGAAAATAACACAATTAATAAAACGTATCCTTCTAGAGTATTTTATCTCTCCATGGTAATATTCTGCACTGTGCCATTACAAATGCTACCAAAATTTGGGTCTTAAGAAAACCAGGCTTACAAAATGCTTTTTCCAACATAAGCTAGGACATGATGCTTATGGAATTGCATTACTCCAAGTCACCTGGAGTCCACCAACATATATGGTTTTTATCTACCTATGTTCTTCTGAAATAATTTACTTTAAAAAGTTGGAATCCTTCCTTTAATTGTTAAAAGATTGCTCTAAACATACCTAACACATCCATGTCATATTTGTTAAGCAAATCCTCGTGTCTGTTTCTCCACAAAGCTTCTCGTAACCAACTTCACTACAAATTTAAAACATACAATTTAACACCCAGCCGAGTGAAGCAGTGTCTATTTCCATGTTTTGCTGCATGTTCTACTATACACCCATTGTACGCATAAGCACACGCATTTATATATGTGTGTACACACATACACTTATTTATAGCTAAAAATAAAACTCACACATGTGTTTTCACTCAGCCTGAAAAAAATGTCTTCACTTTTGGGGGGACAACACAAAAGGTCCGCTACAGAATTTGGAAAACACATGTTGAGTGGTCATCATAGTCTAACCTCCAGTTTGCATAAAAACGTTTAAACAGAGAAGCAATTATAGTACTACTTTCCAAGTGATCACTAGCAACATGCAAACTGAAATACGTAGTGTCACGTTCATATCCATTAGCATGACTTACAATAAGGTGCTACCACTTCAAGAGGAATGCCATCCCACATCTGCCTACTTCTACATAGGCACACAGAAACCTACATAAAGCCTGCCAATATCTGCAAGTAAATTTATTCTGTCTTACAGAAGAAACACTACCTTGGACCTCAAGAAAAGGAAGGTACTTCAACATTCCAAGTGGCAGCATATGAAAACTTTGTAGTCGGATGATGCATCTGAGTACTAATTGTAACTGTTGTTGACAAGAGCTTTCACGTTCAAAAACAGATTGCATCTTGACTAGTCTGAAGAATTGTTGTTTTACTTCCAAATGCACAAAAGGAGACCTAGACTTTATGTATAGCCCACTCCGTATAATTGTGCAAAGAGTTTTACTTGTACCAATTTTGGATCATCTTGTTTACAGCTTAGAAAGACGAGTTCTATACCAAGACGTTGTTGCCTACAGAAAAAGATGCAGCAGTACAAGTCGTGACAGGAGTCTCAATAAAGAAAAAGACACGGAGAAGTACATAGATTTTAAAAGAATTCCATGAAGAGAACTTACAGTTGACTTCAAGTAACTATACAGTTTAAACTACCAACTTAACGTTCAAGAAAATTTGGGCACTAATAGCAAGTATCTGTAAGCTTCCTCTGTTTCCATTTTTCTCATAAATAACATGGCTGTAACTACACTTCCTTGATAAACATCTAACAAGACTGAAGAAACCACTATCAAGAGTTTAGTGTTATTAATTACGCAACTGCAAATAGCCTTAGACTTTACTAGCATACCCTTGCACATCAGATTCTTCCAGTGGTTGGGGACTTAAGAGATTAGCTCTCAATGGTCATTTTGACATATTCTACACCCAAGTATTGAAACTTATCCTACACGGCAATAACATGCGTTGGTGTTTTTCCTTCAACCTTCCTACAATACAACGTACGCTTAACCAAGATACAGATATTCTACAGAATCAGAAATACAGACCTGAGCTAACAGTCTTAGTTATGTGTAACAGGCACTGAAGGAAAGTTTCTCTTTTAAGATTCTGTGAGTTGAATGACATCTATTAAATTAAACTTACCAAAGAGACGCCAAATAATTGATCTAAGTTGCAGGTAAATAAAAAACAATGATCTTGAGAGCTCATGTATCTATCCTGAAGCATCTAAAATGAGTACAATACGTCCCTGTTAAACACATACCCCCAGGGTCAATGTGTCTACCTAATCTTAAGAATGGATAGCCTGAAAGTGAAAACCTGAAAAAACTCTCACACCATAACACCTGACTTGTGACTGTGAACAATGGCAACATTCAGAGGACAAAATATAGCTCCTCCCCAGCACCCATTGGTAAAGAAGTCAGACTGTATGCTAAAAAAAATAAAAATAAAATAATTTTAAGACTTAAGCTAGAAAAACAGAGTTGTCTGTCTCATCATCTGTGCATGTAAATGGTGGTACCAAAAAAACTTGAAAGACAAAAATACCATTAATGGTTTTTATTTCTTGTCCTATCTCCAACCTTCAGAGTGAAGCAACATGCCACATGGCATTACAGACTTTGATTTTTGTCACACAACCTCTCCAGAGCCACTAAGGTTTCATCTTATTCAGTATTTAAAACAGTTAGAATAAATTCTATCTGAGAAAGGAAAAATTAGCGTAAGATACATATATTTTATGCCTTCACCACAAACTTAGGAGGTAGTTCGACATTAAAACGTATACAGTTGAAGAAATTAACGTGAGCAGTTAACTCGTACTTTGAATCTGCAGCATTCCTAATATGCAGCTCCTCTAAGTAATTAGCTACAACAGTCTACAACACACTTACATAAAAAAAGTAACATTAATACATCTGTGCAAGACTCCAAAAACCTTTACTTAGTCAGCTTCTACTTCTGTTACAATCAGTACTGTCTCTGTAACAGATAAAAGTGTGGGATTAGAGGCCCAACTTGATAGTACCTTGTTCCAACAGCAGCCAACAGAAAACAAACAAACAAACAACAACAAAAAACCACACATGGGACAGACTAAAATAGGCAACCATCTTGTGAAATCCACAAACAGAGAAAGTTTTTATCTGTCCAAACAAATCACACCAGATCTATATCACCACCCTCATGCTTCTTGACACCTTCTAAGATCTTGTAAGATCTGTTGTACCACTGTCTTTTGCAAACAGTGGAGTCCATCTTCCTCCTCCATCCACTGCATTTACCTGTGTGCTCACTAGTACTGTTTAGTGTAGTTTCTACTAATTTGCTTGATACTGACATAAGGAGAACTAACTTGTATCTCTCTAACTCAAAAACTGGGGTCACATTAGCCCCTTTCAGTCCTGCAGCACTGATGTATGCAGTTTTAGGTGCACTTCAGGTTACAAACTGCCACGAGCTGCTATTTCATTACAAAGTCCCTTTTAGTTCCACATCCTTCTTACCCTGCCAAATACACTTCTAAACTTCACCCACTTAGCTTTCTGATAAGAAGTCTAACTTAATCCTTAAGCAGTAGTCACTCCACAGTTTTAAATATGGCGGACACGATTTCACTTAAGATAGCTGAATTAAACTTTATTATCTGTTGAAGAAATATATACCTGTCACTTTGCTTTTGACATGGCAGTCAATGCAGGCATGCCCTCAAAGGTGTAAGGAGGCAGAGACGCACATTACATAGAGGCCAGAAGCACAGGAAGAAGCTGCAAATAAAGACGCTAAATGACTGAATTGGTATACTGAGGGAGACCAACTGACAGAAGGATGTCAAATGAGGTTTGAAGATGTTTTAAGGACCCTCTGCAATTTGTGTGTTCTCTATACATGCCTTATATTCTACGGCAATGAAAAAAATCAATTTATTTCATTTCTGAGGGCTACATTTCATTTTGGAAATGAAAAGTTTTGCAAAAAAGAGATCTAGCTATAAAGACGTTCAGTTTCTTTGAGTGTGTTTAAGACTCGCCACAATCATTATAAAGTCATTAGGTATTCAAATAAGTTAAGTAATTTAACTTGAATCAAGTAAACCACAAAACAGAAATCCCAGTCTTGTCCTCCCTTCCCTTCATCCCACCATTTGCCACCTGGATGTATGAGACTGAATTATGCATTTGTGCATGCAAGAGAAGAGCAAGGCCATACAGTGGCTCAGTTATGCACAGAAGTAGCTAAAATGTGGTACATGTAATGCACAGGATTGAATGAACACTTCATTAGTGGTTTCCTGTTCACCTGAGAATTAAGTGAGCTTAGCTAAAATTAAGGTTTTGAACATGTATTTTTGATGTAATTGTATTTAGTATTTCCGTTTTTAGAAAACTTTATATACTGGAAAGATTCTACAAAGGCTGCATTTTACAGTAAATACAGAGATTACTTTGTTTAGCTTAAGAGTAAGCAGTAGTCTATTGGTTAGCATCTACACTTCAGAGAATTAAGAATTGCAGCAGAGCATTTATTAAGGAGGTGAAATGGAGGGCTACATTTGGCTTATAAAGAGCATGTTATTAATCCTCTTTTTACGCAGGTATCACAACATCTTTCACAATCTCAAGCAGGCAATATAATTGTGCATTTTGTTGAAAATTCAACATACAAACAGAATACAATCCACCCAGAGCATCCTGGGGACGGTTTTTCAATGCAAAGTGCTCAGGAAGATGCCACCAGCTGAATCTCTATTATCATTTCTTGTGTTCTACTACCCATGTGCATTTGACAGATCAACCTCACCATGCGTGCCACACACGAACTACGGACTTTGTGCCAAATTAACACAATTCCTCCACTCATGTAATAAAATAAATTGAAAAACTAAACGATTTTTTTTTGAGTCTTCTCCCTTATCTACCATGTTCTAGGAAATCTATAGTATTAATCTCTGAATTAAAAAAAAAAATACAAATACTAGTGAAGTCCTATGTTCTTAGAACTGGGCCAGAATATAGCTTACAAAAACTCCTTCACATTGATTACTAATTAACATCAGCTTGATTGAAAAATCACGTTGACTTTAATATTAGTATTACACGCCCTTATACATCCTTTGTTAAAGGGGAAAAATACCATTCTGTCAATCTTCCATACAGACTATTTGAATGTCTTAATTACTTGGAAACAAAAGGACAAACATCTTAAATTAGGATGTGTTACCAGAGTATTCCAGAGTCCTCATCTTGGATCATCCTAGCTGTTCCAAAAAAAAACACTTCATTCAGTTTGTAATTGCTACTTAAATTAAACCTTTTTTTTATTTTTTCAGTCATCTGCAGATTAGATTAGTTTATAATCTTACAGAAAAGCTGCAATGACATGCAGCAAGCATTTCTTTCAAAAACAGAGAAGCACTGGTGGTAGTTCAATGAAAGAAAAGCTGAGCTTTGCTGCACTGAAAACACTACAGAGAACTGTTTACATCCTATTTCCTCTCCACACATTCATAGATTATTAATAAACATAACACACAGCCCTCTAATAGGAATAACTCTTGCAGAGCACAAGAACAATACAGAAAATGCAATGTAGCAGAGGAAGGACTCCTAAGAGTCTTTCAGCAGGTAAATTAACCCTAACACTGCAACCTATTGGACTCCACTAGAAACAGCAGTGGGCTTAGCAGGTACAAAATACTTATTCTGTTCAGCAGGGTTTCATCAAGACGACTTCCTTTCATACTTTTTAGGCTACCATCTTTCATGTTTCCTCATGAAAATGCTTGATTGTCATCATGTTGCCTTGCTTCAGAGAGAAAAATTTCTACTGTGAATTTTTACTTCATTTACATGGAAGAAAAAAACTTTCCACCTTCTGCAGTGCAAAGGATCACAATTTAATGGAAGTAACATTCCATACAATTGCAAATGCATTAATTTATTGCTTCTGTATTAAAATACCCAAACAATACACAACACATCACATCTGAATAATCTTCCAATCAGCTTTACTTCCACAAGTCAGATGGTATTCTTGTAATGTGTAATAACTGAGCATCAGTGTGGGAAATAAACCAAATGAAGCAAGACCCAAATTCAGATCTGCTAAGCATGACTTCCAAAAGTAATTGTCTTTCACCACTCTAATTTGTCTTAGAGCAAAACATGAAAGTCAGCTGAAATGGTTGCAAACTTACTCAAGACTTGCCTGCATAGAGCACCATTTTAAAAACAGATTACAACCCATAAACAGGAATGACATAGCTTAGAACAACTGCCAGGTTGCCAGTTCTCACAGTCATAAAACTGCTACTGAGCTGCTACAACATACAGCATGTCATAATAAGGTCAAGTGTCACCAGCTTCAATTTGCTTTAGAGATGTGTCATCTGTATGCACTACTATTCAGCAGTTGAGATGTATATGGCTTAGTTGCCTGTGAATCAAGGACAAGACAGACAACAAAGACAGAAACACGATCGCCATCCCAAGGGACATGCTTGTTCTCTAGCCATGCACTAACGCCACTTCAATCACATTTGAACAGCTCTTCCAAACTACTGTCAAGGCACAACTAAACCCCGTACTATCCTTCTGGAACTGTTCAGCTGTACTAACAATAGCAATACGTCACTGATCCTATCAATAGGTTTGAATTTTTTCAGAACTAGAAGCACCTTAGCACTTGTTATATTATTTACACCAAGTAATATAATGATGACAAAAATTCATTTATTTCATTCATTGTCACAGTTGTCCAGACTTTGTCTTTTTTGAAGACACGCATAATATTTGTCACATTTCAGTCACTAAGGATGATCCCCCATTTGCCACGATTTCTCATAGAAGATAGGGAAAGGTCTGACAATCCTGTCAGCCAGTCCTCTTGGGTACATGTCACATCTGGTCCCATGAACCTGGATTTGTTTTACTTATGAACTCTTTAACTTGATCTTTCTTTACCATGGATGCTGCCTCTCTCCACTCCTTAAATTCTGCCACACCTGAGAGCACCACACGGTGCCTACTTGATTCAGCACCAGGGCGGCACTCTCCCTTTATCCTTACTTTGGCTGTCCACATGCTTTTAAGAGCTCTCTTGTTGCTCTCCACATACCTCAGGTGCAACTCCAACCAAGCTCTGCCTTAACCCCACTCCTGCATGTGTAAGCAATGGCAATCCCACTTCCAATTTCGGCAGACTTCATTTTAGCTGAGTCAGGATCTCTCCCTGCAGCCCAGCAGGCTTTGTCACACCTGTTATTTTCATGAACATTAGGAGGAGTCATCTACAGTTTGAGGAAACTGACCTTGAAGATCAATATCCTGTTCTCCTTTGACTTTCACTGCAGCCTCTCACAGGATACCACTTATCAATCCTCTAAACAAGGCAAAACAGTGGGCTTTAGCCTATTACTCGCCATCCTTGCTTCCCTCAGGATCTAAAACCCTACTATCTCATGGCCACTACAGCTTAGGCTGTCATGACAGTTACTTGTCTGATCAACACCTCTTTATTTGTGAGTAGCAGATCCAGCAAAGCATTTATCTTTGCTGGTCCTTCCAAGATCTATGACAAAATAGTAACTCAAACACACTGCAGAAATCTGGTGGATTGCTTGTATCCTGTTGTTAAGATTTTTTCAACAAGTCCCTTAGAACAAGGGCCTTCCCCAACAGATGTCAACCAGTTGCTAAGAAGGTTCACCCTCTTCCCTATGTGATTAGGCTTACAAACACCCACCACAATGTTCTTGCTTGCTGCCCTCTTGAGTGATTTTGGGGTATAAGGCCTCCCTCAACCGGCATATCACCCAGGCCATAACAGAGGTCCATGCTTTCAAGTCATTCCTTTGTGTAGAGCCCAACCTCCCGTCAGTGGCTTCCCTGCCTGTGCTTCCTGAAGAGACTATATCCGTTTATTGCACCAGTCCAGTCTTCTCAGCTGTTCCAACTCATCTCTGTAAATCCTCTAACCGATATATATATATATATATACACACACACAACTATTTAAATAACAGATGACAAACAGGTATTTTAACTGATCACTTACTTGGTCCAGAGCGATTACCTTATCAACAGGAACATCTGGAGTTCAAATGCACGTTGCAACTCTATACCAACTGTACAGATTAACTGTATCACAAACTAGAACAAAAATACATGCAATTAAGTGTTTGGATCAAACCTTATTATTCACCTCATTATGTTCCATACTTAAGTAATCACCAATGAAGGCTGGATGCAAGTCTATCTGCCAGGGAAGGCGGATGAAAAACGTCACCACTGACAGGAACTACTAGACAGTAGTAAAGGGACAGGAACAGCATACTGATGTCTTGAAAATGAGAGTCAAATAGGAGCAGGCCGCTTTGAAGTTAAGAACTGATCTTAATCTACTTATGTTTCCCTCATTTTAAACTGTTTTTAAATGGACTTCTGCTGTGAGGGCTACACGTCACTGAGTATTTTAACACACTAATAACCAAAGCATCCAGGCACATAGACACTACATGAGTAAAATGAGAAATTAATGCAATATTAGCATTCTGGACTTGAATCTGATTTATAAAGATAATAGTTCTTCTCAAACATTGTTCAACTTAAACCTGTCAATCGCAGGTTCATAATTAAGAATGCACATCACAATATAGAAGTTTACATATACTTCCACCAGCAGCATAGAAAGTATTCTAACACCCCTGAAGTAGCGCTCACACAAAAGAAAGAATCAAGTTACTTATGAAAGTTTTCCAGATACAGACATTAAAAATGCCAACGCAGTGCTGAAAACCCTGAGCAGGAAAAATATCTGCAATAAAAACAAAAAAGGTCCAACTGCTGCCAGAAGTTGTGAACGGCTTAAGATCTACTTCTCAGATGGAGGACCTTAGTCATAAAATGGAGTCTTTCTGAAAGAGTCTTAAAAGCAATAGCATTTGCTTAAAAGATTGCCCTTTATGTAATCAGCACCGCTCAACCCCTATTTATGTATACATTGTTAATATTTCTGTCAGAACAAGATGTATTTGTGAAAAATCCATCCAGGGGAAAAGAAGCAACCAGTGAACTGTTTGCCTTTGCATGTTCTGAGTTCTTCTCAGTCTCTTTGAAGGCCAACCCCCACAAATGAATTACCAGACTCAGATGGAAACAACCACTTTTCCATTTAACTTTGTTTTGTTTGAAACATAACCAAGTAAACTAAGTCCCTTAATATGGAAAGGAAGAACATGTAATTTTTCATGCAATGTTCGGTATCAAACCAGAGATCTGAAGGAACAGCGTAACTGCATTTATAACATACTAGTGTCTCAAATGAAGATCTCCCTCAAACCAGCATTTCAAGTTATCATTAGAGACTTCATTTTGTCTCATAAAATACCAGATATTTAATTTTGAAATTATATTAAGTTGAAGACAGGTTCAAAAAGGTAGTTGGAAAAATCACAACAGCTGAGTATTCAGAAAAGACAGCTCAATGCAATTAGGTAGCTCAGCATTCCTAGTTCAGAGGTGTGATCATGAGTAAAAGGCAGAAATAGGTAAGGTGAAAGTGTGAGCTTATTAAGACTTAAGATCTCTAAAACTGTAATTCATGTTATATTTTTTCCATAACTATTCTGTGTGCCTCTGGTCTGTTCTTATCTATGTAAACGGGAGGAAGGTCAAGGACAGAGGATCTTAAATAGGTGTTAGTACCCTCTTTGAAAGCACTTTTGAGGCAGCTTCAAAAGACCCCAAGACCAAGATCCACACAAACACTTTAAAAAAAAAAAAAGAAAAAAGACTAGCTGTAACTTGAGATGCTCAGATCTGTGAACAACCTGCTACATTCTCTTTTCTTCTTTGTCTGGTTGAAGAAAAGCTTTCTTCGTGATGAACAGAGGAAGCCAAAAGATTCTCTCATTATTGTTGTAAGAAATAATGCCAGCTCTCATTCCTTTCCACATCCTCAAGTAAACTCAACACAGGGGGCCGAAAACCTTTAGTTCTTTTACAGAAAGCTTCACAGAAGAGGTTAGGGCTAAACAAATTCCCTTCATGAAGTGAAGGAAAGGTAAAGATGACTGCATTACAGTCAGACCAACAAAAGGCACCCTTTGAGCAAACTAATTGGCTAACACTTATTTTATCTGTGCCAGTTGCCAGTAAATCCATTGAATGAACACTCTGTGTACCAAGAGGACTACTTACAAGTGGAGTGAAAGCATGAGCAAAAGAGAAAAGAAATTGAAGTACCCTTAAAAGGAAGACTTGCATGCACAGAGGGCATCAGTCCTGACCACCAATCTGATGAAGAAATTTGTCACTAGGTTAAGTAGTTTAGAAGATTAATAAGGCTGGACTGATCTCAATTTTATATGCAGTATTTTATTAAATCACCAATTTATTAAATAGTTTTAAGATGTAAATTTACATGAGTAAGACTGAACAAGTGGTTTATACAACTAACTGTTGAACAAATTTAACAGCTGCCATTATCTTCTGATGTTAACATAGAGAGCATATGAAAAGTATTTAAAAAATTAAATTTGCCCATTAGAAAATTCTGTTTGCCTTCTCTATATACTAACAGAACAAGATTTCAATTGACAAGACAGACAGATGAACCCTAGCAAGCTATGTCTAACGTAACAAGAACCTTTTCATGGCAACGAGGCCAACCAAATGTATGGCAACCATACCATTAATTTCTAGCTCTCTAGAAGAGAGCAAATGTCTGCACCTAACCTGGTATTTAACATAACTCTCAGACTTACAGCTCAAGAAAATTGCTGTCAAGCTTGGAAAGTGACAGATGTCCTGGACCAAAACTGTACCAGGGATGTTTTTTAAACAGTTTTAGAGTAGATGACCAAGTTCCACAGCCCGAAATCTTTTCCTATCATTCTTTTATTCTTAACTACAAAAAACAGACTCATAATACTAGAGCAATGGGAAAGGTGAAATGGAGAGTCACTACTGAAAAGACACACCTGGACAAAGAGAAAAGAACAAATCAGTACAAATACTATATTTGCTCAGCTAAGTGTTCACAACACAGACATTTCATAAAACAAAAACATGAAAAGTACATTTTTGTCTTACATGGGCTGCAAGTCTTCGTTGTTGTTTGTTTGCTATACTAACGAATTCTGTAGAGCAAGACATTAACCAATTAAGATTTACAACAACGAAAAAACAGATTACAAAGGCTGCTAAGGAATCTTATGGTCATACCTAGTTAGCAAGAAGATGCAGAAATCACATGATAAAAAACCACACATTATCTATGAAGTACAAAAATCTATTACAGTACACTTCAAAAAGCTAAGTCCAAGACGTGGCAATCTGCTAAATATCTACTGTTACTCAAAACAGCAGTAAGCAAGCAAAAAAGTCATTTCTTTACAAGAAGGCAGAACTGTCTGATAAAAGCGATGGCACTAGCAAAGAAAGACATCTTTTAAGAAAGCCACAAGGTTATCTCATTGAGGCAAGATGTCTTGCTGTGATGCTAGAAGTGCCTCAACAACAGAGCGACAGGCGACACATCATGAACAAATACCTGCTTTTTCCACTGACCTGCTGTAATAGAACTACACTGTGCAGTCAAAAGCAGAAATTCTTGATCATTAAGGATGCACTATTTAATTAAATCTGTTTTCAGCCACCAGTCTCAGGCAGATGGCTTCTCCTGTTTACTCATCCCCTAAAAGGACAGCTTTGTCCAACAAACATTTGTTTTCATTGCTACTGTTTGGCCTTGCCTTTTAGCTGTTTTCAATGCTATCTGAAATAAAGATGCTCTTCAGTAAGAATAGTCTTAGCTTTTATATGTGAAGTGACATGCCTGATTTCTTTTGCAGTTCTGATAAATGCAGTGTCTTGAAGCTATATAAAAGTGATGCCAAGAAATCCCAAGATTAAGTCAACAAAGCCTGATTCAAAATCCATCTTTATTCCCCCCTCATCTAAATCTCAGCTTGACAGAATGTTCCTTATTAGTTATTTAGGAGAGACCAAACTCATGCCTTCAGGTCAGCAACATAATCAATTGTCAAGAAAAGAACATAAAATAAGCAGCAGCATTCAGGCTCCCTCACAAATTCACAGCTCCCAGAGACTTTCAGCTCCCTCTTGAAGAAAACAGGCAGATAATTCAACCTTTCATTTGGACACAACACATCTGTAAAGAAACCAACAAAAATGACCAAGAGATTGACACAGTGCTCTGTATTGGGGTACACAAGCAAATCAGTCAGTAGTTTAAAAAGAAAAGAAAAGAAGAAAAAGAAAAAAAAAAGAATAATGGCCACCACAGGTAATAACAGACACAGGCCTGTATTATACAGTTCCTTAAATTAGTGGTGTTGAGTTCTTAAGAGTAATTTGAGTATACATTTTTGCAGTGAAGTTAATTTTTAAAAAAATCATATCCTGTTCCTCTCCACCTTCAGCCTCTCATTCTTACCGTATATTGTTGGCCACACCCTCAACAGCACCAAAACTTTTCTTTCAGGATTGTAATGTGAGAAAAGGAACATGAAGATGCTCCTGATTAAAATATATGGTCCCACTACATCTCCCGTACATTCTGTTCACAGAGCATAGCAAAGGAGAACTGTACACAATTTTTTTTAAAGGTATATTTATTCATAGATTGTATTCCTGCTATATTTCAGTATTTGTTATGGCAAACCACAAAACATCTTAACATCAGACTTTGGAAAAGACTACTGAAGGGTGTCTATGGAAGGAGTTCATTGTTCCCTAGCCATCCTCAAAAAATCCTGTTTTTCTTCAAATGTCTTTTACAAATATTACTTTCTGGCTAGTGCAGTATTTCCCACAACAAGGTCAAGAGATGTAGACCATCAACTCTATATAAATCATACCAAAAAAGTATATCCAACCACTTACAGCCCACAGCAGCTTTGACCGAGCTCTAAGCAGCACAGGTATTAGAAGTGGTTCTCAGCAGGTACCAGCACTCATATGTCATACACATGAACATACCTCATCTCACCTCTGGTAATAGATACGCTTCATTACAGAAGCCATCTTTACTATTCCACCACCATCCACCACCCCCCGTTTTATTTCCAGAAGTTTCCAGAAGTTAATTTATGAATAATTATAGACAACATAATAATTATAGACAACATATAGTCACTTCAGGTCCTGTGCCTCACTTCCAACTGAACACTGAGTTTTAAATCAGATAGCACCCTCAACCTGCTCCTATAAGCTAAGTCTACACAGCTAATTAAAACAAACACCACCGGCTAGGGCTATATAGATACAGCAAAGATATGTGAACTCACAATGCAGAATAAAACTATGTCTTTTTATTACTTGTGCTTTGCTTTGCCCTTTTAGTGTTCCTGTTAATAGTCTGGTATTGCTTACTGTGTTCAAGCATTCTTAGAAACATTTCCATACTGTGTTAACTTTGCTCATTTGCCTCATTCTATCTTCCTACTGAAAAATGAAAGCCCTTCAGGAAACAAAATGTCACCCTTCCAAAGGCTCCTCCTCTACTGATGTTAACACATACAGAAAATCTGACTTTTTATAGGCTAGACCAGCTCTTTACCAAGCTCGCTAGAAGAACAAAATTGCACTGAAGACCAGAAGGAAAGAGCATACCCTTCACAATCTCCTTAAACTCATGTGCTTGAAAACTATCCTACGTTTCATGCAATGCAGTTTTTTAGGTAATTTCAAAATTGTCTCAAAACTTCTGGCAATAAGCACCTCGAAGAAGTAAACCCACTGTCTCCTTCCTCATCAATACAGGTTTGCGTTAAGTGTCCATTTTTCTGGGATACCTTTTGTGCTTAAAGTATTTTTCTGGACTGGATCCACAATGCTCACCACTTCTACATGACTAAGCCCTAAGCAATGAAGGCCTTTCAAGCTTCCAGAGATGCAAATCTTCTGAAAACAAGTGCATAAACTGAAAAGAATTTAAGAGTGCACTTTAGGAAAGTATCTTCGTTCCCCAGGGTCTATCCACTAGCTCATCATCATCACTTACTTCTCAGTGGAAGTATATACAGGTTCAGTAAGCAATCTGGGTTTAAACAAACATATTCAAGGACATCTGTCCTTGCTCCCTTTAGCCCAGAATATTTCACTGATTCAGCATTTACACACAGAAGCCCTCAAACCATTGCAGGAATTCACAGTGGAGAAGACAGGAGAACTGAGATCAAAGAAACAGACTGTAGTTCCAAATCTGCAGTCAAATTCTTCAAAGCTGTAAATGACAAATGGATACACCACCCTAACAAGTCTCATACCCAGGCCTCTGCTTAGCTACCTCCTATTGAGAAGCACAAAAGCCTAATGAATGTTGACACAACCGTAAATGCTTTGAGCAAAAAAAGTGGACATCTCTCTCAGTTACCAGTTTATAAACAAGAGTAGTGGTACTGACTTCCTTTATCAATTGCTCTGGTGTTCACTCATGAAAAGCATTTAAGAGCAAAGACATAATGAGCTTCTTTTCATTAACAGATTATTTTCTCTTGTATAGCCAAATTTTTCTCCCTCACCTCCCTTGGAAACGTGCCTTCCCTAGCAATATACATTACTGTTGCATAAGTGCTGCTACTGCTGGTACTTCGCTGCTTCTGCAAGTGAGGACTTGAGATTTACTTGGCTATTTGTATGGAACAAAACCAAAAATACTAGACCAAGAAACAGATACCAGATTTAGGGAAACAAGCAAACAAGGACATTAACGGAGCCGTTCTTCTTGTACCAGAACAGAACCCCAAGTAATATAAGTTCTGCAGGGTTTTTCTGTTTTTCTTCTCTTCCATTGCAAGGCTTGAATTGGTCTTTCTCTGTCATGGACCCCTTACCTCCCAGAAGGGAACCAGGCTTTAGTTCAAGCTAATGAAAAAATAACTTTATTTAGAGGCATTAAAGCTGCATGCAATAAATGGTACAAAATGTCAAAGAGTCAGCACTGACCTTCCCAAATATACATAAAAAATGAAACAACACACACAAACAAAGAACATGCATGTAACCCAAGCAGAATCACAACAATATTAAAGCAAGTTTATTCTCTCAGACAAGAATAATCATTTCATGAGGATAAAACGAATGAAAAGAAGGAATTCTGATAGGGAAGAAGAACCTGCTACAAATCAACTGGACCAGAAACACCCTCAAGACAAGTAACAAAAGGCTATCAAGGACTTTGCTCCTGGACATTGAACCCAACTGTTCCTGTGATGCAAATGAACTGTCAACATGCTAGCCAGCACATTTAGACAAGTTTATCCTAATATTATTAGGTTCCTTTTTTTCTTCCAACTGCTGTTGTATTAAGTGCACTGGGACCTCCAGCATGGAAATTGCAATCCAGTAAGCAAAAATATGGGACTGACAAGAGCTGAGTTTAGTGAGGAAGCGTACATCCAAAGATTGCTTTAAACTTAGGTAAAACATTCATTAAACAAATATGAAATATCACAGTATTCTACTCCAGCAATATTGAATTTTATCTGTTACATACAAAAAATAAAGAAATACTAAGATTTTTTGGCACTGCAACCTAACGTATAGAAACAAAAAGTATACAAAGGATTCTAGACTCTTGAGATCTCAAGTCAATTAAGAAAAACCTCTGGCATTGAGAAGTTGCTCAAGTATAAAAAAAATGGGACTGCATGGAAAGGGGCAGCAACTAGACAGTAGTTATCAGTACTTGCACTGCCAAAACCACAACAGTAATGTAGGCTGAACTGATGCAAGACACATAAAGACTTGCCCAAATGCAAGTATACATAATTCTCATGATAGAAGCAATAGCTGTGTATCACTGCATGCAGACTCATATACAGATATAAAGTGAAACAAATCCAGATTGGGATCTTATGCATTAAAAGCCTGCTCTTTTATTTTACTGCTCTCAGTTTTTTTCAGGATCAAGTTAAACTACAAGCTACCTGCCTGAAACTTAATTTACAGCAACTACAAAAGATTCATCCATTAATTATTCTCCCTCAGGTACAGTGCTGCAGTCATAATTCAGTCAGCCTCAAAGAATACAAAAAATAACAAAACTAAAAAAAAAAAAGTTTGGCAACAAATATCTGCCCTGTAAAAAAAAGCAGAAAGGCATTAAATAAAACAAGCAAATTAAGACCCCTTCCCTTTCCAGGAAATACTTTCACATATGTAGATACACTTCCAATAAAAATTACTTCCTTATTTGAAATAATCAGACTGTTATAAAAGAACACAATACAGTATACTCAGTGTAGACAAAATACAACTATTTTGGCAGGCAAACTATTGTCTTCAAATTAGACATGCTTCTAGAAAAATGAAGTAAGTCAAACTAATTTTATCTTATAGTAAAGGGAATTAAACAAGATCACGTAATATCAAGTATGCAATGTTATAAATCAACAGTTTTAAGTAGTAAGTATTTAGAATTAAACTTGTGCTTTGTTTTTTTGTTTGTTTTAAACCCATTTCTAACAACCCAACAAATTTCTATCACAGTCAAAACAAGTAACTTCCATACAAATAAAAAAAAAATCTTACCAGGAGCTTTAAAAAATGTAACAGATACACATGCATATATTGTATTTTTAAAAACAAAATTTCTATTTAAACAACCAATTTAGATATAGAAAAAACTACGCATTAAATTTTTGCTGAAGACAATCAGGCCAGACAACTCAGACATTTCACAGTATACTTTCATCTCACTAAAGTTCAAGTACTCTTCCTAGAAATCTTTTTTTCCCCATGACATTATAGATTCATGAAGCGATAGACAGAGCTTACAAAAATCTTTATGTTTGTGTCTATGGAGTAAGAAACAGCATTATCAGTTTCTATTTGAATACAAGTAAGCTTAAATACAGTTATCAAAAAAAAAGTTGAAAATTCAAGGGACAGACAAATATTTATTTTCTTTTTGCAGAATAAAATAATTGATTTTTCCCTTCCAAGTTAACAGGAAGACCACGCTGACTCATCTGCAAAGATGAAATTAGTTCAAGAAAAAAGAATGCAACACAATCAGAACAAATTCATTTCACTTACCAAAAAAAACAGATAGTTTTGTACCACAAACTACATTTTCACCATACTGCTGACAAAGCAGAAGTTGCATAGCGGCTTAAGGCAGTGTTCTTTACAGCCTTTCCAACTGTCATGTCTACATGTATATACAAAGTAATGTGAGCAGTCGACTGCTTGCACAAAGTTGTTGAGACCTTTGTGGTTTGTAGCTATCACTTTCTGAAATATTACTTGCTCAACAGTAACAGTTTTATTATTTTAGACTAAAAATTGTTTTAGGTACTGTTATTAAAATAAGTCAACAGGCTTCAGTGACTGCCTCAGAAAACTCAAAACGGAGAAGTTAGATGTGTTACCTGCATAATAAATGAAGACTTAACATTTAGAGCATAAAATTTATCTCCTGATAAGTTTATGAAAACATGACAATCTAGATAAAGTTACTGGCAAATTTTTATTTAACTATTTGAAACTTGATCTGTGTAAGTTTCAAATAATAACTGGGTTTGGCTATATTCTCAGGCCTGTTAGAGCAGTTATTCTCAGAACACCAGAACTGAGCAGGAATGGTGAAGCACAAAAAAAGACAGCAGTTAGACATCAGTTACAACAGAAGAGGTGAAAGTAAAAAGTAAAAATAGGGAAAAAAGTAATTGATTTTGGGTGTGATTTTTTTTTGTGGAGATAAATTTGGGGTTTACTAATCTGGATGAGGCTATGGCTACTCTGTTCAATGACATTCAGCCTCAATCCTGCAAAAGGATATAAATACAACTGAAGAAAACAAGACTTGCTTCCTCTCTGCAACTAGGAAAAGACAGCCACTAGCAGCTCTGATTCCCAGACATTTAAGGGAACCTCTTGTCCAGAAAAAAAGAGGAAAGGCACTGTGAAAAAGCATTGAAGGACTGGACTGCATATTCGCTCAGCCACAGGAGAAGATAAAACTGGTCTCTGGACTACGTCCAACACGTATTCAGCTGTAGCCTACAGCTGTGATCTGATCATGTTTGCTAAGACGGAAGGCATAAAGACAGCACCAGACAAGGTTCAACCTAATTATACCATTACATAACATTGCAAGACATCACAGAAATCCTAACAGTTCAAACACTCTGATGTACTTCCAGATTTTTACAGGCAGGTAAGAGTAACAGAACACACTACTAATTTCTCCAGATTAAGTAGCACATGGCATAATAACAGAGCATGGAGATCCACAGAGACACAGCACGTTTGAATCCAAACTTTCTGTGGAATCCACAGGTTTCAGAGCTGTGCCACCAGTTTCGTAGGCCTAACTCCAGTGCTATGTCAGTACTCAACCAGAAAGATGTTTGTTAAGAGTGATTTGGACTTTTTTTTTTTCCTTTTTGTACTGGAGTACAAAACAAAGAAAAGGCCTAGAAGTACTTACCACTTGTGCCCAGTAAGAGTTCCCTATTTCCTTTTGCATGAGGAGATGCTAATCCTCAGGTAAGGACCAATTTCTGCCTCAGTAACAAGCTTAAATTCACTCCGCAGTTCTAGTATGTGGTATTTCTCACTGCCTTTCCTAAAATGCTGCAGAATGCACACAATGGAACAGCTGTTGTGTTCCACTCCAGTGATGGCTGCATTTAAATGGTGGATTAAGTGGTCCAAGACCAACCTTACCTAACTCACAGGGGTATAGTGAAAACAGTTAAAAAGCCACAAAACGAACAGAAATACTAAGTATGTTTATTAACCATAGCATAGTCATGCTGGGTAGCATACTTGAAGACCCAGAACTTGAAAACTCTACAGTTACAAATTATTGTCTTTGTCCTGCTGTTATACTGCAATATATTTTTATTTGCATTTTATTTTCTTGCACACACCTTCTGGGCAGGAATCCTATTATCCTAACTATCTCTATTGTCACGTAATTCTACAGCACTTTAGAAGTCACAAGTAATACTGAAAACTACATTTACCATTTCTCTAATCACAGACAATGTACACAAACTCCTTAATATCCTCCCTTTAAATTACAGGAGGAAGTTGGATTCAGTAATACTGAGGACATTTAGCCGAGACATTTCTTTAGATAATTTTGTTTGAAGTTTCACTACAGCTTTAAGGTTTGGGGGCTAACAAATCTATGTTTAAACAATTGTCCCTCAAGCTTTCAAGCAGGTCAAATCAACAGCTCAGCAAAATAAATCAGCAAGAACAACCATGAACACCTACACTTTTCCGTAACAATTTCCACTAAGTAAGTGATGCATTTTAAGACAAAAAACGAAATACATTCTATGTGGCAATTCTTCAGCAAAAACAGTTCTTTAGCTAAAAGAAGATGTAAGTTAGAAATATTAGAATGTAGAGAAAGCCTTGGACTAGTATCTTCTTAAGCTTTAATCACAAATAATTGCCTCTTCTTATACTAATGAGCAAGGCAAAATGGAAAGAAATTTAGACAACTCATTCAGGGTAATAGCTTTGTGAGCTAATATTACACTGCTGAGAGATCCATTCTCAATTTCCTGGAGTACAATAACAGATCAGCAGTAAGTTATTCACTTCAGGGAGCTTTTCTATCCTATGTAAATATAAACAGAAATCCCATCATCTATTGATAAAAAACAAAGCAAGTTAAATAAAGTTTTACATGTTACCATTTTATACAATAACCATCAGCTCCTTGGATCACAAATGTAAACAAAACACTTCACTTACTGAAATCAATAAGAAACCTTCCAAATCCTTGCCTTTGGTATTGGGGCATGATCATTATGCAGGAAACATTGTACTTCTGCTGGCAAAGCTTTTCCTGAGGGAAGGAGAAACAGATCAAGTATGTCAAAGCAGTGTTGAAGTGGGCAATTGCCTGCACCTGCCACTATCCTTTTAAAATATCCCAATAAGGTGAACAGATGCCTGGGGTCAGTACCAAAGTCGAATAATTCAATGTTAATATTTAATTATAAGAAGGAAATATCAATCAAACATACCCTTCAAAATATTTTTACTAGTTAACTACTCAGCACCTTTAAAATTAAATACATTGTCTAAACAGCATAATGAAGGTTAAGTGTAATAGAGGAGGAGGACAGGGAAAAGGGAAATATTTTCATGCTTTACTGACCTTTCTCTCAAAGATATATAAAAGAGGAAAATAACATCCATACACATGGTGAAGTTGCTTTTTCTGCAATTGCTACACTGACTGCTTGCTGGTTTCCACCTTTGTCTTCTTTAAATGAATATTGGTGGAAACAACCGATATCAACAAAACTAAGTCACGCTAACTTTTTCAAAGCTTCTCACCTGAATCCAAATCAAGGCAGAATGCTCAAAATTCAGAGCTCTTTCAGACAAAGTGAATTCATATGACATAGGCAGTGGATGCAAATATTATACTGACTGTTTAAAACAACAGAAGGAAGAATCTTAACTAGGAAGCTGTTCTAACAATACAGCTTTTAGGCTTTAGTTCCTTTAGAGTTTAGTGATAAAAAGGAAGATCCATAAAGTGTTGTTACCTTTAAAAGATTACAGAGGAAAAAAAAAAACAGCACTAGGTAATTTTGAGGAAGACCAAATAAATCAACTAAAGATATTCAGGTCAGTATAACCAACAGGAAGTCAGGGCCAGCACACAGGTAGTTTAAAATACCACCTATTATTTCAGCTTCTACACATAAGATGAGACCAGATCAGTGATGACACTGACAGGACCACAAGCCTGGTTTCCAAACCTTTCTTCAGACATGAGAGTAGATAACCATGTCGTATTTCAGTAGGTTTCTTATTTTCTATGGTATAATGAATCCTGAAGTATTATTTTTTCTGCATGGGTTTCCAAACTCTGCTCAGGATCCCAAACTCTCAAGACCACAGCTAGTATGAAGTACACATCCTGCCAACATATTTATACTCAGGCAAGCAAAGCCAGAGCACATCTGCCAGCAAGAACACACATACAAACACACGCTTGAAAAAAAAGGTGGGGGGATGGGAGGACACAACACAAACAAATTAAGTATTTAAGTGAAATTTGGATATGACTCCAACATTTTTTCTTAAATTATGGTAGTGAAAGCATTTGTTATCATCAAAACGGACAAACAGACTGGCCGAAGCAATAGAGGTGGAGTGGGGAAACAAAACGCATCCTTGCTGAATAGTCATTCAGAAGAAATATCAGGAGAGATTAATCTGGACACCTGTAGTATCTAAACCTACTAGAAAAATACTTGCCAATAAACGGGTTGACATGTTTGTATTCCACAAGAACTTCTAGCTAACATAAGACAGAGTAAATTGTGCCTATTAGTCTGTTTTTCAAATCTCAACAAGACCCTCATTTCAGAACACAGAAACCCCAAGAGACCGTTGCGCAGCATGCAGGTACTCTGATATAATTTTTAGACTTCTTAAAGTTAGCATCTTCATACAAATCATTTTTTAAATAAAGTAAATTACATACTGATGGAGAAGGTGATACTAGAGACCACCAAGTATTGAATTTCTAAGTATGTACCGATTGATCAAAATTCTTACAAATAGACAGCTGAATGCTTTTCTAGTTGCAGGCATATCTGATTATCTTTCACCATTATTTTTGCTAGCATTTGTCAAGACAGTCCACAGAAATATTTTTGGTCTACAGCAGCAACTACTGTTTTAAAATTCCAAGTAAAGCCACAAGCAACAGACATCTACTCTAAAAAAGACATCCACCATAAAAGTTAGGCTTGTGTTCTTATGCTCTGTGCACTTAGTAGCTTCATTAGATTAGACTCTATGCAAGAAAGAAACAAAGATGAAAACAGCCAACTGTTTATATCTAGACAACTTGAATTGCTTACCAGTGAAGCTATGAAAATGCATGGAAATGAACATCATTTCAAATACTTAGCACTTTTAAAAGTTAGACTTAGTATATTATTGCAAAACTGATGGGGAAGAAAAAGATTGAATTTTTCAACTGTACAATACAAGCCACAACACATTCAACAACAACAACAAAAAGTAACAATGCATATGGCTGATTGCACATACAATTTCTCAACTTGCATTGTTTTTTTCTCAAAGACAGTAGTAGTAGATTTGGGACAAATATATACATTCCACTTGAGATCCATAGAGAGAATTTCAAGTTTCTGAATCAAATTCATCTTTGCTGTTGACACAAAAGATAGTAGGAAAGTATAAATATTTTAAATATATACATATTTTCTTTTACCTTTGAGAAATATCCAACTAAATGGCATCCTTTCTCATCATTTTTCGTAAGGACATAGAAGAGGAATGGTTCAACATCATAATACAAGGTTTTGTGGTCCAGAAAGAGCTTAGCTAACAAACAAAGATTCTGACAATAAATTTTGCTCACATTTCCATCAACCTAGAAAGCAAGACAGATGCAGTTACTTCCAAAGCCACCGGTATGTTAGAACAAAACAGCTTCTTGAATCAACCATATCCTAGAAGGAAACATGAAAAAGGTAGCATTACAAAAAAAAGTTCAAGAGAAGATGCCCCTGCTTCTTGTTAGATAAGAATTCTTGAACTAGTACTAATTACCTTGCATATGTAAGTATCCTCTGAGGATCTGGTTTTATTAAACAAAGTAACTTTACTTTTTAATTGTTCAAGTAAGACTTACCTCTTTCACTTACTTCTTGAAACAAAATGAACATGAGTGGCAGACAACAAAAATGCGCTACTGAAAATTACATTAAACTGATTTGCAAGAAGGCTGTGGTGTCCGACACACACACCAAAAATAATTAAATAAATAAAATCAAAGACAACGAAGCTCATTACATTGAATCTATAAGAGAAGTAAATTTTCAGGCTAAGTGCTACAATTAGTCTAGGTATAAGTGTAAAGAGTCAAGCTGTGATGCAGACAGCTACAGAAAAGCCAGACATACATGCAGATTTCCTCCATCAATTAGTTACTCCCTAAAAGAGAGGATTCAAAGGCAATAGTCTTTTTGAAATAATCTTAATGGAAAGGTTTGCTTGTACTGATGTTCTTTGATAAAGTCATTATTTATATTTCATTAACAGAGACAGCCAAATGGTATGCACACAGTGCTGAAAAAGAAACCATGTTCTACTTCGTTTCTGGTTAGAATCCTAGTTATAAATCTGAGTAAACCCCCAACCTCTTGGACCTATTTAGGGACTTCAAGGCGACTGCTGTATAATACTTGTGTTATCTGGATTAAAGAAAGAACAATTAATGGACAGCTACGGCTAATAAAGGCATTAGAATAAACTTCATATAGCACTTGAGAACGTATCAAGTACACTAAGCTCTCATGCAACACACTCCATTGTCCATTTTATTTCCCTTCTTTTCACGCTTAGTAGCAAGCATGCAAATTAAAGGAGAACATCAACTAAATAAAAATCATCACTGAATAAGCCACAAGTCTGAAAACCCAAATTATGTAAGCTTTTTCAGCAAGAACGTCTGTACAGAAATGCAAAAAGACTCCTTAAATGGCAGGCAAACACAGCTTGTTCATCAGCTTCAAATAAAAATAGAAAGAAAAAAAAAAAAAGACTAAAACTCCAAAAGGAAGTATCTGTCAAACTTCCTTGGCTACAATGTAGTAGTAAACTGTGTCAAAGCCTTCTCTCAAATCTGTCAAAGTCATGCTCTGAGCAGAGGTACATAAATCTTAAATGCCAAAGTCATTTATATTTCTCTAGAAAACAGAGAACACAAGGGAAACCACAAACCCTTCATGCTGCCAAACAGAAAATGGATGCACAAAGTTCATTAAAGTACCTATGAGGAAGGACATGATCTGATGAGTAACTTTACAGTTATCAGAACCTTTGAAATAAGAATAGCTATTTCAGAAGTCTTAACATAGGTGCTTATTGAAGTACCTCAGAGAAAGGGGATAAGAGCAGTGGAGAAAGAGTCCAGACATCCCTTTCACAGGCATCTTGTTTTCCGTGTGTTTGTGTGTGTGTGTGGTTTCCTTCCCACCCAGACCTGAATTTTACTTTAAGAACCTTTTATTCACGTGTTGGCAGTAGCTAATGAAAATAAACTGGAAAGCAGAATTTGCCTATTGCTGTATGCTGCACAAGCCTTAACACCTGCTAAACAGAGAAAAGGTTAATTACTCTAGACTGACAGGACAATTTCTGTTTTAATAGAAAAAGAACTAAGCCTGTTTACAACTTAAGTCTTTTGCCAGCAAATCTACAGTCTTTAGAAAAATTGCTCAAGTCAGGAAGGAAACAATCTTAATGCAGATAGCTATTCTCTTTAATAGCATAAAAACAAATAGGTTAATGAACCAAACATCAAGATTTTCATTTAAGTAAGGACTCCAAAACTGCATCTACAATTGTTTGATTAGACAATGGCAATTAGCAGGCACAATAGACATTTATACAATATGTAAACACAAGTTTCAAGTAGAACCTATAATACCTACAATTAAAAAGAAGTTGGCAACATACCCATCTAAATATTGAAGCTGTTTTGCTGTTGAAAAACAAGTCCTAGTAACCCTGATAGTCTGTTCTCTTAATGTGACTGGTAACAACTCTTGAGAAACAGCCACATGCAGGTTAATGTGTAGCACGCCTGCAGTTATTAAAGTTATGTGACATACAAGATTTCTGCTGTTCAGGATATCCTTAAACTTTCCAATACTTTTAAAGAAGTAGTCTCCCAAGAAAATAATTTAGTTTATAAAAGGCTGTGTACCCACAAGCCCAACTCTGGACTTTCTAAACTGAAGGCAGTTTGTTGTGGCCAAAGTTGGACTGAACCTCCATCATCCAACCAGGACATTTCATGTTCAAACATCCAGAAAGAGGCAAAAGCACTTAATTATCATTTGTATTTCTAGAACAGTAGGTAATAAACTGTATTGCTTGCTTTTATACCTTGGAAGAATCTACATGAGACTACAGGTGTGGTCTCTCTACACCCAAAATGTATAAATTGCTAGAAATGAAAGGATGAAAGGCAATTCTACTGACAAGGGAAAGGCAATTCAGTCAAAGGGCATCCATTGCAGTCCATTCTAAGATGCATACTATAAAAGCGTCTCAAAAGGCTGAGTAATTCATGAATTACAGATAAAGAAAGTAAGAGTCATGACAGAATTTGACAAGGTGGAATGGGACAGGGAAGATGGGCTTGTTTTTGCAGTGTAATAAGAACCTCTGAGGAAGTGTTTAAGTATGTTAAAGTTTCCATGCTACTGTTCTACAACTGGTCTGTAATGTCTACCAAACAATTACTTTCAGAAATCTAGACTTGGATACACCTACCTCAAATACTGACAGGTCATTTCTTCTGTAGATTTCATTGGCTGGAGGATGAAACCAGCCACACTTCTTTGAGTGCCTTAACAAAATGCTTTTACTTTTCATGTATTTAAGACAGAATTCACACAGGTAAAGCTTTGGTAGTCTGGAGAAAAATTAGAAAAATATATTATTTTAAAAAAATATTAAGTTCTGTAAAAAGAAAAGTTATCACAAAGTGACATGCTCCTCCTTCCCCAGTTTATTATAAGGTACCCTGAGTAAATGCTGCTTAAGTTTAAAAAACAAATTTAATAATATTAATTAAAAGTATCACTACATTACAGGGAATGATTAAACATATACATTAGCTATTAGAAAAAGAAGATAAGAGTTTAATCACAGTGAATCTGATTCAACAGAGTGTGACTGTGGTCAGCTATTTTGTGCTACAACTTTAGGTAAATCCCTGTGATTTGCCCCTTCCCACATTCCAAAGTTTTTGCTGTGGTCTCCATCAAAGCAAGCACACTACAGTCATACCTCAAATTTCACCTTTTTTCTTCCAATAAAGACAAAGAGGACACAGCAGAATACAAAGAATTTCCTTCCCTTTAATTTTCTTTACTTTGGATATGGGGAAGATATATAGGAGATAATACAGGAAGATAATACAATTATCTTCCTAATACTTCAATGGGAAATTCCTTCCCTTTAATTTTCTTTACTTTGGATATGGGGAAGATATATAGGAGATAATACAGGAAACAATTATCTTCCTAATACTTCAATGGGAAAGCAATTGTGGTAGGATTATAATCCCTCACCCTTGCCTACGTTATTACTTAACTCAACCAGAGAAGCCTGTCTAAACAGTCCATATATGTGGAAAGTCTCCCTTCCACCTATGTCCATGAAACAACGCATCCTAGATGATGACTATTCCTCCAAGGAGGATTCAGTTCAGACAAGATACAAGTAACACACATGCCTCATATCAGACAATGCTGACAAGTGTTCTACATACCACAAACTGCTCCTTTTCAATCAGTTTTGTGGCTATTAACCTCCATTTTAAAATTATTGGAGCAGTGGATTGTACCACAGCGTTTTAGAACAGATGAAAAACTATCTGCTCTGAAGATATTGGCATATCCTGGGATCATAATCATGGCTTGCATGATTACAGGATTCTAAGAAAGTTTATCAACAACATAAAAATAGTTTAAGTGTTCATTCCATGATGTAATCCCACTGCACTTAGGGCCAAGAACTGCCTCCTACAAATGACATCTCATTGTTGTCTTGTACTAACGACTATTCATTATCATGCCTGTATGTAGAATTAATTTGCTTGATGTAACAGAGCTGTCTCTCACAATAGGATATAAATTGAAGGATTAAAAGAGTAACTGATAAAGAAGATTAACACTATAAAGGCATTGGAAATAACAGGAAACATGCTGTTTACACTTTTTTTTTAGCCCTTGTTTTTTGTATTATCGATTGACAACACATCCCTCATTCCCACTGTGCCACAATGCTAACACCTAGGAATGAGAGGGAAGGAAGGAAAAGGTTTGAACAGACCACATAACTCAGTTGCCTGCTGGAGCAGACGACTTGAAGAACATACAGTTCTGCAAATTTCCATGTGTACCACATATCCAATGGATTCATGAAATATGCTTTTTCAGTACACGCCAAAATCAGCAGGAATCTACTGAACACACATACTAGTTCATGCTCTCTGCCTGACTGAAGTGTCCTAGCACAGGCAGCCAGAAATGGGACACTGTTGCCACACTTGGCTCACTTTAACTTTATTTATCTAATATTTGCAGATTTCTTGGTCCTTAAAAAAGAAGGAAGTTAACTTCTGGATGACAAACAAGATTAACTGCTCTAAATGGCCACAAGTTAGGCATTCCTGGTTTGAAGTTGTTAAAAAGAAAATACTAATACATGCTACAAAGTTAAAGTTTTTGCAGAACTGGAAAAAATGGCATTTTAAATGAATCTTTGATTAGAACTAGTAGAAAAAGAAAGACAACTCCTTGATCTCCCTTATAATTACAAAAGCATATCTGCTCTTAAAGTTACACGAATAAGTTACAAACAATTACAGAAAAGTACGAAAGTAAATCACAATCACATTAGAAAAAAATCAAAACAATATATGTTGATTTTGATGACTTATTACCTTGCATATTCCTGTGGGTAAGGTGAAGAGTACCAGGTCTGTATCTCATATTTTCCAAACTCAATCACTGAGGGGTATCGCCCACTTGTTTCACCAGTGTTTTTACACCCAATTTTCTGTCAGGTATAATAAAAGCAAAATACTAGTTATAAAAAAGTAAAAAAACAAACAAACAAAAAAAAACCAAACTTATCTTCATATCAATTTCACCCAGTGAAGGTGTGACAAACCTAAAGTATTCAAACGTTGCTTCAATTCTTCCAGCCCAGGCAGAGAACAGAGTTTGCAAAAAGCTAGATATAAAAAGGGAACATTCCTTTGAAGGTGCCAAACAAACCCACAATCATGAAGTGAGGTCAGTAGTGCTTACAAATAAGCACATACAAATAGACGATGAATGGCCCAGCCAAAGAAGGGGCACAACTGCCTGAATCCTTTTCTGCAGGAGCTAGTGGAAGGACTTTTCTGCAGTCCTGGTTCAATCCCTAAGCCGTTATCTTGTTAAAACAAGGAAAGAGGACGGATCAGCAGAACCTTTCTGGAGGTCCATTGGATTTGACCTCATAACTGTCCCTAGTGTACTAAAATAAGTTGTTCTCAGCTAACATACTGAGGTTGAACTGATCAGAAAATGACTGCTAGACTAAATACAAAAACTAAATAAAAATGGAAAAATAAGTAATTTAATTGCCCCCAATTTCAGCAATCTTGCCTCATAACATTTTTGGACTGCAAGTGAAAGAAATAAATGAGGAGGAGGTGGGAACCGTTTCCATGAGCAAATGGAAACACAAACTAATCATGAAGTTGATTCTTTAAACTTGGTTTGATTTTGCTGGTTAACACACTCTGAATTCAGACTGTGATAAGGTCGTCACATTGACCTACAGCAAGTAACATCGGTTCTTTTACTTTTAACATGAAAAACAAATTAAGTGACTTGCATCGCTAGAAAAAGCACTAGACATAATGGTTTATTATGCAATTTTATAAAAAACAGCAGTTGAAGCATTACACGCACCTCCCTTCTGACCCAGGTTCTCAAAGACACTGGTTGCTTGAAGGGCAAAATCTCCTCATGATTGACTTGTGAAGAGCTTCTTGCAACACAGAAGCCTACTAGGCTTGCTCATTTCATTGACAAAGAAATTTAAAAGCCTCTTTTGCAAAAGGAAGATTCAGCTGCCATATATCCAACTTCCTTGGTAAAGAAAACCAGCTCAGTTTCAGCAAGCTTTAGATTACCAGTACGTACCTTAAAGAAGAGCATCAATACCAGCTGGTATAAACAGTTTTAGTCAGATTTAACTCAAGCATTTTTACTACTAGAAGTCATCTATATTATTCAAACTCAAAGTGTGTTAAATAGTGGGGCAAAATAAAGTCATGAACTCACTAAATCCCCTTGCCTTCTACCAAGCAGTATTTGTTGGGACAGGCTTAAGTTTTCATAGTGGCTGCTTTCGCTGCACAGGACATCAAAGTACATTCTCACAGACCATCATCCTCTCAGTCACTACCATTATTTCAGCTGTGCTTAATCTCTGTTTAATTAATGGTAGCCTTGTGTCCAAAATGCTCAAGGGTATCTTTCAAAATCTATCCCAAGTCTCAATTACCTGACCCATTCCAAAGCCTTGTCTCTAATCTAGGAGGCTTAAACTGCATATACACTGTCTCCCAAATTATATTTACAATAAGCATGATGCAGTAGGTCAAAAGGATTTTATTAAAAATGAAGAGAATATGAGAATGAAACTGGTTTTAATTTACATATGTAACTGCATTTTATGAGGGACTATAGCGATATGACAAGGGGTAATGGCTTTAAACTAAAAAATGGTAGGTTTAGGTTAGATATAAGGAACAAATTCTTTACTATGAGGGTGGTGAGGCACTGGAACGTGTTGCCTAGAGAAGCTGAGGATGTTCCATCCCCAGAAGTGTTAAAGGCCAGGCTGGATGGGGCTTTGAGCAACCTGGCCTGCTGGAAGGTGTCCCTGCCCTTGGCAGGGGTTGAAACTAGATGATCTTTAAGGTCCCTTCCAACCCAAACCATTCTATGATTCTGTAATTTCATGCAACATAGTCTTACCTCCAGGGAAAGCTCCCGAGCCTGTTTAAATACTTCCAAATCCTCCTGCGTAACTGTGTCCTTGCTTCCCACCAGAAATACATCTGTATTTTCTTGTTTGATGCTTAGTTTGATTTCAGTATCTGTTATTTAAAACCAGCAAAAAGTTTATTCACAGACATGAAGATTACGCATGCCTTACCAAAGTATTGCTCCTAAATAGGATTGTAGCAGTTATAGCTGTTATGATTTCCCATTTTGACTAAATGTGGGATTATAAATAACAGAAATGAATCTTTCCTCTCTTCTGGTTCTGTAGTATGCTGTTGCGTAAGCAATTTTTGGTACTTGCTTGTCTTTCTGTCTAAGGCTTTACAGTCCAGTTCTACTAAATTAGTTTTGAACCTCACAAAAGGGAATATATTCTCTCATTAAAACTATGCCACTTGATAAATTTCAGGATATTCTACAAGGATATTCTATTCTAATAATAAAAATCAGAGAAAAATTTCCCTTAAAAGTTGGAGACCAATGCTAAGCTAAGTGTACATTCAAACGTTACCAGTATATTTTTTCTTAAATAAAAGTAATTATTAAAAAGGTAGTTTACAGCAGTACAGATCAAGTGTTGTGGAGACTGTAGCAGGATGGAATTGTTCATGAAAAAGCAATGGAGCAGTGGGAAATGAATTGAAATGCCCACCATTATAAGCACTGACAGCACACAATCATAATGACAGCACTACTGCCAGAGAAAGGGCAGGGGAAGAACAAGGAAGTAGCATGAAGTGGCTATTCATGCAGTACTAAACAGCCATAAGCAACATCATGAAGGCATTTGGGGCTCCTAATGTCACTACAGATGCAAAAAATAATAAAAAGGTGGTGTGGTATTAGTCAGAAAAAACATTTTGGAGGTTTAGTCAGCATTAGATAAAAGGTCAGCTTCGTCGCTTTTGTATGAAAGTGAAGTAAGAATAAGAGAAATAGCTAAGACCTATGTGACAAAATAAGAATTTTGGTTTTGGACGGGACGCAGGTTTGGTTGGCGCTTTGACCTTTGCTTACCATCATCCTGATCAGGTTTAATTCTTCCGTCTGCCAAGCTCCCCTTCCCTGGTGAGGGGGTCCCCATCTGAGGGGTCACTTTATACTTTAATCTGCCTAGAATCCTGTGCTTTTTAAGGAAAGTTGTTCTCTTGAGGTGAGCAATTGCTTTAAAAGCATGTCCTCTAAACACACCCCATCCAGAGGTACATGCATGAGAAATAAACCTACTCCTAACCTCTTTCTTTCCATAGAAATGGCTATTAGATTTTGAAGTAGAAGATAATTCTGGTTTATGACGCATACGCTTGGGCGGTGCATAGCTTGGGTGTCCCTTTTTTCGAGACTGTCCCTGAGCAGTATAGATATGAGAGAGTCCATCAAAGAGTCCCTTTAACTGACTATTACTAGGAAGACTACTAAAGGAGGGTGCGCTTGACTGACTGGAAGAACTCTGGGGAGAGTTAGAAGAAGTAGAAGTGCTGGATTTTTGTGAACTGGGGCTCTCACCAGAGATGGGGGTTGGGGGTAGAAGTGAAGAAGGTGGAGGTTTTAGCTTTTGTGTGGTACCTGTAGCCAACACAAGAGAAGTGCATGACTGTTTCTGAGAGACTTTTTTCCTTGGACGATAGTGCTTTGAAAAGTCTATTATTTCACCTCGTGATCTGCGACCATCAGGTGATGGTGTAAAAAACTTAGTAAGGCCATCAATAAGCCCTTTGGTTTTCTTGTTAACTTTAAGTGTAGAGGCAGATATGTAGGTGGAGGTGGTGGTGATTTTGGTGGTGGCACCAGGCCGAGTGGGGTCTGTAACAGGCAATCTGCTGCTTGAATCCTTCACAGATGCAGCATGACCAGATGAAGGTGTGGTACAGACTTTAGTCTTTTGACCCCTACCAGGTGACCCCCTTCCTGTGAATGCATTCATGGATCCTTCATCACTGGTTACAGACCTATGCAAAAATTTGGAAAACAAAAATCAGCATTAAAAAGACACAGCTACTGCCAGATAGCACTACACTTTATACATGTTACTTATGCCACTGTACTTAAAAAAAAAAATTAAGGACATACACATTTTTTAAAGTAATTCACACTATGATGCAACATCCAACTTTTTCTCTCCCCTCCCCACCACGTTTCTTTTTTTCCTCTGTTTAAATAAGGTAGTCCACTGTACATATACACAGATGCAGCTCAGATAGCAAGATCTCCCAAGTATACACCCTCTCCATCTACTTTCAGGCATGTTAGAAATGTGCATTTTTGGAGAAAAATATTAATGCACTGTTCTTGAGCACAGTAATGGTTTCACCACAATAGAATTTATTGTATAAACAAAGAAGATGCTCATATGCAATGTAAATAAGTTAATGCATATCAAAACATTTGCTTAAACTGTAGAGAGAGTCTATTAGTTAGCAATACAGTCAATTTTCAACAAACTGCTGTTTTTATCCACGCTCATTTGATAACATATGTCAACACTAGCAATAAAAATTACCACCTAAGATATAAAAGAAAATTGAGGTCATTTATGGAGAGCATTACAACAAACCCAAACAAATGGCCTCTTTTTTTTTTCCTACAAATTGGAACAATAAGAAAAAAAAATCACCATCAAGAAGAAAGATCAAAACTGTAAGAACAAGCAGTGTTTATAGAAAAAACACAAACCGGTCAAGCCTAACATGGAAGATATTAAGAAAGAAGAGTGGTGACTGCTACTTGAATGCTAGGAAGAAAAAGGGCATGCTGAAAAGCCAACACTTGTGACAGCAGAAGTACAGGTTCAGCTGGTTGCTAATGACTAAAGAGATGAACAACACTGAAGGGCAAGCTGGAGAGTAAGTAGTATATTTTAAGTATTTAGAAACTGAATGTTTAAAATTATTTGGAGTAAGAGAAATAAATATCAGGAGGCATGATCAAATGGCAAATCCAAACAGAGCTATATAGTTGCATCAAATGCTTCCATTCCCCCTTTCCATCCTGCTCTTTGAAGTTAGCTCATTTATTTTGTAGTGAAAAGTTCTCTTTCACAGATTTTGCCTTCTTAATTGAGATGCCGGAATAATTAATTCCAACAGGTTACTTCTAATTAGAGATCAAAGAGCCTGGGGCTACCATCTGGTATGCTGAACTCCAAGGGCCCACCAGTTTAAGAACTGGCCCTTTTCTACTCACACATCCTTACATTTGGGTAGCTCTTAAGAGGCAACAAAACCAAAAACTTAAGTCTTTCAAATCCTTTGCTGCCGTAAGCTTGCGTCTATAACAAGACCTACTCTTACTACCACATGTACTAGCCTTTGGCACTAGTGGTGACTAACGCACCTGTTTTTAGTTAATCCTATATAGTAATTTGCCTGTATGGTATAATTGTGAAGGGTTGCCTACAGACAATCAATAGGCAGATGGTTATTCGAGGATAACTGGACAGGTTCTTTGTACTACACAAAAAGAATCAAGTGGCATTAGCTAATCTTACTGTATTTCATGCGACCACTCACATTTATGTATGACACTGCTGTCTGCTGTACATTACTATTACTTCAATAGGGTTCTATGAGGACACGTCTCTGCTCTTACCCGATCTCCTAACTATTGTTTTTCCAAAACAAAATTACTTCACGTAGATTAGACACTGCAGTAGTAGAAGCGTGCCCATTGTAATGCAAGTATTTTTACAAAGAAAAAAACTTCCCTAAGTACTAAACTAACATGCTCATGTGGTTCATTTGCTACAAAGAAAAGAAAACCTTTGTATTCATAATTATCATGCACCATTACAGGGACTTGAACATCCTTTAACACAGCATTCACATTAAAAGCCATAGCTGAGAATTTCATCATCAAAAGCTAACAGTAAAACCCACACAAGCTTTCCAACTTTTCCTTTACATGTATGAGGAATGAGGGGAAGTGGAAATACTGTATCAGACAAACATGCCTGCTAAACCCACTGTGGAATGCATAAATCAAGGACACATTTTTAGAATTCTCAAAGGGGTAAACACAAAGGTGTAGCGATAAACAGAGGGAGATGCACACACAAGGAAATACAGCCATTTCACCATGTAAAAACACTAAAAGGTGTATGGCTATTTCAATGACTTTTTAATACTTATTTAGTTAAGAGAAGGGAGAAATAAAAGTTTTTCATGCATTCTTCCTTTATGAGCATGTTCTTATGAGCCATTACAACTACATTTTTGACTTTGATATAGTCCCACGCTTCCTCCTAGGGTTCCTACCCAGAACATTTGAACATGGACCTAAAGGAAAGATGAGATCCTGACATAAAGAGGAGAATAAATATATACATAGTAAGCTGCACTACCAAGTACATCAACATGACTATTATGCTGTACTTGAGTACTGCCAGTATTTACCTTTTTTTTTTTTTAATATATGTATGTGTTTCCCCTTTTACATGTTGATTCCACAAGTTCTTATTCTGCAAAATGCAAAGTTCTACAGCAGCTAACATACAACTCAGAAGTATACCAGACAGGTTTAGACTGTAGAGGAAAATGGTTGGGTAACAGCCACATAACAAAACGAGTAGTAGGTACAGCCAGAAAGCCTTTCACCTGCTGAGTTGACACAGCCAAACAAACTGAAATAGGAAGAGAAGGAAGGCACATGTGGACAGAAACATGAAATGGAGGGCAACATGCTATTGAAGTTAACACAGAATCTGTTCCTGTTTAAGACTGAGTGTAAAGACAACTCAGCATTTTAAACTACTTTAAAAGAAATCCTCCAACCAAGCCTTAAGATGTCCAATTACAGTGTTCCCTGGAAGGACAGATGCCAAAAGAATTACAGCATTCTCTTGTGTTAGACGAACACATTCCTAATAAGTAAAACAAATTGCAGCCTCTTTGCCTAGTAACCAGTGGCAGCTTAACAACATAATTCAAACATATTTTTTTTCCTAGAGTACCACTGAAACCAGAACTTCTATAGTATTTATATGTTGTGCTCTCTGGAATGGGTTTTGTGAACTGATACTAACAAATAAAGTAATTTTTATACTACATTTGAACAGGCCTTTGAACAGAACAGTCGCCTGAAATTATTTATAAGTAAATTCATTATTTATTATTGATTTAATATGGTCTCTGCATGTGCATCAGTTATTTTAAGTTACATATAAAGATAGCTGTGTCATGTATTACTGTAGAGACTTTTATTTCTATTTGGTATAGGTGCAACTTGTATTAAAAAAAAATGGGACCTAGAAAAGTAACTTACAGGAAGTTTCTTCCACCACGTTCTGACAAGATGTGAAAATTAACCATTACAAATAAAAAGTCATTATCCATTGGGCTAGAAGGTCTGCACTAGAATATTCATCACTTACTTTCCCCAATTTGAAACACAGTTAAAAACTGGTTGAAACTTGTTACTCTAGTACAGTAAAAAAAAAGAAAAAAAATTAAGAGAAACCTACAACATTCGTTGCTTTAGTTTATTTTTCGGTCGTCCGATAGGTTTTGCGTATCGTCGCCTTATTTGGGCAGCTTTCTCATGAAGTAGCTTTCTCCCTTTCTTCTTTGGTCTACAGACCTGGCAAATCCACATCCCTACATAAAGGAAAAAAAGTTTAATTGTACACATTTATTTAATCTGTCCTGCAGGTGTCTACCAAGATATATGCCATGTATGTAAAATTTTCTTATAAACAAGACAGGTGGAAGGGGAAGTAGGCAAAGAAAAGCGATCCCCTTCTACCTATACCTCAAATTTTTTGAGAGCAAAGTGCTCAAGGAAAGGGGGAAAAAAAAGTTGCAAAAGAGATCACAAAAGATGGTGAGCAAATGGGTTCTTAAAAGAAAGCCTGTTATAGCTTGCTCTTCCTTACACTACAGATACATATTTATTCTGAAAAAAATAAGATGGGAAAAAATTACATGTGCATCACACAGCTAACTAGGCTACAGTGTGCCAAAGAAAATACCAGATCACAACTAAGTATGTTTGGTTTAATATACAACTTGAATTTGTCATCCTTTTAACATTAGATAACCATGTCTGAACACTGTTTGTTTGTGTTTTTTTTTGCTTTTATAAATAACACTAGAAGAATTAAAGAAAAAAAAAGCTGGAAAAAGTCTGCAGTGTAATTTTAAGATTAAATAAGGAAAGCCATAAAGATGTGAGACCAGAAATGAGAGGTGCTACATATCAGAAATCTAGAGAACCTGAAGGACACAGGTGTTTTGTTTAAGTTACCCTTACATGAGGCAGCTGTCTTCTTCACCTGCTTTAAGGATTTCTACATCAATATATACATGCCAAACATTTTAAACAGCCTTTGCAAAACTTCACTCTCAATAATAGGCCAAGAACTCAATTCATGGTGAATTCGCCTGGTCAACTGACCAGAGGCCTTTACAGTTTCACAGAGGAAAAAAAAAAAGAACTCAAAAAATAAAGTTCTGGCTTTGACATGATTGAAACTATATTGTTCACCAATGCAAAAGTAATTAGCATGATCAAGAGCTTTTGGTCACTTAATATGAGAAAAGATTATGAATGAAAGTATTTTCATTGAAAGTATTTTCATTATCACCTTTTGGCATTCGGGAAAGTGGTGGGTCACAGCACTCCATGTGGAACCCTCTATCACAGGAGTCGCAAAAAAGCATGTTATCCTGAAGGGGAGTGGGGGAAGGAAGAGGAAGAGGAAAAAAAGACTTAATACAGCATTGCTAGAGGTTGCACAACAGTGATTTGTATTTGCACATGTGCTAAGTATAGAGCTATGATAAACAAAAGTCAGGTAACACTGAACAGTCTAACTTACTGCATTTTTGCCTTGGATCCTACATGCACTGCATGTCTTGCATTCAATACACTGCCATCTTAAGGCCTTCACATTTGTTGTTAACTCAGGACAGAATTTCAAACATGATGGATGTCCTAAAAAAATAAAATAAACCATGACATATTTAAAGCTTGAGATTTAAGAAATACTGATGCTTATGTTCAACAAAATGTAGCCAGCACCACCAGAGCCTTGTAAGCACCAGGAGTTTTTAGAACTTTGCAATACATCATTTAACTCGCTTCTTACAAAGAAGATATGGCAAAACTGCCACAAAACTCATTTATAAAGAGAAGTAGAAAGCTGACAACTGACACCTGGGAAAAGTCTTCACAAACATCTGAAATATAATCTTTTCTTTCACTAGTTATACATGCGATGGAAATAACCAACTGCCATTGGTCCTGAAAAAAGCATTTCTACATACTTGAACCCACTCCTTTTATAGCAGTGCAATGAACAGATTAAATCTTTATACAAGACTGAATTAATATCTTTTTCAAAATTTTCTAACTACCTACCAGAGAAACTTAACAATTGAGCGATATGCATTTTTCATTCCAACTTATTACTAAGTTATATACGAAGAACAATTTCAGAGCAGTTAGAAGAAAAAAATGGAGTGGACAAGTGACACATGAAAAGTTTACTACTACGGAAGGTTTAAAGTGAGGGACAAGATCAAGTAGGGAAAGAAGAGTAGCTGAACTTCAGTTTCCCATGAAATTGCATTTTATTCCCTAGTGGGATCATCATCTTTTCCATGGCAGCCTAGAAGCTCTGCCAATTAACACAAGGTATCAGACAACTGAACACATATAACACCTTAGGCAATACTGGCAGTGACTTCTCTTGTCTTCAACAATCTCAAAGGAGTGTTGTAAACCCTTAATCCATAAAAGATAAAAGCACTGTTAAATAGGAAAGAACAAACCTTCCCGAGAAAGCACTTATATTTAGAGATCATCAAGGACATCAAGTTGTAAGGGAGGTAAGAATCCCTGATGCCATGCTGTACCGATGTCATGAGAATGCATGACGCTTTCTTCTCATTGCTAGAGCCTGGTAAGTACATTCCTCCAGGTAATGGTCTAGTGATGGTGATTCAGATTTTGTCCATCTGTTGTTTCTCTCTCAGTCTAAACCACCACAGCTAAACCACTACAAACAAGGATACAGGCTAATCCCTAAGCATTTACTATTTTAATCTTCCAATAGACTGAGGCAAGAACAACAAAGATGAATGAAGGAATACAAAAACCACTTCAAAATCTGAAATCTGTACTGATTTTTTCCTCTTACAGCACGTACCCAAGACTTAATCAATCCACTTCTTGTTAACTTCTTGTTAAAAAAGGAATTTAAACAGGGTAAAAATACCATTTTCTCAAAATAAAATGCAGAAATATAATCTGTAAGTAAAAAAAAAATCAGGAATAAATTCCACAAATACTTTCAAAAACAGAAATATTAGAAAATGTTGCCATTTGACTCTTACCATGCAGTTTAACAGAAATTAACAATTTGTATTTATAACTGATCGCGCACCTAAAGTAGCTATTTCTCTTGGAAGTTACAAATGCACCATGGAACTGCATAGCGCAGTTCAGTGTCACTCTGTCCCTTTCAATAAAGCTTAATAAGTGCTTGATTCAAAAAAATGTCTGCTAAGAAAGAAGAAAGCTCCCTGAAGTCAATAATACTAATAATCAATATCACAAACTTATTCCATCAACCACGACTTAACATGTACATTAACACATTAAAGTGTTATCATAAGCCAATTATCTCCTTACTCATAACTAGAATTAAATACATCTACCCTGCACAGAAGTGATTTACTTCAAGGCATAAATAAGCAAGCTGTGGTTTAACTCATTGATTTTAACTTTGCAGTATGTTTATCCTTCTCAGTTATTACCTTAAGAAAGGCTCATTCTCACTAGTTGGTAACTATGCACAGACTAAGTGTAACAGGGTTACGTAATTTCTCTGTTATCTACCAACGTAACGTTCTTCATTCAAGTAATTACACAGCTTAAGACATGTTTGTTCCTATCTTTAACGGTTTTATTATCAAAAAAAAAATCATGAAAAACATCTACTGGGATTAAACATGAAGACTGCCTGTGACTCAAAGTCCTTCAGACACAAGTAACTGTAGGCTGGAATTGTGCAAAGGGAAGTATCACTATGCGCTTGCCATGTTCTTTTACTGTCTTCCCTAGGTATGCGCTACTGGAAACAGCACAGATTTGTAGATTTCCAAATACAATACGGTCTTTTTCTTTACTAGCTGGTAATAGTTACATTCTTCATTTTGGACACAAGATTGTATAGGAAAAATACAGTTTTAACAAAAAGTGGGTTATGCCTAACAGACATGAAGTAGCAATCAATGCAGGTTTTACTTCTGTAAGTGACTTATATTTTAAACTACTTCCATAGTTAAACCAATTTCTGTAGTCCATTAAACTGAGTCACTGTGACCTTCAAACGTAAAGAAAGCACCTGTAAAATTGCTCAAGAGGGAAAGTATGTTTTTGGCTCTAAAATCCCTATAATATCAGCACTGACTCATCTGAACAGAGAGAACATACTATCTCCTGCATATTCAGAAGCAGATATATCTGCCAAGAGGTCTTCACCACAGAATCAGGGAAGGATGAGGTTGGGAGGGACCTCTGGAGGTCAGTCGTCTGGTCCAACCCCCTGCTCAAGCAGGGGACACCTGCAGATCGGTAACCAGGACCGCATCCAGGCAGTTCCTGAAAACCTCCAAGGAAGGAAACTTCACAACCTCTCTGAACAACCCGTACCAGTGCTCAGTCACCCACATAGCACAGAAGTGCTTCCTGACGTTCAGAGGGAATCTCCTGTGTTCTAGTTTGTGCACACTGCCTCTTGTCCCAGCACTGGGCAACACTGAAAAGAGCCTGGCTCAGTCCTGGCTGCATCCTCCCTTCAGGTATTTATGGACTTGGATAAGATCCTCCTGAGCCTCCTCTTCTGCAGGCTGAACTGCCCCAGCTCTCTCAGCCTCTCCTCATAGAAGTGCTCCAGTCCCTTCATCATCTCGATGGCCCTCAATGGGACTCTTTCCAGTATGTCCAAGTCCCTCTTGTACTGAGGAGCCCAGAACTGGACACAGTACCTCAGTAACATTCTATCAATCTCCACACTGAAATGGCAATTTCTTCTGGTTCAATCACTTGACTTTGTTAAGTTCACAAACAACACCAAGTTGGCCATGAGTGTTGATCTGCTCGTGGGTAGAAGAGCTCTGTAGGTGGACCTGGACATGCTGGACCCACAGGCCGAGGCCAAGTGTATGAAGTTCCAGAAGGCCAAGTGCTGGGTCCTGCATCTGGGGCACAACCACCCCATGTAGCACTAAAGGCTGGGGGAAGAGTGGCTGGAAAGCTGCCCTGCAGAAAAGGACCTGGGGGTGTTGGTCAACAGCTGGCTGAACACAAGCCAGCAGCATGCTCCGGTGGCCAAGAAGGCCAACAGCATCCTGGCTTGTGTCAGAAATAGCGTGGCCAGCAGGACTGGGGAAGTGATTGTCCCTCTGTACTTGGCCTCGGTGAGGCCGCACCTCGAGCACTGTGTTCAGTTTTGTCCCCCCCACTACAAGAAGGGCATCAGGGTGCTGGAGCATGTCCAAAGATGGACAACAAAGCTGGTGAAGGGCCTAGAGAACAAATTTTATGAGGAGCAGCTGAGGGATCTTGGGTTGTTTAACCTAAACAAAAGGAGAGTCAGTGGAGACCTTATCACAGGTATCCTCTCCAGTTACTTTCAAGGAGACTATAGCAAGGTGGGGATCAGTCTCTTCTCCGAAGCACTAAGTGCTAAGACGAGGAAATGGCCTCAAGTTGTGCCAGAAAAGGCTTCAGTTGGATATTAGAAAACATTTGTGGTGGTTTTACTCAGGTGGACAGACGAGTTCCACCTCAGCCCCTCTCTCACTCCCCCTTCTCAAAGGGGAAGGAGGAGAAAAGATGATGCAAAGGGCTCAAGGGTAAAGACAAAGGCAGGGAGATCGCTCAAAAAGGATTGTGATGGGCAAAACAGACTCAGAGCAGAGGTGGGATAGTAAGATTTATTGCCTATTATTAGCAAGCTAGAGAAGTAGAAGTGAGAAACAAAGGAAAGAAACCAAAAATGCCTTCCCCCCATCCAGCCACTTCCACCTCCTCCCCCCAAGCAGTGCAGGATAACGGGGAATGGGGGCTGCGGTCAGCCTATAGCGCTTCGTCTCCGCCGCTCCTTCACAGTCACTCTCATCCCCTGCTCCACATGGGGTCCCTCCCACGGGATGCCATCCTTCCCGAACTGATCCAGCTCTTAAAGAACTGCTCCAGGTATGGCTCCATACCACAGGGTCCATTCATGAGGAGCGGACTGCTCCAGCATGGGTCCCCCACAGGCAGCAGCTCCCCCCAGATCCCCTGCTCCTGCATCGTCTCTTCTCCACGGGCTGCAGCTCTGGCCCAGAACCTGCTCCGGCGGGGGTCCTCCACAGGCCACAGTCTTCTTCAGTGCAGGTCCACCTGCTCCATCAGGGACTCCTCCACGGGCTGCAGTGTGGAACCCTGCTCCATCGTGGTACTCCATGGGCTGCAGGGGGACAGCCTGCTTCACCATGGTCGCAAGGGACTTCTGCTCTGGCACCTGGAGCACCTCTCCCCCTCTTTCACTGACCTTTGCGTCTGTAAGGCTGTTTCTCGTTCCTCTCTCTCTCCCAGCTGCTGTTCCCAGCAGTTTGGTTTTTTTTGTTTTTCTTCTCCTTTCTTAAATCTGCTCTCAAAGAGGCGCAAACAACATCACGTATTGGCTCGGCTCTGGTCAGCAGCAGGGCCCTTAACTAACATGGGGCAGCTTCTGGATTGTTCTCACAGAAGCCACCCCTACGGCCCCCAGCTAGCAAAACCCTGCCACATAAACACACTAAAACATTTCTTCACTGAAACAGTTGTCAAATATTGGAACAGGCTGCCCAGCAGAGTAGTTGAGTCACCATCCCTGGAGGTCTTCAAAAAACATGTAGATGTAGTGCTTAGTGACGTGGTTTAATGGTAGAGTTTTTAATGGTGGAGTTGCCAGTGCTAGGTTAAAGGCTGGACTAGATATCCTAGAGGTCTTTTCTTACCTAAATGATTCTATGACTTTCTTTTAAGCCTCAGCAACATCAATGTAGTACAAACTTAACAGATTACAGGTAACTTTAACCTTCGAAAGCTGCCAATTCCCACCAGCAATAGATATATAGGTTTAGTTCAACCTTAAAAAAAAAAAATCAAATGCTTTAAAATTTTCTTGTCTACCCCAATTAGAAAAGGTGAAGACTTGCAATATGTTAATGTGGTAAAAATAGGTGAGATCAGGAAGTTAAAACAATGTCTCACTCCTGAGTGAAGAGAACTCCTTTAACAAGTCCACTTCTGTTTCCTCATTGCAAATTTGGGTCTTGTATATTCTTCAAAGGATCTGACAAAACAGTCTTTTAAGAGAACAGTGTTACACTACTGACAACAATTACTTACAGTGCTAGATTAGATACGCTAATATGTTATTTTTAACTTGAAATACAAGTGTTAGAAACAAACCTATAAAGTAATTTGCAAAGAAAAATGTGTTCAATAACATTTTAGGTAGAAAGCATTATTAATTAGGGTGAACTTAACTACAAGGAGAAAGGATCAGTGCATCTAACTTGGGCATCCAGTATGTTTTTCTAGATACAGGATTCTTAGCAGTTAATTTTATCCAACTAGCCAACCTCCTCCCACGTATGGTAGTAAACAAGAGTAAAAGACAATTTCCATATTCCCTTATGTACCAGTTTAATACCAATAGGCAGCCAAGCATCACCATGCTGCTCTCTCACTCCCCATCCTCAGAAGGAAGAAAAAATGAAAAAAACTTATCGGTTGAGATAAGGACAGGTAGATCACACACCAACTGCTGCCACAAGCAAAAGAGACTCTGTATAAGGGAGATTAATAAAACAAACATTACGTTATATATTATTATATATTATATGCCTATTGATAACAGACCAGAGCAATGAGAAATAAGAGGAAACTGAAAACACCTTCTCCCCACATCTGCTCTTCTACATCCTTCCCCCATGCAGCTGAGGGGAATGGGGGTTGCAGTCAGTCCATAACACCTCCTCACAGATGCTCTCTTCCCCCTGCTCTGGCACAGGGTGCCTCTCACAGGATGCAGTCCCTCCTGAATTGATCCAGCACGAGCTTCCCTCAGACTCAAGAACTCAGCAGCTCAAGAACTGCTCCAATATGGGTCCATACCACAGGGTCCACCCTGCAAGAACAGATGTTCAGTGTGGGTCCCCCGTGGGCTGCCACCAGATCACCTGCTCTTGTGTAGGCTCCTCTCCATGGGCTGCAGCTCTGGACCAGAGCCTGTTCCTGCTCTCCATGGGCTGCAGTTGTCTTCAGGCCACATCCACCTGCTCCACTGAGAGCTCCTACATTTCAGGCATACCCTGATCTCTGTAAAGCAGCCTCCACAGGTTGCTTTCCAAACATCTCCTGTCCCTGTTCCTCTTGAACTGATTAAAACCTTTCTTGTTCTGCTCTCCAGCTTCCCTTACCCACATTTGCTCACTAACCCTCCTGCCTTCTCAGCCTAACATAATACTTATTTGGAATAATAAAACTCACCATTGTTCTACTTGTATTTTTTGTTGTTTTTGTTTGTGCTCTTTTGTTGCTCTTAAGTATTTATTATAGTTTCCCAATAACTCAAACTTCATTCTCCCTTTCAAAAATCTGTCAGCAGCAGCTCTTTAGTTGCTTCTGAACCTCTTGGTTATGCAAACAGAGGTAGAGTTTGATTCCAGTTCTCAAGTCTATTGATTTTTCAAAATCAAAAGATAGCAAGGAAAAAAAAGCAGGAAAAAAAGGAAGGAACAATGTTTGCTTTCGTAATAGGATTTGTTTTCTCTTATCTGACATCCCTCATCTTACTCCCTTAGAAAACACCCTGTGAAAAGGGACACAGCAATGCATTTCATTTTCACTACCTGAATAGATTTTATCACAAAATCAGAGTGATATTAGAGAGGTGTTCAAATACCCAAATAGCTTCTGCTTTCAGAATGCAGAAACATTACCTGAAGAAGCATAAGCAACTAAAACAAAAAAACTAAGGTAAAGCAGACATGCCAGTAGTGGGCACTGCAATTTAATCTCTGATCAACTGAGCAATTTTGCTTGCTGTGCACAATATGCATTATCTTTTATGTTTCTTATACAGTAAGACCAGCTTTGAGACATACTGCAGTGTGCAAAATTACAAATCCAATTACAATAACCTCTACTTGAATGAAGTTTTATTATTTATATACTGCACTGAAATTGGTTTTTCTTTTAGTTAGGCATCAGTAGCTAAAGTTTAACCAGCAATCTGATTGGCAGTCTCAACATTTCACTCTTCATATAAGGTACATCTGAGGAACTAATTAAAGATAATTCACTCTTAATGAGGCAGAGAGAATGTATCAGTGTTAATTCAAAGGGAAGTTGATCCATGAAAGCCAAGGCTTCCGCAGTTCCAGAGCCCTTAGACTTACCAGGGATTACTCCATAACAGAAGAGCTGTTATCTGAGGTCACCTGATTAATGTAAACTTTGCGTACCACAGTACCACAATAGCACAAATCCTATTAAACTTCCAAATACTAGAACACAGATTGGAAAGTGCCGGAATCCTGTAAGCCATATGGAAGGCCATTTAGCAAGTCTAAGGGGTTCAGTGTAAAGCCACTTCCTTATTTCACTGTTTAATCGTTTACTTAAATATACTAGAAAACAAACTGGTTAGAATAAAAATAATCTGTCCAGGGTGAAACACACAATGAAAAGCATACCCTGATGAACTGAAAATACATTTTTGTTCCATAGTGGTTTGTTTTTACTTGAGTACTTTTATAGCTATCACAGTACCAAAAGATTAACCATCTTCAGCATCACACCTACAAAATTGTGAGAGATATATACTCTGAATTTAAAGACACTGAAACAATATTTTCATTTACATCCTTCTCAAAAGCAGCGATGGCTTACTCAGACCCTACTCATTTACTACCCAAGCACTTCCCTAATTTTCTTTCTGACACAGAAGGTTGTATGGCTGAGCAGGGAACCGATCAAACTTGCCATCTTTCAACTACATTTGTTCCTCAGTCCAGCTCACATGCAACCGCGTGTACCAGGGCAGAAGAAAGGGTAGCACGTTACAGGTTGTGACTTTAAGAAGCAGTAGTGCTAGTGTGTCTGTGAGCTGGGATGGGATGATCTGCACTGCAAAAAGCTTTGCTGAAAGTACTTCCTTAAGCAGCGGTAGCTTGCGTGGGCAAAAATTCTTTTAATGACACAGTTAACAAGAGCAGTCCACCCAAGTGACAAGCTCTACTGGTCAAATAACTCTTCATCCGATATAAAGCTCTTTTTACACAGGGGATGTTCTTTTAGAATAGCTGAACTGATCAGAGGATTTTCACAACCCAAACTCGACAGTTAGGCCAGCTATATGCCATAAAGCTTTTTCTAACAAGGTCTTCATGAGTTTCAAATCCCCCTGCAAATCAGCAATAACCTAAGCCAAGAACAAGCCTGGTATCATCTATGTGCAATCAGTGCTCGAAGCAACAGTGTGCTACAGCTTCCAAAATTAACCCAGATGGTTTCAAAATTAAGCCAGATGATCACTTTGCTAGACGCACTTGCATTCAGATCAGCTGCACAGGTACAGCAAGAGCAGCTCCAGTGCACAGCAGCAAGGTACATGTAAGTGGATGGTCACTTCATTGTGTCTGACAAGTGGTGGCCTCCGGTTTGCCTACATACCAGTTCCCATACCTGCTATTGAATCAACTCTACCACCACCCACACAAACACCTTTCAGGGAACAGGCAGTGAAGTATAACCCTCTTTTATCAATCATGGTCACTTTCTTGGAAGGGGGAAAATAAGGATCTAATATCAAAAACCATCCTATGCATTCTGACAAAGAAGTTCTTGATATAAAAATTCATCCCATTTCATAAACGCTTTTTGCAAAGTAATTGAAACCATTCAAAGGGGAAACTGGATTCTCACACTAGCTGAAGAATATGAAGAAAAAAGGAGTGTATTATTTTCTTCAACTATTTTTTTTAAGTTCTGCTTTATGTAACTTCATAAGGAAGCAAACACCTAGCTCATTAACTGCCAGACTTCTTTGTACTTGTAAAATATTTACCTGACTCTGTAATTTTCCTGTTACTAGCCAAAAGACTTGTTCTTCTTACAACTCCCTTTTTCCCCTGAAAGCCATACACGTTTTCTGTTGAGTGAAACACAAATGTGATGTTTCTCCTAACAGCTTGAGTAGGTTATTTTAAACACTATACAAATTACCACTTGAGTAACAAAAGATTTTTTACAAGAAAATTAACTGCATACACAAGATATGTAACAGCAAAGACTGCTACACAGTTGTCTTTTTTTTTTTTTCATTCTTCCCCAACCTCTTAAATGCTGCAAATGAGTACAGAATTCCTGATGATCATTTGCAGGCACAGAGCAAAACTGAGTTTTCAAACCAAGCATAGAACCCCCCAGAAAAATCACACCATTCCAGCATTCTGCAAGTACCATTTCCCTATAAATTTCCTCAGCATGTCTAAACTGTGGGCCTACAAATGAATTCAAACAACTCATTGGTAGCTGTCTAACAAAATTTTATTTAAAAACCTGCCTCTTCCACTGCCTCACCCAACACACTTTGCTGTAGCTGTCAATCTATGTCCAAAGAGAGAATGACATTCTCACATTAAAAATACTTTAATACCTTAAAAACAGATTTATACATAAATATTTATAATATCTGTAAATTCATCCAACTTACCACTGCTGCCACAGTCTGCACAAGACAACAGCTCTTCTGGTTTTTTTTCACGATTTGATTCTTTCGTTCCCAAACAAAAGCTACATATTGGGATGGGATCAGCTCGTGGCTAGATTTAAAAAACAAACAGGCGTAGTTAGCTTTATTAAGCAAGAAAAAAAAGTTACCCAAAAACTACAGACACAGGCAAAACCATTCTCAGGGGCCTTTTCTCTCTCATATACTTGAGTTCAGAAAATCAGTTTTAATTGGCATTTTGTTGTATTATGTATTAATTACAAATTTACTTGCTTTTGAGTAAGATTTATTATCTTAACATCTTTCAAAACCAAAAGTTAACCCATAATTAGCAACTTTTCGTACTTACCCATATAAAGATCTCCAACATGAGATTAGTGTTAAAAAAATCCAGGAAAAATAAGAATTTTAGGACATTGTTCTTAAATATACTATTTCAGCTCCAGAACACAAAGAAATCATTGGTTCAGCTGTAATAGTGCTTCAAAGATTAAGATGCAAACTAGTTTTTATTACAGCTGAATAGAATTCCTTTCCAAAGGAGTACGTGTACGCGTGTCAGTGTTAAGACATACTTTATCCACTTCTGTCCAATGGATAGCTTCCTTGTGCCTCTCTCTGAAACTACCAGTTTAGGTTAAAAACACTGCTTTCAATAGATCAACCGTTTGTTCCAGCATGATGAGTCCCATCAACTATCTCATGCAATTACAATAAAACTAACATGTAAACCTTTCAATACCTGCAATTAACACACAACTTTCCACAAAAACTATTAAAAAACCCTACAAATTTACTTCCTCATTCTCCCAATGACAAATTCTCAGAGATTTTCAGTGAAAATAGTTACCTGCATCATCCAAATACATAAATCAGTAGTACTTGCACAGAGAGTCTATAAACAGGATCTGTAACAAGTAAAACTAGGTGCAAATATTTCTTCAATGGGATACTCAAAGTAATAAGTACCTTCCCAGATAGGGGAAGACATTCATACCTGCAGAGTTTTCCACCTGTCAGTTTAAAGTAACATACCTACAGATAAAGGAAAACCTGTTACTTACAATTCTTGCCAGTAAGAGATCATAATTATAATGATCTGTCCGATTATTATCACTTTAAGATGTATTTACATGAAAGTGGTATTAACCTAAAAAAAATACATACACTACTAAAAATTAGCTTTTTGTTTAATCACTCAGAGCCCAATAAAAAGCAGTAGAAAAATGGTTCAGAGCTATCTAACCTTTCACTTGCAGCATCTTGTGAACATTTCTTAACTTTAAGAAATATTTAACACAGATCATTTTAAGATATTTAAGTGGAAGCCAGTAAAAACCTCATCTTGGCAATGATACTGTTCTCTTTTCCTTTGATATAACAGTGCTTTAGCCATTTCAGAAATGCTTGCTCTGATAAATTATTTACAAAACATCACATATCATTCATGTAATGAAACAAATCCAGGTCCACACACTCATTTATCTTTCCAAGACTTTTTTTCTTGCTCTAGGAAAGACATGGCCATTAGCCAACATTCATGTACTTTCCTATTTCAATCCCCTTACTCCACCCCCCCCCCCCTTTTTTTTTTAACTGAAGGTAAAATAAAGGACAAAGGTTGTTGGCAGTTCAAGGCTACAAAGACTGATGTTCCCATACCAAACGCAGTAATAGAGAGCGTGCAAATCCTGTCACTTCACACACAGGTTTTCAAGAAACTTACAGGCTCCTGTATATATTTAGGAGCCATTTACATTAATAACTGTGAACATTACTAGGTCTGATCTCTGAGCTACTGACATTAGTTAATACAGACATTCCTGTCAGCACACTAAGTAAAGCCTAGTTTCATGCTACTTGAACTTGCATAGCTAAAGCAGAACTGCAGTCATCCTGGTGGTATTTTTGTCCCACAACTGACTCAATTAGGATGAACCATAAAAAGTCTTTGTCAGCATATAAAACAAAGAAGCTCATCTCCTACCTGTATCATTTTTCAAGCCCTAATCACTAGTTTCCCACCTAAAACACAGTTATCAAGTATCATTATTCTCTGGAACACAACTGTTAGTCAACATCAAGATTAATTCCATTTCATCTCTTACAGAACTCGTCTGGCCAGTAATTTGGTGCTGGAGCAGCCATAAGCGTCAAAACACTGACACAGTACACCGGCTGGCCTGGGAATCAGGGCATCCTTGACGAGCGCAGCTGGGAGCCGCAGATCTCCCTGATGGGCACCGAACAGAGAAGTTGTGATAACAAACAGATGGTCTGGGAAAGCAGAAATCGCCATCAGCTACTGGCTGTACCAGTAACTAGTGTCCAATCCCCATACATCTCCAAACACCCAAAAGCAGCTTGCTTTCTACTCAGAGATGAGCTTCTCTTCCAAAGCTCTCCTGCAAGAACTTCTCCACGTGAGATCAGGCCAGGCCCTTGCTGGGGATGCCCAGCTGAGGCCAGGCTCCATGACACAGCTCAGCTGTGGGGCAGAACTTGGGTGTCCTATGGTAGCCCCTGGGAGGGGTTCGGTGAGAGCTGCCCTTCAACATAGCACACGCAGGCAGGCACTTAGGTAAACAATCACGAGTATATACTTGCTTTACCAGCAGTGATTTGTAGCAACTGGCAATGAAGAAATTCAAGAAACAAAAGCCTTCAAGTCCTCGTGCATTACAGAATCCTACAAACCCACTGTCACAATCTTCCCACACCCATGGGCCAGGCAACCCTCACCGGTCACAACATTAATGGGTGCCAGAAGGGCAAATAGGCAGCTCACGGAGGCCTGGGAGAAGGCTGCAGAAGAGCAGTGAAAGCAGCAAGAGGCTAAGGATGGGATGGGAGACACTGAGGGGGGACAGGCAACGGGTGGATGCCCCCCGAACAGCACTTGGGAGGGGCAGAAACTCCCAAAAGCAAACCGTCAATGTGCTGGGAGCTGAGGACCATGACTGGGATTTGAGGACCACGACTGGGATTTTGGCCACAGCAACAAACCTCCTGCTCCTGCTTGAGCCCATCCCGGGTAAGGTAGCAGGCACCACTCCAGTTATTCAATGCAGTAACATTTTACATGAAATAAACCAATATTTTCTTGCTATTCAATCTGAGTTTATTTTTTTCCATCTCATATTTCAGAAACACATTAGTGATTTTGTTGCAAAAACTTTAAGGTTTTGTTGTCTGCTCTGTCCCTGAATATAGGTCTGAACAATGCTTCTCCAGTAACATACTGTTGTTTCTTCCACAGAGCTAGTAAGCAGAGAACTTCTCATCCAATTCAACTTGGAGAACAAGCTAAATTATGTCTGTCAGAAGGTTTTGGTTTTCTAGATCAGTAGAAATTGTATATCCAAATTTAGAAGGCTGCCCTGTTCAAGTAACAGCGTATTTACAATTGCAGTAGGGGTAAATATGCAGAAAATCCACACCCTATGCTAACACGCAGTTGCCTTCAGAAAATGAAGCTTTGCAAAAAAGCAGCTAGGCAGTCAGATTTTAACTTTGTTTTTAAATCTAGTACAGAGCAATAACAGACCAACAATTCAGCAACTGTCAACTGATTATTTTCCTTGCCAATTAGAAATTGAACAATACTTTAACACAATACATTCAACAATCATAGCTAACCAACCCTTTAAAAACTTCACACTTCAACTACTGCAGTCAATCTAACCTTTAAATAGCCTTACGAGCCAGTGTCATATCATGGTAATTTCACTGACACCAGTAATTTTGGGTCAGAACCCCTGTGATGCACACACTGTGACATTACATTCCCAGTCTCCTCCAATAAGCAAGAAAAGATTATAACGTAGAATGTAGAACTTAAATTTCTGAAATACAATCTGTTTCGAATTTGTGAACGTATTATTTGGCGATGACAAATGAATTATTAGCTTTTGGTAGGTGATAGCTATTTAATCCTGCTACAAATACAGCACAAATATTAAATAAACCAGGCGTTGTTTTTAACATTCACAATAGGAAGTCTCAAATGTATTCCCCCTTCCCTTCAGGCACAAAATGCAAAGGCAAGATTATTCCTATAAACAATCACCCACTGCAGTTGATCAGAACAGTGTCATAAAAGCCTATGTGAACCATAAGAGCCACGCAGGTAAGGTTTCAAAACACTGGCTTCCCAAATAGAGTACCTCAGAATATTTAGCAGATCCCAGCCACTGTCTGCTTTAGGCACCATACAAACCCTTGCTCTGATCTCATAAATGCATCATCACCTTCCTAAAAAGGGCACTAATAAAATCAAGGAAAAATTAAGGTCTGCAGCTCATTTACTCCAAACAGAAGTTTGGTAAGCTGTGTACACAATGTAATTTTTATGCTAAAAAACAGTAATAATAAAGACACCTAATACAAACAACCCTCACAAACATCATATTCAAACTTCTGCCATTAAATACCTAGAGAAAGGGCAAAGAGCATGAGATAGTTAAACCTGAGAGGTACTGCCTTTCATCAGGAGTGCAGTGCAAAGCTGTTAAAGATGTCACTTGAGTGCACATCATCAACCTGAGCTGTTACCCCACCACAAAAAGCACGAAGGCACTAACAGCAGACCAAGTCACAGGGACATGGGAAGAAAGGTGTGCAAGATGGTGCAACAGGTGGGGTGGACTAGAGTGTCACAGTTTATCCTCCGTCATGCACCAGGCACAGGATAGGAAAGGAAGGTAAAACAACCACCCGCATAGTACAAGAAAAGAAAAGATGCACGAGTGACATCATTCACCATGAGGAATCAAAAAATATCATCCAACTTTAACATCTATGGGAGCAGGAAGAATGGAGAATTAATGAGCAGAGATCAGTGTTTCCAAGTCTGTTGGAATTACTGCCGAATTAGGAACAGCCACGGGCTTCACAAGGAACACCGAGGCCAAAGGACAGCTACCCCATGTCCGCAGACTGGCACGGCCTCACATGCAGAGCAGAGATGTTAGTGGAGCTTGGATGGTACAATAGAGTTCCTCCTGCACAACTCAATCTTTATCTTAAAAGACCTAGTTTCAAACCCATATTAGACAGTAATTATGCATGCAGGTACTAACATTTAAGATCTTTTTCACTAATAGGGATTATGTACATCTACATTTTGATCGTTTAATCATTTCAATCACTTTCAGAAAAAAATATCCAGGGAGTTTGTGCTACTGATAAAAGCTAAAACCAAATTAGAAACACTGGTTTTGGTGACTTCAGGAGGTGTTTTATAATTGATTAAAAAAAGGTTCCAACTACCTGGAATATTTTACAAGGTGTGAAACATTAAGGATCCACTTTCCTTACTGCTTTCTGTCTTCACTCACACTTCAAACCCTGAGATTGATTCACAAAAAAACTCATGCTGATCTAGAAATTGTAACAGCAGTGTTAGCATGTAGTTCAACTAGTGCATCATCTGTACTTAAGTGAAAACTTCATCTTAATGCTAGCTCAGTTTGTCCTTTATGAAACCAGTAAATGTGATTTACTTATTTTTAAGTGAATCATATCCATCTATTCTGAGAAAATAACAAGCTTTGCCACTGCATAAAATTAATCCACGGTTAAAATTCCCCTGGTTTTCAGTTAACTTACGCCAAAATAAGTTTGTCTCAGAAGTCTATCTCAAAATATTTTTTCCCTACAGTAGTTCATGTGCTGGAGGAATTTGCATGTTCTTCTAATTTATAATTCCCAAGAAAGTCTTAGAGCATTCAATGTTCTAACAGTCTGCAGCCCCAAAAGTCACATCTTAAGTCCTGAAAAGTCTTTATTTTCAAGCATGTGAAGTTACCCACAACTATAAATCCCACTGAAAGCAAGTAGATTATTATTTGCATTGCTATAGCACTCTGAAGATTTAAACAGATTGTCTGAAAACTGCTAGACATTAGCTGTATATAAACAATTATGGTTTTAAGTCCTAGTCCCATTAAATGTTACGCACACTAAGAGAACTAAGAAGTTTCATGTATACTTCCCAAAAAATAAGTTTCAACAGCAATCCAAAAACCTCAAATGTTCATATTTGCAGCTCTCACATGCCTTTTCAGAAAGGCCTCAACAGCACGACAGCTTGCTAGAAGATGCATCCATATGCAATACACAAATTTTAGATCTCTATTATCCCATGAATAGAAACAGCACAAGTCATTTCAAGGTTAACAGGATAGAGGCAAATGGGAACTGCCGTGACCTTCAATAGAGATCCACTGTTTTGATCTCAATCTTTACCTTCAAGTGCTATCTTTGTTTTGCAGGTTGGTTGGTGGTGGTGTTCTTTTTTTGACAATCATATCAAGGACTTCTTTTTTTGAAATTAGGATAAGAACTATCACCATTATCATCTCTAAACATTTTAACTACTATTATTAATACTGAGAAACAAAAACTGAATGAGAGACATATATTAATTTCTAGTCTCAACTACTCAAACCGTTGTTCTGGTCATAAGCAAGGCAAGGCATTACCAGTACCTTCAGCTCCAATTCCCTTACTGCACCCATTCTGTGGGAGGAAAAAAAAAAAGTTCACTTTACACATCGGGGAAAAAAAATGCTGTGTTTCAGGAACTAGGGATTACAAAGCAAGCTAAACTTTAATTTTTAAATCAACTTCTTAATGACAACTGCCCACTAAATCCCATATTTAATTCTACAGTGCCACGCTAATACATGGCAAGAATACACACTAACTCAAAGGATTCTAGGAATATGTACCCAGGCTATTACTGTAGCCATGCTACAAACATGACTGTAGGACCTACAGCTTCGTAAAGCACAAAGAAAAAAACAGCATAAGAACAGTTCCAAGGAAAAAGATTTTGTATTACAGATTAAAGTCAATAAACTATACATAAAGAGCATGTGGAGGAAAAGCTGTAGTCTGGAGCTTCTCCTCTTCCCCCAAAAGAGGATGTTCACTGCTAGAACACAGAGTCATGTTTTTCTTTTGAGCTATAAATCTCTTATATCCTTATTACAAAGTGGCTTCTCCTCTGCTCACATCCTTCTCCCATACTTCCATGGGGTACATATGTATGGAAATTATGATATGCAGCATAACTCTGAGGTAACTAAATTACCCAAAACTGAGAAGCATGAAACCATTTGTGTCTGCCTGGATTTACACCCCCAAAGGCCTTTAACTACAACAGTGGTACTAGGCTTCAGAGCTTGCAATCCATTCTTGCAGGTCCCTGCCCTTCCCTTTGTGTGCACAAATAGAGCAACTGGTATATGACGGGTGAAGCAGGTTGTGAGAGCACACATGTGAGGACCACCACTCATGTAGCATTCCTGAGTCGTCCTAAGAACTGGAAATTTAACTTTCTGTAGGAAACTCCTGAACACACATCCAAATGGACCTACTGCTACAAGTGGCAGCAGGCAGGGGAGCAGTCCCCCACTTTCTGGAGCTCTACTTCAGCCTGTAAGAAAATTATGGTTCCTAAACAGATGGGGACTCTATCCAGTCCCCATCAATCCTAAGATGAAAGATGTGCAGAGCCAACCAAGTTACTCCTAGCTTTTTCACTGTTTTCCAGCTAAAAATCCCATGTATTATCCCTAACACAACTTTTTTTTTTTAAGCCAGTAAGTGTAAAAACATAAAACTTGATTCCTCCTCCCCACCCTGAAAAATACAGCCAAACTGTAATGCAAACTTGTGTTATTAGACTATTTTTCCTCCCAGAGTATTTCATTAGACTGTACAAAAAAGCAAGGGTACCTCACAGGACAGCATGCATCCCACTTGAATGCAGCTCCCCACATCACTTTTTGTGCCTCGGGACTGACCTCATCAGTCAGCAAGCACCACGACATCTTATGAAACTGAAGAGACAAAAAGCTAACCTGTGTCTTCATAAAGAAACACTGTAATAAAGAAGACATGCACAAAATAACATACACTAGTAGTGGTCTTCGAAACACAGTTTTAAGTTACTGAAATATTCCTGCTCATCCAAACCGGAGAACAACACAACCTAGAACAGGGGGACTCACAATTACTGCTTAGGAAGCAGAATACAACCTCAGGCATCAAAAGCCTCTTTTGCTTGCAAACTGGGAAATGCAATAAAAGCCAAGCTCTATTCTATGTCAAATTATTTCAAAGTAGACTTCCCATGTTTCACATGAAAATACAAACGTTAGAAACAAAAACAAAACTAACTTCAATTTACTAAAGTTGCTGCAGCAGTATTCAAGAAACCATCCAATATATTCTTCGTATTGAAGGTTGCTCAACATGCGTGGCAGAAGAAACCCTGTCTAAAAACAAAAACATACCAAAAACAACACAGAAAACCACAGACGTGCTCACCTTTTCTGAAAAGGCTGTATTTAATTGCCCTGGTCCTCTTCATTAACTTCATACAAATGAAACTGCACTCGTGTTCTGTTGGCATCCACCAAAACAATTCAAAAAGCCCCCTTCTGTTGTACAAAACAGATACCCAAAGCAGCCTCCTGGAGAAAGGTGCAAAGCCACACCTCGAAACCACAAATAAATTTCCCAGTTCTCTGGAGGCTCAGCTTTCATTTTTAACAGAACCTATTTAAAGCCTCTGTGCTTGCAGAGGTAAGGTTTGCCAACCACAATCCAAGTTTAATAGACACACAAGACTATTGTCGGCAGCCTAAAGCCAGCCCTTCTGATATGGGTAGACCCTGCGATCATTTCAACTGCTACAGAACCCAGACGCTTCCATTTCCAGACATTTCCATTGCTCCCCATGCACTTCATCTCTGTCACAAAAGGATGCATGTAAGCCTAACAACACTGACCTACCATCATCATCATCATGATTTGTCTGCTACACCATCAACCACCATGCCATCCATTGTGCCTGATGACAAGGCACTTCAATTACACATTAGCCACATTATCAGTATGCAATCCCACAAGGAATCTCACCCCTTTAAGTACACCTCTAGGTATTGATTCAGAGGTAAACTTAAAAACAGCGAAGTACCCAGCTTAACTCAAATCCTGCTCACTTCTTATTTTCACCTTTTCTTCACCTACCTTGTTTTCTTGGTATTTGCTTTCTTCATATATTTAGAAGATGCCCAAACTTTTTGGATAGAACCCCTTTGTACTTTTAGTGTTTTTTTGGTTCTTTGTTTTAGGGAGACTCTTTTTGGGTCACGGGTACATACACTTGCTGGAATGGAACTATATTTCCTAACTCCAAGCTCTACCTGTTGTTGCAATGCAAGTAAGATGAAGCAAGAAGTTACATGTATAATCACAAGCAGTTAAGCAGTGCTGTGATTCACAGGCCATGATCCCATGGGAATGTCAGTTTTGACATTCATTGGAGAAAAAGCATTGCTTGTAGGTAGATTAAACAAACTCCAGTATGAAAAGTACACACTTGGTTGGCATAATACTATGTTTACTCAGATGTTTGTATATATGCACATTTTTATTCATAACTTATTACCAAAGTCATCCAACATAAATGTGCATAATATGTTTGCAGCGTGGCACAGGATGATTATTAGTTGTCTTGATGCTAATTGCTCAGGGAAAATGTTTAATTGCATATTAAGTGGATCATACGCATATTTTATTTCGTTTACTCTTTGGGGCAAGTTTACTGTCAGCACTATCCAGAGCTGAGTAGCACTATAAATACAGAAGCAAGGGCTTTGTGGGACTGGGATAGTGCAAAATGCAGTTTTAAACAAAAAAAGTAAAACAGTTCTACTCCAAGATGAAGCTGCTCATTTGCCACACAAAGTCAAGATATATCCTGCCTGTTCGCCTCACATACGTAAAGGAAAAGCACTGGGACCAAAGCAAGATTAAGGCTGCAGATTCCACAACTTGATATGAGATTACAAGAGAAGTGTTTATTTGGATTTCTTCCACTGATGTCATTATGAAAATGCAAGCTTTAAATAAAGAGAGCTGTGTTGTGTTTGATTTTTGATTGTTTTTTTTAGAACAGGGTTTTGTCATGGTACACCTGTAATTTGACATCCTTTCTGCCGAAAGGCTGATTTTAAGAGCAGATGCAATACAAATAACATCATTGTTAGGACAGTTACGTCTCGTACAGAGAGGCCCAAGTATTAATTAAACCCCTGTATTCCTATGGGCAACAAATAACACCAGTATACCACTGATTTTGCTGTTGCTTAGTCACTGGTTTTCATTTGGTGAAAACAATGGCACTAATATATTACCCAGCTAGGTGAGCAACAGAAATAATGAAAAATCTACTTTTATTCATTTAATTTAAAATACACTCACTCCTGATCTCCTTACTGAAAAGGGTGAAAGCTGGACAAATAAATGATTAAATGAGAACAGCTTAACCACCACTCTTCCCCACCCTCTCGATGGGAACTGAATTTTATTCCTGAGAGGAGAAAGGCAATTTGTTCCAACAGCCTCAACGTTCAAGTCACTCACAGGGCTTCTAACTTTACAAGACACAATGCCATTGAAAGTCTGCTAGGTCTGTAAAGTACATACAGTGTATTTTATACAAGAGCGAAGAGAACAGCAGTTTTTCACTTGATCAGCTGCAGAAACCTATGGCAGTGGGATGCTAAAAATGAATGGGCAAAGGAGTTCTACATCCCCAAGGGTTATTTAAGTGGCTGGCATTCCAAACAAGATGAAGCACATTGCTCCACTGGTCCCTGTTTCTTTATGTGCACAAGGAAAGGCCAACATACAAGAAATTCCACCCCCACCCCTTCCTCCAAATTAAAACTAATGTTATAATTATATAAAAAGAATACTTTAATTTTATAAATACAGGGAAAATTATCTCCATGTGGATATAATAAACCACTGTTAACCAGCCCTGCTACGTAAACTGGAACACAAACAGCTCAGAACAAAACCGATAAATATTTCACAGAAGGCCAGCTCTTCTTAGAAAGGTTTCCAAGCATGCCTTTTAAATAAAGTTAAATGAAAGCCTCTTGAAGGAAACAGGCTTAAGATTTGGCTTCAACCATTATGTTTAAGCAGGCAGGAAAAAAAATGGAAAAGATTGCAGTAATTTGTATTGCATGACTCCTGGAAACAAATCAGTCAGGCTCTCAAACCCTGGTTTAAATCTACCTACTACATCAATTCAAAGTCTGCAGTTACCAAGCAAAAACCCACAAACTCTTAAGAGGCCATCCTCTGTCCTGCCAATAACATTGAACTGCCATGCTACTAAGGGAGCATTTACGAGTCATAGCATCAGAATAACAGGAAAAAAAGGGTAGGAGAAGGATTGTAGCAAAGTTCACTAAGCCAGCAGCTCACTATAATTTGTGAGGGATTTTTACAGCATGCTTCAAGTCACTTATGCTTTGCCCCAAGAACAGCAACTGATGGCCTACAGATGGTGGCAAGAACCTTGCACTCCAGCAAAATAGCATAGCTGAAGGAAAGAGCATACAAAAAACACTAACACATCAATCTTAAAGTACTACTGGAGCTTGCCTGAGTTTGAAATGAAGTCTCACAGCATTCAGAAGCCAAACAACTCCCTCCAACACTGGCAGGATTATTTCAACCTCATACAGAGCTGGTGCTGTTCATTTCCACACATTAACAGAATTAAGTGATGGAATAACTATGAATGAAGCTGTAGGTGCAGGTTAAGGGACACTGACTGCTAGAAGTATGAGGCCTTACCCATCATACTCTAACTACTTCCAGTGTAAGTTTTCTTGTGCAGTGCGACCAACAGAACGCTTTCTTAGATCTAATTCCATGAGTGCAGAGCACAGCTGGGACAAAAGCACACAGGCACACGTACAACATAATGCAGGAATCCATTTCATGACAAGATCTTCTAGGCACAGATTTGCCCGTGACACTTAGTTCACATCCAGGAGAAAATGTGATAACCCAATGGAAAGAGAAGCAGCATGAAGAACGCTACCCTGCCTATCTTGCTGAGCAGCCTTTAGGACTGGAGTAACCTACAGGGCCAAGGGACGAGTTAACCAAGGAGGTCAATTTTTCAATTCAGGTGCTCGCTCTTGAACTATTAGCACTAGAAAATAAACAACAAAATTCTGATCCTATAGACTTCTGTACAAATTTTAGTTTTTCTTACATTGGCCTAAAACGGACCCTATTTCCTTTAACCAGTCTGAACAAGGAGACAATGGTTCCTGAGGCACAACCAGGGAGATTAGCCTATTTCTTACCACCCTAAATCAGTATTATTTACAGCTCTTGTCCTTTGGTGCCTTTTAAGTATTTTTGTAAGAAGCCTACAGTAGATTTCCCAAGCAGGAGAAGGCCCTCAACTTAGCAAAAACAAAAGTTAGATGTGTTATTCTTCAACAGCAAAGCTAATTTAGCTAAGTAATATTAAGGATGAGAAAAATATCTCCCTCAGTTTTGCAAAAGCAAGCATTTCTGAAATATCAATTAAATGATACAAATCAGAACTTTTAAAGAGCACAGAATTTTTTGAACACTACTTGTCTAAAATCCAGACTGCTTTAGAAACAAAGTCTGTAAAGAATCCTAAATAGCCTAACTCACAGAACAGATCTTGCTTATTTACTCTTTGACACTCAGAATAGAACCTAAAAGCCTTCACTACTAACAAAAAGTCTTGCTAACCAAGCCAAGATCTGAAAGATCCGAAATCCATGCAGAATTATTGGAACAATTCAACTGTACTGAATAGATTTCTTGAAAGAAAAGAGAAAAAGGCGGCAAAGCGACAGTATAAATCGTACAAAGTCTTCTCCAGACTTAAAATCCTGGATGAAATGCTTGCTGACTCTGCAGCAGTCAGAGTTGTGCCGCTGATGTCAGTGCAGTTCGGATATAACATCTCATTCCCCCATTTTTTTCACTTCTTGTAAAAACTTTTTGAACGTGTCATTTAAAAGGTGTTCAGCTTTAAGCAAATAACTATAAATCCTACTATTTGAGAAATAAGACATACTTGCAGCCCAAGCTAGTTTCCTTTAAAGTTTATTTGAACCTGAATGCGAAGTTCACATTAACTGGCCAATAAAAAAGCGTACTTCATGTTCCAAATATAAATCGGGTAATGTATAGAGTAGTTAATACAAAGCATTCTATAGTTACTGGATGTGACCAGAGTGCCGACTACCAGTGCCAAGTAAATAAAAAGTATGATCTAGTTATTCCACACAGGCCAAAATCATTTTATGATAGGCTAATTAATCATGAACATAACTTTTCAGACATTACATAATTTCACAGAGACTTGCTTGTAGCTCCTGCCAAAGAAAACAACAATTCATATGAGAAATAAATCTACACTTGAAGAGAGGTGACAGTGACAAAACATGACGAGAGGAAGAGAAAGAGGGGAGAAAGGAAGGGGAAAGTATTAATATTGCACAAAAAACCTGTATAATTTTATTACTCAAAACACAGCAAAGCTCCAAGTCTGAAAGCCAGAATATATGAATCAAGTGAACCCAGCAACTGAAAACAACTTCTCATTCTAATCTTTCTTAATGACAGACTATTTAAATGATATTCGACAGAAGCAGAACTTCAGAAACACAAACCTGGATCGCATAACTTATTCAATGACTCTCCTATTTGAGATTACAATAACAGTGTTTTTATTTCTCATCTGGGATAGATCTAGTACTACTCAGATCAAGCACAAATTGCCTATTTCAGCAAAATAGTCTGATTTATATTTGCAAACCGCCAACAAGTTAATAAATAATAAATTAAAATTAGCAGTACAAAACATAAAGAAAGGCAGATATCAAGACAGACAAAAAAAACGTTCTCCCAGTGGCATGTTCTTAATCCTCCCTGTAGACCTCTCTGATAAGGCATTCAAACCCAAAACGGCCCAGGCTCTTGGACTAATAACTGATGACCATAAGGCAGGCCAAAGACTTGACGCTGGGGTGGGGGGAATCAATCCGGTATTCCAGAAGTTGAAATTTCAACTCCTGTAAGGGTTTACAGCAGCTACTCAAGTCACAACACAGACGTACAAGCATGTGGCTCTGCACTGTGACACAGTAAACACCCACCATGCAAGTCTATGCAACAGCTACATATTAATGCATATGTTTATACAGTGACCAGTCTGCTTTATTCCCTTACAGCTGTGGGCAGAGGGGGAGAGCAGTTATTTAGGACACTTGTGAAGTTGTTTTATTTCTACTGCCTGTATATTCGGTCTCTCTGACTGGGCAGAGACAATGGTGCCTGTCTTGGCACTGATGGGGGCCAAAAGGCTTGCAGGCATCTTGCAGGATTCCCATGTGTTGTAGCTGGAATTCCAGTTTGCCCCTCAAGTGAATTGAAAGCAGGCAGAAAGGACCACAACAAATACTGCTTTCCTTACAAACAAAACATGAAGTTTAACTGAAATCTGTACTGAGTGGCCAGTAAATTTAGACTGATTTTGTTCAGCAAGACCCACAAAGTGCATACCAAGGAATAAAGTAATGAATCCTAAAGAGGATTTTCCTTGAAAGACAAGTTATGAGTGGTTTATGACATGGGCTTACACAGTTTATTCCTCTTAAAGTGCTTTTAAAGTTTCAATATAACAGAAAATTCATTGGCTCTTAAAAAAGATCTTAAGATAACCCATTGCTGCTATTTCACAAAATTAATGAGCTTATGATAATTAACAGAGGTTTCTTACCATTTCTCTACTCCTTACTAAGTTCTTTGGGATGGCAATTTTTTTTTTTTTGGTTGGTTGGTTTTTGTTGTTGTTGTTGTTTTCTGCTGGGAAAACTCAGATAGTAGCTCTGCTTCTACTGGTCACTAAATACAACCCACTCCCCTGCTGCCCCATCAAAGAATCCACAGAGTTGAAATGTCCTCAGGAAGAGCAACAAGACCCAAGTCTCTCCAGCATCCCCTTTATATTGGGAGCAATATGCCCTCCTCTTCTCAGGACAACAAAGCAAAACTTCACACAATACCCCACATGCCAGCAAAACTCACCTTACCCTGAAATATTCAGGGATTTCTGCTGTTACAGCAAACGGCTCTAGAAAGGCCTCTTCAAATCCCCTATCAATGACAGCCTATACAGCCTTCACAGATTTATATACCTTTTAATTATAATATTGCAATTTAATGAGTCTATATTCACGTGAACAGTAAGTTTGACAGTCATTCACTAATGAAAATAGTTTATTGCTCAAAGTGAGCTAGAAATGACCGATCAGAACTAATAGCTCCGTTATATATTAAACCCCATGCATACCTCTTGCCACATTAAAAATAAGGCAGCAAAGGTCTTCACTGCAACAGCTCCCACAAGATACCAGTAGAAGAAACAGCAGCTCTAAGCCAAATATGCTGTTAATACTACGATTCGGGAAGTGTTTCCTAAAAACATGGCCCTCACAGAAACTCAACTGGGAGATCTCTCATGCATTCATAATATGAAATGTTGTCTTACAGATGATAGGGAAAAATGAGAAATTGATATTGTTAGGTATGATTTCCTAAAGTATTAAGGTCTGGGGGAAAAAATCATTTAAAATAATAAAACTCTAAACTTCTGATTTCAAATCTGTATCTCTCCAAAATAATAATAAAAATCAATATTAAAGCAAACAGTAGTCCTTCACAAGAACAACAGATAATACCCACAGGTACAGAAGGAAGTAAAAAAGGACATCTGACAAATTATTTGTTACTTTTTTTTGCATCTTGTTCGTTACAACTGAAGGATAAAATACCTTGCAAGAGGACCTACATTCTTTTTTGCATTCTGAGGCTTGTGTTTCATGGGGAAAAAAAGCTGCTCTGTCACCTGTAATCACAGCTAAATGGGGTATGGGGGGAAACTGGACTCCAAGATCTCTATTAAGATGTCTGCCCTTCTCAAAGGAATTTACACAATCTCCTGACGTAACGTCCTTCAGAACATCGCCACTGCTTGGAAAGGAAGATGTGGAGTGGATGTAGAATAGGATATGGAAGCAATTTTGGGCAAAAGGTATTCCCCACACATTCCCCATAAAGCCTCCTGAAACCATTATTTCTGAAGTTCACTGGCTGGAGCACCTTTGTTATACCGTCCCTGTAAAGAAGTAGAAAGGATTTCTGTGCAGTGTCCAGAAGGGGAGGGAAAAAAGACACAGTAAAAAATGAATTGCTATCAAGTCCAACAACAGAGAAACATTGAAACAGATGAGAGAACTGTACACAACCTCCCAGCAAACAGATGAGAGGTACCACTTGACAGAGCTGAAGAAGATGTCAGAGCCACAATGCTACTTCTGTTTACACAGGAGCATAATTCCATTAGTGCGCTAGTTAACCCCCTCATTCCCCCAACTAACTCCACTTCCGTTACAATACCAAACAAGGTAGCAGAGCATTTTCACAACTTTCTCTAAGTCATACTTAACCAAAAGCACCTGAATTAAGCTAGACGCAGTCCTGCAAGACCACTAATTCACTGGAAGGATTCCAATTCTAGTGTTCCAGAACTTCTAATTCTAGGACCTGTGATTTGAATCCCTCCGCACTGGCTTTGTATAGCTGATAGTATTACAATTTAAACAGAGAAAATACTCAAACAGAAGGCTGCTCACAGCACTTAAGGACCGATCCTTCTGATGCACCAGCACCCAAGGGAGCCCAGCACCTGGCAGCTCCGGCCCCATCCCTCCTCTTGACCAGCCACTGGAACGACTGCAGTCCAAAAGGAGAACAGCCCACAACACAGTTTTAGTCCAAAGGCGTCAGCTCTGACAGAGTAACTTAAGAAATATTAAACTCATTCTTAACCAAAAAGTGGTTTTATCAAACACTTTTCGGCTTTGAGATACAAGTTTATGGAGGCAGAAGGAACCTCCCACCTCAAGCCCCGACTACAAAAAGAGACAAGAAGCGAGGACCTGGAGCAGAACTGTCCAAGGGACGAGTTTCTGGGCCATCCAATACCACTTCAATTATGGAGTGAAGTGATGGGCCCACTTTATTCAATGCCACAAGTTAATAGCACTCAGATAATGAACAAGCATTCATCTGCACTTAAGCTGTTTGGAGATCAAAGCAGGCAGAATTTCTCTGAACAAACTTCACTGTTAACCCTAGATTTCAGTTTAGTATTTTAAAACAATTCTGTTTTTAATACAAGTCCACGCACTACTAAGCCATTCAAGTTTTAGACTACCCCCCACCTTGTTTTCACAAGCAAAAATATAACTTCCCTCAGCTGACCTTTTCATTCACTGGGATCCATCACAACAAGTTTAAGGACAGGTCTCCACTTTATTTCAGTTGGAAGAATGATTGTGTGACGACCAACCCCTTGCATCTGGTTGGAAGAATAGCGGCCTATTAGGTAAACATGAAAACATCATCTGTATGGTCCACAACAAAAAATAAGTTTGGTCAGGCGATTAAACACATTTTTGAAAACAACACTTGCCATTGAACACTTTTAAAGCAGCAGGCAGCTCTAGCATAGGCCTCCCCTCTGCGTGAAAGGGTCTCCTCCAAAACGGAGAGTGGGGGGTCTGCCTCAGCTTTCCTGGAAGGCCATTAGGTCTGGCAGTTATGGCAAAAGTGAAGCAGAGAAACATACCAAAACAAAACAGCGGGGGAGTATTCTAGGACAAGAACACTGATAAATCACTCTTGCCTCTTTCAAATTCAGTGCCATTAATTTATGTATGAAGCTACTTAAGTGTATTGCAAAAGTAAGGAGGATCACCCTCAACAAACGTAACTTTCCCAAAACAAGCCACTAATAACAACACTTGTCTCTTGGATACATATTTAAGCAATAAGACTCTGAAAACAACACGATCCGCCCCACTTGCAAGGGCACACACAAAAAAAAGCAGTAGAAGTGACAATACAAGCCATATTCAGTACTTATTCGTATAAAAAGCATCCCCATTTGGAAGAAGTCTTACCCAGTGTTATTACACTGCCTTCCTGAAACAGATCAATGTAGTTAGAGTAATAAAATGGGTGTTATCAGTAATTAGCTATCGTTGCCTTTTGTTTCTTTATTGCTTATACCTAAGAGGCACATTGGTCAGGAAGCAATGCAAGACTAATAGCAAAAATGTTTTGATAACAAGTTGTATGATTATTGGGGGAAGCTTGTATGATTTTAACAACACCATCTTTGTACAACATGAAGAATCACGTTGGATATAAAAATACGGGACTGAGTTACTAAGTATCCTGACCCTGGATGCCAGCACTGCAGTAAAACCCATGACCTTTCATAATTACAATCAACTGTCTACACATTAAGAGTAACTGTAATGCAGTTTATATGCAAAATGCTCCAAGAACCCCCAAAAAATGCATTATGTATTAGATGGTATTACTCTCCATCACTTCTTTTCGAAGACCTAAGCTTTTTTCTTTAAAAAAAGGCTTACTTCATTCACAAAAGTGAAGAACCTGGTTTTGACAATGAAGAGTAAAAACTTTAATTCAAGCTTTGAAATGTTAATCCTGTTAGGAAACACAATAGATAATTGAGCAATTCCTTTGGTCCAGTCATCCCTACCAATAGCTACGCTCATGCAGTAAGGTAAAAGATGCAATGACACGCAGACACAGACTACAATTATCTCATGCATCCAATCCACCTAAGAGCGCACGTCCATACTACCGAACTCTGGCAAGTGATGAAGGTGAGGTGGTAAGTTCCTGGGGTAGTCCAGCTGATGGAGTTCAAATCCCTTTTTCCAACTGTCACTAGGAACAGCTATGGCCAGCACCTGTTTCAGTAGCCTACTGGACTACAATTCTGCATGCTGCTGTTGATGCTGTTTCATACTGTTTCAGTATCTTTGAAGCTCGTACACATCGGCAATTCAAGCACTTCAGGTACTAATCTTTTAGGGGAACAGGGAAGTCAAAAATTGATGTGGATGGAAGATGGATTTCAGCATTTCTCAAACTTTAACCTGTAGTTTGTTCTACCAGTATGATTCCTTAATACAGGTTACAGTTTGCATACTCATTTGGAGAAGGCTCTGTGGACCACACTGTACAAAGAAATTAAGCCCCCACACAGTATCTTTCCATGCTATCCTTACTGAAGCGTGCACAACTGTAGCTTGATGCAGGTAAAAAGCAAGCACACAGTGCAACAAAAAGAAAAAACATTAATTCTACCTTAGTGCCTCAACAGCCACAGCCCTACAAATGGGTGAGCTATAGTGGTAAGAGGGAGTCAAGAGCATGGTGTTGCAGGCACAGCCTTTGAGAATGCTGGTGTTCCTCACAAGGATGAAGCACATGGTATCCCAGGGGGAACAAGCAGCAGCCCTGCTCAGGTAACTAGCAACACAAGGTGCAGACATTCACCATTAGTGCCACCAAACCACAGGCTGAGCAATAAAGCCGTGGCATTCAGCCCCCCCCCCCCCCCCCAACAAACATTTAACAAATACTGACTGGAGAAAGGGCGGTCCTCCCATATCATATTCAAGACACTTGTCCCAGTTCTTAAGCAAGCTGTGCAGGAAGTATCTACCCCAAAGAAAAAAATATTAGAGTGCAAAAGTCAAAGTAAACTCAAATCCCAGAATATATATTAACACCGCAAATGTCCTTCAGCAATGCCATCTCATTATCCCTTTCAGCTTGATAATATCTGAGACAGCCAGGAAATAGTGTTGAAGAGAGTATTCCACACCCCAATATCCCAACATTCTTCATTTTAGAAAAAAAAATTAGCTTTGCAATAAAACTATCATCATCTCACATTGCTAGGTTTACATGTTACTGGAGGATGAGGTGGTGACAGGGAGATGGGACAAGCAAATTAACTGGCATTGGCTGCACAATGTACTTGTGTTGTTTCAGAGTACCTCAGTGCCAAGCAGTATTTCGGTGTCTTGTTGATAATTTTGCAAGAGTGACCCCTTATCAGCACGCCCAACACCAGCAGAGATGTCAACATTATGTACAGTACCCTACACTAGAGAGAGCACAGAACACAACTGTTTGGGGTATTAGAGAGAAGACATATGTCCTTTCACCACTATTTACATCTGTTGTACAGAAAGATCTGTTTCATATTTATTAGTTGCATTTAATTTAGTGCAGATCTATACAATAAAACATCTATTTTTAAATATCATTAGCCTATTATTAACTACTCAGGGAAAAAAAACAGTATTGGATTCCCCCCATGCCACCTCCCTCCAGCAATACGTCACTTGATACTCATTCATCTCCAGGATTATCATATAACTACCAGTTTAAAGCTGGATCAATGTCTTTTCACTTCACTGAACAACCCAATCAATAGCAACAAGGACATTCTGCTGTCAAAAGCAAACTGCTGCTCATGCTGCTAGTCCCCCCTGGGCTTGGTGTTACAGAACCGCATTAGATAGATCCTACCATGCAGCACTCAATGTGACACTGATCACTCTGCAGGCACAGCACAGGGTATTGATACCACATATACAGCTACATCAACAGGGTAATTGCTTGCACCTTCAGAAAATAAAGCTGTAGTCATGACAAGTTGTAAAACTATTTGCACCTCCCACTGAGGAAAACAGGCTAGCCTGATTCCTGATTTAATTACATATGTTGGCATTTATTTCCCAGAAAGGCAAAACAAATATAGAAGCTTACACCACCAAAAGTGTATTTCACTACTAAATACTACAAAAATAAGTGTTCAACTGCTTCATCCCAACTACTGGAAAGCATACTGCTTTTTTACTTTCCTCTTATTTATATATATATATATATATTTTTTATTATTATTATTTTTATTTCCCCACCTCTCCAACTTCAGGAGAGCTCTGCAAATCAAAAATATCACTGTACGCTTTCAGACAAGAATCCTGCTTTGGACTTACATTACACATGGACTAAAAGGATTGGGGGTGGAGGAGTTGCATATACAAGAGATTCCAGGGGTAATCTCTTAAGAATACATGCCAAAAAGTGTAACCAAAGCAAAACCTCGGCTGTCTACTTTATATTCAGGTCTGTCTATAGCCGAAAGAGAAGAGCTTACATGACTCCTGAACCATGTTGCTCTTTTAAAAAAAAAAATAAAGCAACTCCCAGTGTTGTTGCATCTTCCATTAAGGTACACAAATAGAAAAATTGTTTCTTGAAAACAATTTTGTATAATGGGAACAGGATGAGAGAGGAGGAGACAGGACAGAGAGATTACACCAAACAAGTAAGTGTCTTTCTTTACTGTGTGTGGCTATCCTGACTGGCTAATTCCACAGCCTGTGGAGCTGGAATATCCACAACCTTTAAAGACAAATATGGTATTTGTATCTGTTACTATACAAGAAAAAACACTCAGATTTCCCCTTCTATTTTAGGCTATGAAATATCCCTTAAACGCCTGAGATTTCGGAAGTGTTTAGTTTTATAACAACATTAGCTTAACGTAGAGCCTTGAACTTTTATGAATGGCTCATTTCCCAAAATAACGCATCTAGTGAAGGTAATCAAGTGAGAAACGAACTTATCTTGTACCTTCCCCACTACCTCTTCGTCTCCAAATTCTCAAACTATATTACTCATGCTCACCCCCACAGCCCTAACACTTCTCCTCCTCTGTACGTCCCCATGGTCTCTAACTCACCAACAGCAATCATATAAACATGTTGTTCAGTATCACGCATGAACTCTTCAGCTGACTACCTGCCACCACCCACAAGACCAACAAAGATGTAGGTAGAGCTGTTCCTCCTGTTCCTTCAGCAATAATGCTTCCAAAGACATCTCTTGACCACTCTGTTCCCATAAAATTTACATGCTATTTTTGATCAAGTACAAAAAATATGGCCAAGAAGTTAGATGCTATTGCGGGGAGATGTGCGAAGTACAGCTGACTGACATTGACTGCAGTTGCAATGAAATTACAATTCTGGTGGGTTTTTTTTTGTGGTGGTGGGTTTTTTTGTTTGTTTTTATTTTAAGTGTAGTAAAGCAGATATTAAAACAGCCAGCAGCTAACCTTGCCAAATATACCCTCAAGGAAGTTTCAGCTCCAATACTTCTTTCCCCCTCTCATACGTTGGACAAGTCTTACCTTAAACATGTCTGCTGATTCCAGCAGTATATATTTAAGACAGATATATTTCATAAGACAGTAGCACTGTGTAAAATCTAGAGACTTCCCATCAAAACAAAACCTGCCAATCTGCTGCAAAGTTATAATTGCTTAGTTTTGTTTTGTTTTCTTCTCCCGCCTTGTTTTACTAGACTATATTTTTAAAACAACCTTACACAAGTCAAAACTTTGGACCTCTCGTCAGGCCCAGTTACTCCCAGTAGGAAACTGCTTTTTTTTTTTTTTAAACACGGCCAATCTAACTTTTAATAAACAAACAGTAAAGGAAGTACACAGTGAGCATTCTCACTGATGGTGATGATCATACACTGCAGAGGCACGTAAAGATGCACCCTAGTAGCTTCTTGGAGTTTCCAAGGAACCCAACCTGCCCACATACAACTCACAAGGAAGCATTTAACATCTTAAATGGTGTCATGTCTTCATCAAGCACAAGCCTGTTTCCCCCTTGTTATATTCCAAAATTCAATAGTAACAAGTGTGAAAATTTATAGGAAATTCATTTAAAATTAAGAAGTAAGCATTAATCAAGTCTGGAGATTAGTCTCTTCTGTTGGTTTGGGACTGGGGGGGGGGAGCAGAGGGGTGTCTGATCACTTCCAAGTCAAAGCAAGCCTAACCTCAAGCCTCCCTCCTCCTATTAGCCAAATTAATTTAGAGTCTACCTACTGGCTACAGAATCAGTACCCCAAAACGGCATCTACCTCTACACCTACACCTTGGGTCACACACTAAATTCACAGGCAGCCAACTACAAGCCCCCAAGGAAAATGAGACAACTGAAGAAGCCAGCCAGCTTGCTACAGCATCACACTAACAGCCCCAGGAAAAGGGCTGTATTTTTAGAGTGTAAAGCAAGTACAGCACATGAAGTTTCCTCAAATATGTTTATCAGATGGCTACAGATACATTCCAAGAAATCAAAACAGGAATGGCTGTGTTGAAGGGCAACACCCTCACATATTCCCTGCATTACAGGAGTTATTAATCAATAGCCCAGACTCTGTTTACACTTGTAAGAACATGATATTACCGAGTCTAAAAACAGGCACCTGTTCATGAAGAACTGGATGGAGATTCCTTGTTATTTACATAAGCCTGCAAGTATTCAGAACGACCTCCCACAGTAAGGGGCCTACACTGTATTTCACCCGGAGATGAAGAGCATCACATGCCATTACCAACCCTCTCAAGGAAAGCCAACAACAATAAACTGCCAAAATGCTATCAGCTAGCATTTCAACAGCCCAGGCAGAACCAGAAGGTGATTCACAAAACTGCACTTAACACGGACTGACACTGAACCCAAAGCCTTGCCACAGGTCCCCAACACAAACACAGCCAACAGCTGCTTCCCACCACTGGTGTCCTGGTGCTCGTACAGAAGTTTTGGTAGAAATGCAAGCTTCAGACAAAGCGAGCTACTGCACAGAACGAGGGTGATGACAGATCACAGCAGCAAACTCAAGACTGACAAACCATTAGCAAGCTCTCAAACCACTGAAGCAATTAAAATCCCTAAATGCAAGGTGTCAATAAAGTAACTATCAGATGAAAGAATATTTATTTTGAAATTTGTTTTCTTTTCTTCACTCATGCAAGTCAAAGACTACCCTCAACTAGCCACGCTTCAGTGAGGTTCAGCAACTCTGAGTTATTTCCTCATTGCTTATGTCATCTTCGGAAAAAATAAAAAAAATGAAAGTAAATAAATAAAAACACTGGTGATAGAAAAAAAATAGCGTGCTGGATCATCTCCTGGGCATCAGTCAGTACTAACGGACTTCCTTATAATGCACAGTCAAGCTTACCTTGATGTGCTGCTTGATTCCAGAACACAAGTGTTAAATGCCTGTATCCGTATCACATTTATCAATTGCACATTAGGAATATGAAGAAAAGTGTAATACAATATTTTCCATTATATTAGAACTAGAATTATTTTACTGAAGTTGAGTTTACAAGTCCCGGTTTGCTAGAGTGAGAAAAAGGTTTCTTTAAATGAATGATTATTTTGTTTGGCATTGTGAGGCACATTCAACACATGGTAGCTTTTCTGTGAATATATGCAGTCCTTGCCAGTATGTACTTTAAAACAATATTAATACTCTTTAGCAAAAACCATATGATGTTTTGTAATAACACCATGGCATAATGAAGTGTTGCTATATTTTGGAATGAAAATTATTTCACGAGAATTTTGATTTTACTATTGTTGTTTAAATTATGTAGCCTCTGGAATTATGAAAACATTCTTAATGTAGTTTGACTGTCTTCCCTATCAAGTAGCAGATTATTGCAAATTTTAAAAGAATCCCCATTATGCACAATGAAATGTAAGAAGTCCAGCACAACTTGATGTTGCGTGGCTGGAGAGCAGCTCAGCAGAAAGAGATCAGGGGGGCTGAAACATTTTTGCAGCCACAAGTCTTTCACTTGCCTTAAATTAATTTAAGGTCTACTGACTTCAGTGAGCCTATACAAACACACACCATTTCAGAACTAGCTTCCACACCCTAACTATCTGAAAAGTTCTGGTACAAGATGAGCCATGGCACAGTGAGAGCCAGGGATCTGTCAGGAGAGAACGCTGAAAGACACCTGAAGAAAGTCAGCCTCTTCTGGGATCCCTGAACTATAATCTAGAGCTAGCAACCAACACAGCAAAAGCTCTTGGGCTATTTTTCTTTTCTCCTTTTTATTACTTCACCTGATTAAAACATTTTTAAGAGCAGATAGGAAGTTTTGCAATAAAAAGCAGTCCTGGCCAAGAAAGGATTTGCCCATTAGCTGCACTATCTCCACAAAGACAGCAGCCTTATTAAATTACAACTGTTTGAACAAGGTCAAGCACTCAGGGTTTAATTCAAAGTGTTTCCAGGTATAATGCTGTCAGGTCAACTTAAACAAGCCAACAGAGGCTTTGAGCTTGATTAAATATTAAAACGGAATCTTTCACATCTGTTTTTACCGAAGGATGAAATTACTGTACATCACTTCAACCAGCTCATTAATACACTAAACACATATCTTGCCTCTAAAGGTTACAGGAATATCAATGCTTTCAGAGTGCCTGCAGTGAAACCTACACAACTCAGCTAGAAGTGAGGTCATTGCATACTTCAGCAGGATGTCAATATTTCTTTATAAATGTGAGAAGTAATCAGTTAGACATAGATACATTTTAAATTAAAAGATGGGAGCCTCCAGTGAAGCTAAATCAGTTGCCTTTGATCTGAACCTTTTAATTACTCATCTCATTTTCTTTGATAGATAACTTGATAGCAGACACTGAACAGAAAGTTTGATCCAATGGTAATTATTTTTCAAACTGAAGGGCTGTCAAGTCCAACTAGTAATCTACTTTTTTTTTTAATTTTTAATTTGCACAGCAAAATTTTTAATTGAAACATAAAAAGGTCTATCGGGATCATCTGTTTCAACACCTATCATTTCTAATGATACTTTGATGGTAGACTATAGTAGGGAAGAGAATGCGTTTGAGGACACAACTTTTTGACAATGACACATACACTGTTATAACTATTCCACATTGCATTTCCTGCCCTTCAAAACACAACCAAAACCAGATATTCCTCTAGCATTATCTTTGCACGAGAAAAGACATGCAGTCAAATCATGTTTCCTGACTCCAATCCATAAAATGCATAAAGTTATCTATTTAGAGTAACAGATGCATAAGACAGGACTCTCAAGGGAAGCAATGAGAAATGACTTGTGTCTGAACTATGCTTATTGCAGATAAACTCACCTGTAAGTTACTATACACCGAAAAGAAACCTAAACATGTCACAGAATCACAGAATCGTCTAGGTTGGAAGAGACCTCCAAGATCACCCAGTCCAACCTCTGACCTAACACTAACAAGTCCTACACTAAACCAGATCACTAAGGGCTACATCTAAACGTCTTTTAAAAACCTCCAGGGATGGCGACTCAACCACCTCCCTGGGCAGCCCATTCCAATGCCTAACAACCCTTTTAGTAAAGAAGTTCTTCCTAACATCCAACCTAAACCTCCCCTGGCACAACTTTAGCCCATTCCCCCTCGTCCTGTCACCAGGCACGTGGGAGAATAGACCAACCCCTACCTCTTTACAGCCTCCTTTAAGGTACCTATAGAGAGCGATGAGGTCTCCCCTGAGCCTCCTCTTCTCCAGGCTAAACAACCCCAGCTCCCTCAGCCGCTCCTCGTAAGACTTGTTCTCCAGACCCCTCACCAGCTTCGTCGCCCTTCTCTGGACTCTCTCGAGCACCTCCATGTCCTTCTTGTAGCGAGGGGCCCAAAACTGAACACAGTACTCGAGGTGCGGCCTCACCAGAGCCGAGTACAGGGGCACAATCACCTCCCTCGACCTGCTGGCCACACTGCTGCTTATACAAGCCAGGATGCTGTTGGCCTTCTTGGCCACCTGAGCACACTGCTGGCTCATATTCAGCCGACTATCAACCAGTACTCCCAGGTCCTTCTCCACCAGGCAGCTTTCCAGCCACTCATCTCCCAGCCTGTAGCACTGCTTGGGGTTGTTGCGCCCCAGGTGCAGGACCCGGCACTTGGCCTTGTTGAACTTCATACCGTTGACCTCAGCCCATCGCTCCAGCCTATCCAGATCCTCCTGCAGAGCCTTCCTTCCCTCGAGCAGATCGACACACGCACCTAACTTGGTGTCATCTGCAAACTTACTGAGGGTGCACTCGATCCCCTCATCCAGGTCATCGACAAAGATATTAAAGAGGACCGGCCCCAGCACTGAGCCCTGGGGGACTCCACTAGTAACCGGCCTCCAACTGGATTTGGCTCCATTCACCACAACTCTTTGGGCCCGGCCATCCAGCCAGTTTTTAACCCAACAAAGCGTACGCCAGTCCAAGCCACGAGCAGCCAGTTTCTCGAGGAGAATGTTGTGGGAAACGGTGTCAAAAGCGTTACTGAAGTCAAGGTAGACAACATCCACAGCCTTCCCCTCATCCACCAAGCGCGTCACTTGGTCATAGAAGGAGATCAGGTTCGTCAAGCAGGACCTGCCTTTCATAAACCCATGCTGACTGGGCCTGATCGCCTGCTTGCCCTGCAAGTGCCGCGTGATGACCCTCAAGATAATCTGCTCCACGAGCTTCCCTGGCACTGAGGTCAAACTGACAGGCCTATAGTTCCCCGGGTCTACCCTCCGGCCCTTCTTATAGATGGGCGTCACGTTTGCTAGCCGCCAGTCAACTGGAACTTCCCCTGATAGCCAGGACTGCCAATAAATAATGGAAAGCGGCTTGGCCAGCTCCTCCGCCAGTTCGCTCAGTACCCTCGGGTGGATCCCATCTGGCCTCATTGACTTGCGTACATCCAAGTGTCATAGCAGGTCACCAACCATTTCCTCCTCAGGGATAGTGAGGGCCACATCCTGCTCCCCATCCCCTTCCACCACCTCAGGGTACCAGGTTGTTCCAGAGAACAACCGGTCTTGCCGCTAAAGACTGAGGCAAAGAAAGCATTGAGCACTTCAGCCTTTTCCTCATCTTTTGTAACTAAGTTCCCCCTCGCATCCAGGAAAGGATGGAGATTCTCCTTAGTCCTCCTTTTTGTGTTGATGTATTTGTAAAAACGTTTTTTGTTATCTTTAACAGCAGTAGCCAAATTGAGCTGCAGATGAGCTTTGGCCTTTCTAATTTTCTCCCTGCACAGCCTCGCAACATCCTTATAGTCCTATTGAGTAGCCCGCCCTCTTTTCCAAAGATTATAAACCCTCCTTTTTCTCCTAAGCTCGAGCCACAACTCTCTGCTCAGCCAGGCCGGTCTAGTTCCGCGCCGGCTCGTCTTTGGGCACGTGGGGACAGACCGCTCCTGAGCCATTAAGATTTCCTTCTTGAGGAGCGCCCAGCCTTCCTGGACTCCTTTGCCCTTCAGAACCTCCTCCCAAGGCACTCTGCCAACCAGTGTCCTGAACAGCTCAAAGTCAGCCCTCCGGAAGTCCAAGACAGCGGTTACATGTCATAACATGTAAAAAAAACACAACAACAATACTAGTGAATTTGACACAAAACGTTCGAACTTTCAATAGCATCATAAAAGCACCCACTCAAGGCAGGGGAGGGGATGGTGCTTAAATGCTGATGTTCTTCCACAATGAATAGAAGAAACCCACAAAAAAAAAGACCTTCTGAACATCCTAGCATCCACTCCAAACGTCAGAACTATACATTTAAAGCACTGGTAGTTAATAAGGCATGAGACAATTTGCTTAAGACAAAATAAAATTCCAATACAACACAGTCTTCTACCACCCACTAATTTACACGTGAATAATATAATCAACTAGACCAAACTATGCTTAATGTAAAGTCAATAAATTCCTTTTTGGCTGTTGACACAAAAACCTACTGGGAATTAAACACTTGAGGAAATTAATCACTATAACACTCTGGCTCAATGCACACCTATATTGAAATAATTTGGTCTTTAATTCACTTTATTTGTAGTTGGGTTTAAAGCAATAAATTTGATAGAAGCAGGCCTCATTAAACCACATCCAGTTCACACTGCCTTTCATTAAGCTTGGTATATTTGAACAAGCTCAAAAAAGATTCATTTCCTTGAAAACAATTGTGCATTAAAGTAACCTAAACAAACCAAGACCATTAATACATAATACAGTAAAAGCATTTACATTTGATCTGAGCAAGAGTCAACATTAATGATTTATTTGCTTTCAGTACATTTTCTTGATGCAGTGATACTCTCTTATTGACCATAGACATTCCCCAATAGCAGGGAGACATACAAAATAAACCATTTGGGGATCAGGCTATCATGATAACCTCCCAGCCACCTGTTTTAGAAGTTGGGTTTAATTCCTCTCACACAGATGTGGTTTAGCATCCTGGCTCCCAAACTTTGTTGGCTTGAAAACTACAGCAGCAACAGGTGGCTCCTTCAGAGCCAGCCTGGGAGGCTCTATCACACCCACTGGCTGGGGAAACTTGTGCAAGTCACTTGGCTGCACAAAACTGACCAAACCAATTGCTAAAACAAACTAGCTCAACACTACCCTGTATGAAGTCAGAAGCAGCAGCAACTCTGCAAAAGGCGCAGCAATCCAGCTCCATGTATAGCTTCTGGGACACACCAAATAGTCCAGCAGTCTGGGCATGTCTGCAGTTGGAGTCCATCTCTCCCAGCGTGAGCATGATGGTCACTGCCTATCAACACGAGCTCTGGTGCCTGCACAGTATAGTCTGAAAACCTCCGGCAAAACAGAGTTAAACTCAAAGCGTGCTTGGAAACGCATGCATTAGCTCCGAGCATGATGTTAACTGCTTCCATGCCTTACTTCTCTATTCTCTTCTGGTTTGAGAAGAGACAGGATGCTTTATGCAAAGGGGCTGCTTGCTCACACGTGCACTTGGGCAAAATCTTCAGTGATATAAATACTGAGATACTCAAACTCCACATACATTATCCACTTCAAACCTGTGATCAAATTTCAAGAGGTGGAGAAGTCCACCTCTTAAAAGAAAAGTTTATATCTTTGCAAGACTATGGTGTGCCCATCCCTGCACACTTTACGCCCCCATAGCCTGTCTTGAGGAGAGAAACATGCACCCATGTAACTTCTTACTACAAGACACAGACAGTATCTATATTACAACTGAGATGGAAATAGTCAGGTATCAGAGTGGGGTGATAAAGAACAGAGGTATAGACTTTCATGAAGTGCAACAGTATTCCTTGCAACTTTAAAAAGGCAGAACCCTTATGAAAATGTTTTCCCCTTCCTCAAACCAAACAGCTGAGACCATTCAAAGTCATTTAACGATGCTACTGTCAATCCCATCCCAGTTGCTACTATATGCAGGCAATGAAACGAAGCTGCAATAAAATACAACAAGATATAGGACGCACAGGTACCAAGTTATACAAAACACCTCAGTGAACAGAAATCCCTGGAAAACACATCCTGATCCTTGCAACTTTATAGCAATTTTTCCCAACAAAAATAGTCTGAAAACCACCCACACAACAGCCAACTGCTCCATTCCAGCTCAAAGGCAGAGACATCACCTTTGGGTGTCTCTTACTCCCCTCTTCTTGCTGTACTAACTGGAATGGAAAGGGGGGTCCTTTCTGTTCTACGTGTCCTTTTACCGTCCCCAAGCATGATAACGGGGCTAGATTCAGGTGACTACTATGCCACACGTGAGCACTGAGCATGATAGTGCCTTAAGTTCTTATGACAAAGCGCAGAACCGATGATTACACAGAAGGCTGTGCTACAGGGTTTCTCCCACCCCTCACTGAGCTTTCCTGTAACATTCCTCATGGGCGAGAAATACACTGACACTGCAGAGGTTCCAGGACAATTTTGCTTGTCATTTCAGAACGTCATAACACGTCACTAAGAGAAGGCTGACTAATTGCAGTGGGGCGTGGTCCAGTGGCATTTCTTAGAGCAACTCTGCACCTGTTGGCCCAAGCATCTGCAGCTGGCTGCAGCCAGCACCAAGTTGGACAACTGGCTAGGTTAAGGTGAGAAAAATATGCTCCATTCAACACTGCTGAATGGTTGCCAGTGCCTGCAGTGGAAGCTGCTCTCAAGTGTGAAAGTCACTACTGTAAAGTTAACAGCACACAGAGTATTTTCTTTTTTTACCTTTCTTTCATTCACTGTAGTCTTCTGTTTTTCCATCTTCACTGAGTCTTGCACTGTATTTTCCCATATTTTAAATAAAAATGGGAGTCTTCACAAGAAGAGAAGGTTGTTATATATACGGTGAATTACCAATGATGCAAATAAAATGTTTATATACTCATAAATGCATTTGTGTAGGAATGTAAGATATGCGCAAAGATGAACTGATGTTTTGCAGGTACTTCATCATAGAAGATAAAAAAAATCTCTTCCCTGGAAGCTGTTTAAAACTGTTATTTGCATCAATTCCCAAATCACTACTGCTAAACAGCATTACAATGCAAAATCACACTCCTACAGTTTTCTCCTCCTGAGATTTACAGTTAGATTATAAGAAAAATACTTGTGGTTAAATTGGACAGATAATGCAATACAGCTTTTGTCAAACTAATACATATGTTATAATTCACAAGCTTCCAGGCTTAAGAGAATTCTTTCTTCAGGTGCTGGCAGTTTACAAATTAGTTCATTTGTAGTATAGAAAAAGCTTTGCAATTAGTACCTAGTTTATCATTAAAACCTTGCATTCACTGTATGTCATCACAGACTAATGAGTTTGGCTCTCATTTACACACAATTTTCTGGCATCTCACTACAGTCGATCCCATTATTTCCTATATAATTGACCAACTTCAACAGCTGTAGCTCTTCTTTCTCGTGCAGTATGTTCTGTATTTACAGGGGGATCACAGTTATCAGTCTTAAAATAGTTTCACATAATGTACAGTTTAAGTTTGACAAGGCTTAAGATGCTTTGCCCTGCAGCCAGTACAAGTTTGATTTAAAAAGTACTGTACAGTAATTAGATTTAACCAACAGAATCACTTGAAGTGCCACACACATTGAGTGGTAGAGCTTTTACTGCAATAGATTAGACTCATTACTTAGAGACTGAAAAGCAGTTTGAGATTCATTTACCTGTGGTACTAGAAAATAATACATTTAGTTCTGATTATGGCAGTGAACAAGACATGCGGGTATAAGTCCTGCATGTCCAGCCATGTCAGATGCCATCCTGGACCAAAAGGAATAGAACAGGTCCTATTTGAATCTCAATTAGAGACTAACTTGCTAAGTCCTCCTAGGGGAACCTGGAATGTCTTGTTTTGGAATTTCTCTGACCATAACAGCTTGAAATAGCAACATTTCAAGACAGAAACGAACAATTCAAGAAGGCTTTCTCATGGCTAGTTGAAACTAAATACTAAGATCCTTTCATCTACTGCAAAACCTACGTCCAAGAACAAGCAGTTGTGCAAAAATAAGTGCTATCTTGTTTAGCATAAGAGGTCTGAAATTCTGAAAGCCAAGAAGCCCTTTCTTGTTGGGCCTCAGATGTCATGAATGATCTTCACTGAATCAAATGAGAAAGCAGGAATAGAAAGGAAAGACGGGATTCAACTGCCTTCAACCATGCTGTACTGTACTGCATATCTGTACAAAAGGCAAAGCCATCAGAAAAGTATGCTTTTACAAATCTAACCGTTGGTATGCTGCAGTACATACACACAGAAGACAACTCTCACAGAAAGGTAGCATTCCCCCCACCCCTCACTTCTACCCTTAGTATACAGCACGGAAGCAAGAGAAGACTCTTCATGGTTTCTTGGCATCACACTGTGAATTTACAAGGACAACAACTTGCATAATACAGCTTTTTGTTATGTAATTGTAGAGCTTTGTGGATATTGTTTTCACATCAGGCATATTCATGATGGCTTGGAATTCCAGACATTTGAAAGTATTTTCTTTTGCATCACTAGGAAAAACAAAAAACACACGAGAGTAAAAAAGCTGCTTCCTGTGAGGAGGTAAAAGGCTCTGCCTTTTAGTTATTGTGCTCTTAACAGCTGTCAATTGTCAACACTGACAGCTGCACAGGAAAACCTGCTAGCACTCAGGACATTTTCCTCTGGAGTATTTTATAAAGGATAACACACTAACCAAATGTCTCCGTAAGTTTTCACAGGCGGGTGCCCATCAATACTGATGACAGCTGAAGAGATAGACATCTATCTATAGGTACCACTAGTTGAAGCGTCATTAAATTGAGTTTATATAATCCACAGGGAAAGGGAAGAGAGAAAAGGGAAGGTTGCACCTCAAGACCTACACACTGCACTTCAGTTTGATTTCTCATTCCCTTTTTACACCGCTAGATACCTCAGGTTCTCACCTTAACAAATAAAAGAATGGTGATGCTGCAGGTCACTACGGATTCTTGCACATAAAAACCTGCATTGACCAATTTTGGATGGTAAACAGAAAAAACTCCGGTACTACAGGAAGTACTTCTGCGTTATAACTCAGAATTGAGTAGCCTGATTTATGCTCTATTAGCAAAATACCATCTTTTATTATTATTTTAATGCTATATTTAATACCTACAATATTATTTAATACCTACAATATTATTTAATACCTACAATATTATTTAATACCTACAATATTATTTAATACCTACAATATTATTTAATACCTACAATATTATTTAATACCTACAATATTATTTAATACCTACAATATTATTTAATACCTACAATATTATTTAATACCTACAATATTATTTAATACCTACAATATTATTTAATACCTACAATATTATTTAATACCTACAATATTATTTAATACCTAGGGAGAAGCCCATCCATCCTCAAATAGAACATCTGCATGACACCCTAACAATCTTCTCCTGAATCAGAATTAAGCATTAGGCTCAAAAAACTACCTCCACTGCATTCATTTGGTCTTTTGGTTCTACTCTGATGGATTAGCGATTTAACTGTTGTAACTCACAATCAAAGAAAGACTGTTTTAATCCAGCTATGAAAGCCTGAGCTCTTGAGCTCACACACGTTCCTTGTGTGCCATTCTAAAAGCTTCACCTGTACTACTGCCCCTGCAGACCTGCTGCAGGCAGCACCCAGCACTCCGTTCCCCGGGCCAGGAAGGTTAAGCAGTGCCCTAAGGCAGCATTCTCTTGTCAGGACACAGATGCACTGCAGTCAGGGCCTCGAGCTGGCTCTTTTCTAAGCTGTGCGCACCAACAGCGGAAGGCAGGTAGATGGGTGGGAGAAGCTAGCACCAGTGGGATACAGTGAGGAAGAAAGGCAGCTTCTCCTCCAGCAGGGAACAGCCTAACATCCACCATTTAAGTTTCAGGTTTCTCATTTCCTCAGATTATTTTCAGCTAACTATTAAATTATTTAATATTGCAAAAGAACCTAATTAATGTCTATGACATGACCTGAACTATGCTGTGGTCTATACCCTAACAGTAAACGCAGGTCATGGTTGGCTTTTTCCTTCCCCTAATTATCAGGGGTGAAACTACAAAATCCAAGTTAACCTCAGCTAAGGTCCCCTCCTGGGAGAAGTTCAGAAATGGCTGGTACAACAAAATACAACACTGCTCAGTTGAAGTTTCTGAACTGGTCCCACACAGACCAGAGAATGAAATCTGTCCAGTCCTGTCTATCGCTTGGGCTCTTGGTGTTACTGACTTCCCTGTTAGCACTCTGGAGAAGCCTCCAAACTGGTTATAGAATGAAGAAAACAGTATACTGTTATCACTGATACCGATAGCACCTCAGAAGTATGCAGTCTGGTTACTAACTGATAATTTGGGCAAAAAAGAACCCCAAGTATTCAGCCAAATTGTACATAGCATGAACAGGTTTCACATAGATTATACGTTACTACTCCTCACTTTCACAAAAGGACACATCCTAATCCACCATGGAAGTGGCTAAAAAGTATTTATTACAGCTTTTCCCCTCAAGCTTCCCACTGATAAGGCTAAACAAACACTAACAAGCTCAGAAGAGAAGTCTTCAAAGTAATTCTACTAAATTAGCAGAAAAAGCATTTTGTCTGGGAAAAAAAAAGGAAAAAGGAAAAAAACACTTTTGCTATTGTTTTCATTCAGCAGGTTATCTGTTCTAGATTATGCTACTCCTTGAAAAGCTGGAAACGTACTTGGAACCTCACACCTACAAAACAAAGCCAGGCATACAGCACTAACACCAAACCTCTGCCGTCTGTGGCAACAACCATGTAGAGAGCTGATGCTGACAGCACTTCCTAGATTTTGTACAATTTAGTTTCAACACAAGTAGCCCAACAATACTTCTTGAAATTGCACAGAAGGCAGGCAGCAACTTACTGGGAGAACTCTAATCAGCACATATGATTTGGGTCAAAGGGCCCATTAAGGTCTGACCCATTAAAACCTCATATACTTGACAAAGAAGACACTTTCAAGAACAAAGCCAGAGGAATCTGAACCAGGTCTCAGAAGCACCTTTTGCATTTGGTGGCATTTTCACCACAGCCCATTTAACCCCCAGCCCTCTTCTCTTCACCTCTTACCCTGAAGACAAGGTATTGGAATACCAAACACAGTGACATCCAATCTATTTCTAAACTTTGCTTAGGAACCGTAATGCCTTGGGAAAGCTGCCTCCCAGAAGATCCCTTAAGTACTCAATCCACTGCTATGTTACAGAAGGAAGTATCCTGCCCTGTTCTATACAGCACCATAAGACAAGTATACCCCTGTGTGCAGCATTGCTGTAACAATACCTTATTCTGATGTATGTTATTCATTCTACTTCTGAAGCAATAGAACTATCCTCCACCCCACCCCCAAAACAAAATACCTTCCAGATCCTTACAGAACACAATTTTCTTGGATAACTACACTGATTTGAGAACTTGAACTCTTTGTTGAAGCTCTGTAAAACTGTCCAACAATCCAAATGGGTTCTTGCTTTCTGTAATCCAAGTCATTTTAGCTCTACCTGGGAATGCCCCAGTCCTACCTCCTCCAAAATTATTCTAAAATCTAATTATTTTACTTAGCTCTTGGAAAGTTTTTAATAAAAGCAACCTATTTGAAAACTTAATTCTGCCTAGTTCTCAAAAGGGTGGGAAGACAAGCTTACAAGCAAGTTTTAACATGACACTGAACTACCACCTTTAAACACACACGCACACATCCAATAAAACAAGTGCACTCAACTGTAATCCAAAACAGATAAGCAGATTTATTTATGAACTTTATAATAGACAGATTGCTTAAACTGTCCTTGAGGCCAGTCTCATCAATAAACTAGGAACTAGTTTAAACTGATATTTGACACGTGAGCTAGTGTCAAATATAAAGAGAAAAAAATTAATAATGCAAGAAGCAGGAAGAAACAAGAGTGTCTTTGCTTTGTACTGCCTTAAGAAAAGGCAGGGGGAGAGAGGTAGGAGGGAGGAGAAAAAGACAAAATCAAAAACTAACAGCTCTCTGCCATCTCTCTTCCTGACCCATTTCCAAAGCTTTAAAATATCACTGAGCACATGGTGACAACATTTGAAAACACAGTTTTGTCATAATATTGATAATTGCCGTGATTATTAAAATACTGCAGGTGGTATCAAATAAAATCCTACAGTGGTCCAATGCTCAGTACCTGGCACTAGACTAAACAGACTTTAGCATAATCTTTGTATTCACCAAACCCAGAATTCAACAACAGTAGAGCAGCTGCTCAGTGCCTGGTCTGCAGAATTCAATGAACAACAAAAGGTTACCTTAATTCAATGAGATAATCAGCACACATTTACCCACTACCAAGAGTTTTTCAACCATCTGCAAGGCGGCAGAGCTAACAGCCTATAAAACAACTGATAGCATGCTGACAAGTCCTCACGTCCCTCATGTTAATGAAAATTTCTCTCTTAGCAACAGCTAAAAAGAAGCTGAACTTACAGAAGTGCTCTAGAGGCATCACGAGCCAACAATTTCTTCGTAAGTGATTTCGATTGCCAGTGATCTCCAAACAGATGTCTGCTGTAATTGGTAAAATCTACTAAATATATACTTTAGAAATAAAAGTGAAGTTGTCATGGCTTAAGAAAGCAAAAAACAATGGGAATCATAGCTGTGCATGTAAAAGACAAAAGTTAACTGATTTAAAGCTGCTGGCCTTGCAATGATATCAGTAACACGAAGTAAACAGAATGCTTGTGTTCTGCGGAAAGATATTACTCTTAAGGCTGCCGCCGGAAATTGAAAGGTAATACACAAGTCAGCTAAAAGCTAAGATAAATATTTTTGAGAGGAAAAGTCAAATAAAAGATTCAAGTTTAAAACCACTTTAGCCACTATAACTATTTTAGGATTCCCTCCCCTGCTACATAGGCGTGAGAAGATTACTGTTGTTCTCACATTAAGCACACTAAGACATTTGTATCTTAACTAACTCTAAGTCAAAAACCAAAATTTTAAGGCATCATGCTTTAGAAGTAAAGTCCATACAAAATTAAAAAAGCCACCTGTTTTAGTGAAACTCGCTTCCTATACCAAAACAGCAAGCAATTTAGAATTTTACTACCCCACAGATCAGCAAAGGGAAAACGCTTACTCTCAGCTGCCTGTTACTTTAGCAGCTCTACCCTAGGAACTGAATCCTTCAGAGGTCTCTTCAAGATACATCCAAACACAGAATTAAAAGCAAGAAACAATCCATTAAGACTCAGTTTCATGTTCACAGACTGTAAGCAGTTCTGTTCAGAGCTCCATGAAGAAAATTCAATATGGCATGCTCACACAACGAAGCCCTAACACCCAACTCCTTTTCCGCCTTAAGAAGAACAGAGCTGCCAGCTGCCAAATACATTTTCCTCAAATACACTCAACTATAACAGGTTTATTAACAAAATCAGGTAATTGTTTTTATGTCCAGTCTATGCCTAAAAGTTATCTATCCTTCTCCGTAACAGGCTGAAGCTGCCCATCAAACATGTTGGAAGCGTTACTTAAGAAGGCAGAGTTATTGATGAGAAAGGAACCAAACCAACTCCAGTACAGCCCTTTCCCACCACTAGTATTGTGAAAGACATAAAACTCAATCTTGTCAGCCCCGACCAGAATAGCAGCTTCAGTCATTTCCTTAAGTGCGCAGACAAACTTAAGGTACCATCTTGAATTCAGAGGTGTATGGGAAGCTGGACACATGGGAAGACTTCTCCAGTGGTTTATTATTTTAAATAAGACACTCCTACCACCTCCCATGTTCCTATCTAGAAAAACTTTTGAAATTCTCTACTGAAAGAGTTGAAAACACGTCTCCAAGCAGCTACTCATCTGTTGATCTGTTGTTAAATAAAATGCACACAAGCATTAAGGTAAAAGAACTGCCAATCATCACATGAACTGGGAGGGTAAAGCCCAGAATGGAACTCATGTTTATCAGATGCCCAGCTTTTCAATGGATGTGAAGCAGGAGGATTAACCTAAGTCACGATTTCTCTTAACAGCTATCGTGTTCCATATTTTATCCAGGGTAAAACATCTTACTTTTAGTCAAAAGAGAGTAACATTACATACAGACAGCAAGAGGAGGAATTACTAGGCTACAATGGAAGCTGTCACCTTTAAAAACGTCGTAGTTGAAAATTTTCTTTAAGAACATGTAGAATCATTAAGAGACAGAAGTACCAGCAATTTCCTCCTCCTCAAGATGTATGGCTGACAAGCACAGTGACCCAGCAGGAAGAATTCTTTCCAATGGCCACAGAAGAACAAGTCCCTGGTTTCTAAGCCAGTGTGCACACAAATACTTGCTCGTGCAGTTAAACATATGCACTCACCCGCACAGTAACAGACCGCTCCACATGCACACAGCACATGCTGCTATATAACTTGACAATCAAACCTGATGACTGGCTTTCTCTATTCGCTTCTTGGCTGACTTATCTACAGCTTTCAGGACTTCAGAAAGTGTGTGTAGCATCTATATGAAAGCTTGTTTTGCTAAATCAGCAGAATGTGTTGCCAAGCATGTCAAAACAAATAGGAATTTTTTACTATGCAATTTTCCACTATTAAAGCAGCATTAATATTTGTAAAGTAGTATTAACGATTTTTTCTGTGCAATTCAGTTTTCATAATGGGATGAAGCTGGAAGGGAAGAGAGCTGGACACTTCAAAACACAGCAGAAATTACCAGGTCAAAAAAATGCCTTACTTATGTATAACCCCAACGTGTATTACATGAATTCCCATGTGGATATCTATTATCTGATTCATATTTAGATTCTTACTTTTAACAGCGTGCTGTCCTCCTCTTCCACCACCACATTATTAACCCAACTCCTACAGCAGGTTCATTCGTCTTTACAGGACAAAACAGGAGCAGAGTAGGAAATCACAGCTAAATATATTTTCAAATTTGGAACAGATGTAAGGGATAGCTACAGTAGCCTTTATAAGCAAAGAACTTGTTTAACTAACTACTAAATTCAGTTACTAGAAGAGATTATTTTGGCCTTGAGAATTTCTTTAGGCTTATCAAGCACTGCCTTTTCCATCACCTTTTAACTATGTATTTGTAATAACTGCTTGGCTAACTACTGTTCATTATCCACAAATCCTAAGCACTCTGAAGAAGCAGCATTATTACAGACATGCTCAAGTTATGCCATACTGCTCTAAAACTCTAGGCTAGTACATTACGGCAATACTCATTTCAACTGCAAGTCTGATTTTAAGGAAGAATAACGAGGAAGGTGGGGAAAAAAAACCACCGAATTTGTTCCTAGATTGCATTACCAAGAAGTTACAAACTGAGGCCCGTAAGGGAACTTCAACCCAGAAGGGCCTCAATGGCAGTGATACCTGGTACTCTGAATCAGCAATCCAGTATCCACATTTCTACAAAAGAAAATGGTTGCAAAGAGCTGCCATACATCTCTACTCTTCTGCTGCTAAGCCACACTAGGACAATTCAGAAAATTCTTTATATATAATACAGATAAAAAGTCTGCTAATCCTATCAAGCAAGTGAACCTGGCAGGACTGAAGGCTGCATCCCATCTCACAGGGAAGAGTCAGCTTACAGACCCTGAGGGACAGAGAGCGCACATAGACTTATTTTAAAGTATCAGTGCACCTTACTCTGATCTGCTTCTGCAACATCCCACAAAGTGTCTCCTCATGGGAGAAAAGCCTCACTGACCCACACCAGAGCTCTGAGCTGTTCTAAACTGATTGTTTAAGTGTGAGGGGGGAAAAAAGCACATATTTAAGACCCATTAAACACAGTATTTCAGAAAGAACTGACCTGTATTTTGCAAATAAAGATGGCTTGTCACTGCCTAAATTTAAGCGTAAAACACACCCTACACCAACTCTACTTGAATTCTTATTTTCTTTTCCCAAGTGGTGAAGTGTTGTACTCCTAGAAGTTCTGTTTTAACATTGTTATTTATATACACACCTAACCAGACTACCTATATGAAAAAAGCCACAGCCATCACAGGCATCTGTGCCCAAGCATTAACAGAACAAACCCAAGTTCAGAATTTCCTACTGCATCATCAGTTGCATGCACTTGCTAGTCCCCTTTACTTCACAGAACCAGAAAGGTGAAATGTGCTGTCTGACCTGCCCTTCTCCAAAGTTTGTCAGCTTAACTCAGTGGGACTTGCAATTTTAAGTTGATTACTTAACACAAGGGCCACTCCCAAGAACAAGTTTCAAAAGTCAGAAGCCTAATATGGGACTACAAGCCTAATAAGCTGTCTAGGCTCATGAATTTTGGAAGAAAATTAATTTGAAAATTACTTACTTTCACTATATCTAGCCACTTGAATACTTGAATATTGCACCAAAAGCTCACATTCCTTCTAGCAATTTAGCAAAGTTAACAGATGTCAATAGCAGCACCATTGCCACCTCATAGTCTATTAGTAAGGTTTTTCATGTCAAAATTTTTCCTGCTGAGCTTTTAAGTTTTCAGGCTAAGTTATTTAAGCACACTAGACCATTTAATCAAGTTACAGTCATGTTTATCATCCCCAACGTTTATCATTTCCCTAATTGCCAAAACAAGGAAGCCATTTAGCAAGACAATATAGTCTACATGACAGCAGAATGTCATGGTACCCCATTAGCATCCAGAGGAAATCATTCTAGTTAAAAGATTACTTGGCCTCTTATCAGGTAGACACCAGTGACAGCATGAGATCTGTCAGCTCCGTGGCACCTGATTTAACGCACTTGGTACTCAGAATTCCACAGCCACCATCTAAGCCCTAGGAGTGCTGATCCCGTACACAGGAGGACATAACATGTCCCTTTTTTGTGCCACAAAGTCCCAGTGTCCTGGCCAAAAGAGGTCCTAACAATCAAAGGAAGCATGCATCTATCTTTAAACCAAGGAAAATATAGTCCTGGATAAACAGAAGAGTTGCCTTTCGAAAGAAGATGCTAACAGGACCATAAATGGGCTCAAACTTGGGGAAAAAAATGCTTTTATACCATTTGACTAATTCTTCTTTTAACAGTATTTTTTAATTCTTAAAAAAAAGAAAAAACCACTCTTGCCATTTCCAACTATCAAATTGAAGAACAATGGTTAATTACCAGTTGATCTATACCCAGGGAACTTTAAGGAATTATATACACACACACACACACACAAACACACAGCTTATATATGTAAAATCTGTCAAGAAATGCCAGACTACCACAACTGCAGATTTTCAAGGTTTTTCATCACCTGTTTTACAACCAAGTTCCTGCAACACCAAGAAACTACACTGACAGTCATCGCATTCCAACTGCCACAGAATAAAGACCCAAGAGTCAGGACGCACTATTATAGAACACAGAAGAGGAGAGGCACTTAAGATAGTTGAGAATACAGCACTGAGAAAATATCCAAAGTAGGTGGATATTTTCCAACATATTCCTCAAGTCTAAATCAGACTAATCGGCCATTTGTTTATTCTACAAGGAACCTTATGAAAGGAGATAAAGGTTAAAACCTCTAGTTTGAGGATCCAATGTCACTCCCTGCTGAGACAGGACAGTTTGCAGAAGAGAGAAATGATGAACGACCGCAAACAGAACTGCAGAACCACACAGGTTTTCTTTAATTCATTGTTATCAGTTATCATTGTTATCATCCAGGACTCTCACTGCAGTATATCACACCAACTAATTTAAGAGAAACTACCACAAGAAACAAATTTTAGCAGTCCTTAGGATTAAATGGCTTACAGCGTAAGGCTTGGAACTGCTCCTCGCAGTAAACAAGAAGCATGAGCACACCATGTGAAGCTATGTTCTTCAGCTAAACATTGAGTTTGGGGAAAAAAGGATGAATAAGGTATTCCCCAATAGTTGTGTAAGAAACCGCCACCAGATGACCTGTGTGCAGAGCCGGTACCTGCAGACGACAGAAACTGGAAGCCAACCCCGCAGTGTCATCACAAAGGCACATTCCAACCTAACTCAGCAAACAGCCGTTTGGAATTCCCGTCCCACCACACAGTTCAAGAAGAATTTTACAAGCACTTTTCTTGGTTTGATCCAAATTTGCTGAATCTTAAAATAAATGTATATACACACACACATTTTAAAAGCCCCTTATTTATTTACAGTGATATGAGCTGCTTCTCTAGCATGGTGATGACAAGACTTTTCCATTTTAATTGTAAATGCTTAAGAGATGGGGTAAGGGATTCTTCAGCTTGTGCTAAGCTCCAAAATCTGAAGTGTGAATAGGACCCATTCTTAAGTGTCCACTTGGCTTCTGCAAGCAAGGATTTGGTACTTTTAGCATCTCAAACTACAGGGACAACAGTACCTAACAATCATCCTAGAACTTCAAGGACAAGAGCCAAAGGCACTTCCTCTTACATGAAATTAAGGTGGATACCTTTTAATTGAAATAGTGAGATGCACAAACATGAGTTACTGCTTGTCAAATGACACTGGTGTTGCAGCAAGTAACAACAAATAACAGTCTTTTGTCACCATGAAGATGTTGCAAGGGTAGAAACACAGGTTGTCTCTGTAGAGAACATCCTCCTCAGCTGTAGCACTGCAGACAGTCTCTTGCAGAAACCTACCTACCTGAAAATTGGTGCTCAAAATTATCCTGAGGAACACAGACTCGATCTAAAGCTACATCCAAAGCTAGGCAGTACAAGTATTCCTTTATATGTACATCAGTCAGATACATTGTGTAGCACTTCCTTTCTGCCTAACTTTTCAGTTTCTGCTCAGTGGAAAGCCTAGAGGCCAGAGGGAACAAGGTAGAACAAGCAAAGAAACCCCAGCCAACAGTTGCTTGCCTAGCCACATAAAGGCAGGAAACTAAAGAGCAGAGCAGGGAGGAGCCTGGATGCCAAAAAAAGCTCCTCTATAGATTGGACCTTTGCCTAAAAGACAGAAGGAGGAACACTCAGTGTCTGCACTGGCACAAGCTGCATACCAGAAAACTGAAATTCAACCTATGCCAAGTTACAGTTTGAAAAGCTAAATGTACCTAGGCCAGTGAAAACAAAATTAGATAGGAGTTCAGAGTATTAAAAAAGAAAGTTTGTTTTTGTTTTTGCATGAAGGTCAGCTTAGAAATACAAACTGAAAATGAAGGAAGGGGGGGAGGAAGGTAAGAAAAAAATTTCATGCCAAGAATCAAATGGAAACGATTACTAATACAGTTGTTCAGCTGTTTAAGGGAGTGTTCAGGACAACCAAGAAAATGCTGCATGCATCAGATTAGCTGCAGTTGCACTGCCTCTTTTGAAGGATCCTTTAGGTAGTAGCTATACTGAACACAGCAGGGATGTTGCCACTGAGATAGACTACACATTCCCACTGAGAACATTAAACAAGTGGCCATTACCTCATCTTTTGAAGCCTTTATTTTCATATTAAATTATGTTTAAAAACTAAGAAATTAAAGCCCTGTCTACAGCCTACAAACACCAGCTTCTTCAGGTTTACATCTGCTCAGCATTTGTGTTCAGGAGACAACCACCTCTTAAGACTCAGTAGGTTTCACCCAGCTCCCACGCAGCAGAACCTTCCCAGTGCTTGTCCAAGTGCCCAGGAGAACAAGAAACAGTGTGTGAAGAGCAATGGCTGTCCTACAACTGACTCCATTGAAGATAAAATTTACCACCCATTTAAGAACTTGAAACAGAACTTTCACTGCTGCATTTCCAGACGTGTATTTTAGTGTGTCAGAGGCTTATCCAAAAACTAGGTACCATGAAGCATATTCAGACTCGTTTCCCCCTCTGTTCTCACCCCTTCCTACTACGCTCTCAACTTTTACACTGCATGTTCCAATTAACATACTTACACAGCCCTTTCCTGAAGATGCTGCATGAGAGAAGGTGTGAAACATGGGAGAGATGCTATCTATGCAAGATACTCTGAACATAAACAAGAGCACATGAGAGCAGTTAAATTGTTAAAACTAACTATGCACTGCACTAAAGCAAAGTGCACAAGATCAAAATACTAAGCAACAAGTTTTCTTTTTCTGCTTTCCTGCATGCATTGTTTTTTGTTTGTTTCATTTTTGTTTATTTACAGGAAAGGAAAAACCTTTGAAGCCTTCAACCTAAAGGCTATCACGCTGTTTTCAGTTTGCCTTTGTTGTTATAAAGGGCCCACCTCTGGCTGGAGGCTAGGCTATTCCTTAACACAAACTTCACGCTTCAAAATAAGCAGCTACTCAAGTGCTTTGATTCACCTTACCCATCCACACCAAGCTAGAGGCTCTCTTAATGTAACGACCAGAATATTCAAGGTAACTGTGGCATCTTTTTGGTATTTATGCTACCGATTATATTTTCCAGAATGAACTGCCTAGAGACCATACAGCCAATGAGAGTTAGCCACCTCCCAATGCAACCTGTCCTTCTTCCGAGCCTTGTGCTTGCATCTCTTGAAGCACAAGTGAAAAAGCAACCCGCACAGACACGAGAGAATAGAAAGGGGTGGAGAAACTGAGAATTCAAACAGCTGTACTGCGTGCTTCTGCTTCCTGTAACAGCAAGCTGACACACCTTCGCCCAAACCCAATAGTCATGATAACACTTGAAAGGAATACTGTTTCTAAACAAATCCTTCATTCCAGGCCAATGGCAACAGGATGAAACATGGTGATACAAGCTAATGCTGCTGTAACTAGCTGCAGCTATTTCAACTTCTACTGAACGAAGACAACTGCATCTACTTGCGCTGGATCACCCACTCAGCGGGGAGGCAAGAAAAGCAGCGTGGTATCATCACCGAGAGAAAAATTTAGCACCTCCCGCTCCCTGTTCCACATACGTACTTCATCTCACGCAAAACACCCAACACCCCCGGCATACAGTCATGGCTCCAGCCTCACAAAACTAACTTCAGTGGCACTGCAATATAGCAGTATCATCTCCTCCGTGTACTAGGCACTCTCATGGCTCGGAGGCGGAAGGAAGGGGTGCATGTGTGTGAAAAGCCACCAGCAAAACCCCCTGCCTGCCCCCCAAACGTTGCTGGTTCACCTTGTACAAAGGAAGAAAGGATCAGAGTCTGCACTTAGTACTGCAAGTGTGAAAGTTCAGGTTGCCAAAGGGGGAGCTCTGAAAAGATGCAGACTTGTAATGCAATAAATCTTTACCTCTCGTCCTGATGAGATGTTAACTATGCACAAGTTTAAAAAAAAAAAAATCAAGAAGCTTCAACAGTCATCTATCTAAGCAGTTTTCTACAGCCCCTCCTGTTCTTTCTTCTCCTCAAGGTAAGTCAACAGAAAATATACTTGAACTTCACCTCTAGTCTTTGCAAAAAAAAGAAAAAAAAAGGCCACCCCAAAAACAAATGTGTGCACTCAGCTTTTACTGGAGCTAACTACATGAACAGTCAAACAAAGAAGCTTTGAAATACAATCATCTCTTTCAAGCCCAGCCATTCATGAGAGATGCCAATTGATTACTGAATTTTTGACAATAAAATATAACCATGGCATTCCCCCAGTACTGCCACCAACTTTTCCACGTTAACTCTTCCACACTAACTCTTCCAATTAAAATGGCCAAGCAGTTTTCCTGCAGCATTGCTCTGCTCATTCATAATTTATCATTAACATCAAATGAACATGCAATCGCATCCCAATAACAAGCCTGCTTATAGAATTAGTTGCAGAACTGTCCCTTCTTTAGTGTTTTTAAAGCCATATAGCTTGAGGATCAGGAAACACCCTATGTTTGAATGAAGTCTACATGCATTTGCACAGTAACCTGTGCCACAACTAGTACAGCTGAGCACAGCACGTGAGGATGTGCACTACACAGATACACAACTAGTGCTTTGCCAACCTTACGTCAAAAGTATTTTTGTGTCAGGAAGAAGTGTATGTCGAACAGTTTTTAAACACACAAGTCACACTGCTAATTTTGAGGCACCCAAATCAAAAGCTTTTTTCTTGCCAAAGCAGTTGCTAGATAACAGATTTGTTTGGCTAACTTCTGAAAGACAGGTTTATCCTTATACCAGCATTTTAGTACGGCAGTAACGGCTTTTTCAGTGCCGTGACCCAACTAACATTTCTAGCAATGGATGTCAGTCCCAGTGCGTAGCCTAACAGGGAAGATTTTCTTTCCCCCAGAACTCACATGAAGTATCATAACACTGAACTGTTGTGGTTGCTCTGTACTTCAGACTTCACATTTTTAATGCCACTGCAGTATCAGAATTACAGAGGACTATCTGAAAGTACTTATACAATAGAAAGCTTTATCACTACAAGTAATTAAATCCTTACAGTGTATAGCTACAGCAGTAATTGCATGGTAAACCACCCTTCTGAATTCCCGTTCCGATTATTGAGCATGACTCTCCATGCATCCTTCAAACACCTGCCAAGTCCAACTTGATAGAAATGGACAGAAATCCACATAAGACCAACCATATTTAGAGAAACTCAGAAAAGTCAATGTCCAGATACCAACATTCATTGTGCCACCTCTGACAGTTCCATGAACAACTCTTTGAAATTTGCCTCAATATTTTTTAATCAAGAACTCTCTTCTCTGTGCCCTTTAGTGCCTTAAGATCAGCTGAAAGACAAAGATGAGTGAAAATCATCTTAAAAAGAAAAAAAAACATAACCTAGTATCTAGAAATAGATGCTAATGGCATTTCTACAATAACAAAGTTGTCTGGCATATTCCATGCCAAAAAAGAACTGTCTCCAACTTTACCATGAAGAAGTTTTTTTTAAAAAAAAAATATTCCATTTTATATAACCCAATTCAAGCACAAGAGGTTGCTTCCTTCCAAGTATACTGAAAACTCAAAATACATTTCACCACACTAAATGACGAACGATCAAAAAAATACCTACAGACACGTCTTGGATGCTAGCCTTTTGTAAACAAAACACCAACTGACATCCCCCAAACATTTTCCCTCAAGGCTTCAGGTTAGTTATTCACAGTGTTGAAAAGAAAGTCCAAATAATCAAAACAAAAAAAGCACACATCTAACAAGTCCAAGGAAATTGAAGATAGGAAGAGGATTCTCAAGTTTACCCCTATTTGTCCGTCTGACAGCACTTATATTCCTAGAATATTTACATTGGCTCCAGTTCCTATTCCTATTAACTACGATTTTAAAGCTAAGTGAAGTATCTATATACAGATATTTTAAAAAACAAACAAAACACACTAAGTATCTTAAATATCAAGAGTTCTATTGGTAGTACTTCAGCTAGTGTTAGAACCACAAGAAAAATTATGTCCACACAAAGTGACAGTAAGAATGCCAGAACCAAATCAGATAGCAGCTATCAGCAACACTAGTCCACCAGACAAGACAGAACAACCTCACACCCAGAAGAGAGCAGACAGCTGCACTCCTCCCTGCTGCTGTTTACCCACTGAAAAGCCAAAAAACAAACTACCCAACACAGAACAGCAGGACACAGGGAACTAAGTAAACACGCCTTATCAGACCTGATCCTGCACAGATCTTCGGCACGCACCCTCGCTTACATGCATTTAAAAGGCTAAATAAAGAACAAGATAAATCATTGCTTTTGCATTACTACCTTTGCTTTCATTTTTTCAGCCTTACCTGGTCTTTTTCATGGGGTAGAAGGCTGACAGGTGGAAGAGAAGCTGGGAAAGCGCTGGGATATTTTGGAGGTCCTTTGCTTTCCAAACCACCATAATTCACTCTATACTGAGGTCCATCCTTCAGTAATCTCCCATTGTTCACAGCACGTTTGGCCCCCAGACGCAATCTCTGCTGAAAAGCAGGATTGTTGAAAACGTTTGCTAGGTCATTTTGACTTCTCAGATACTTCTCTATGTTTTTCAGGGAGGAGCCATTTGGTTCTTGAAGCCCTTCAATTGCTCTTCTCAACAGTTTATTCCAATCCACATTACGAAGCTCGTTACAAGCTCCTCTAGATCCTTTAACAGGTTTAGGAATAGTGCCAGGCTTAACAGATGAAAACCGTCCAGGATTATCTGGGTCCTTGTAGGATGCAAGGCCTTTGTTGGTAACTTTAAGAATAGAACCATCTTGAACACTAAGTTCCAGCTGTTCCGAAACAGTCTTCTTATCTAATCCATGGGAAGCACAAACAGCGTGACATATTCTCTCTTCAGATGGCCGTTGCTTTTGCTTTTTAACTTTTTGTATAGCTTCAAGAATCCACTCAGTATAAAGTGGGTTGGCAAGTTTTACCATGGTTGACCAGTAATTGTTTCCAGCCAAGGGTTACCCATAGAGGTTCCTCCTTATCCTTTTAGCAAATTTTTCAGAGGTTGTTCACACCTCAAAGACAAATCAAGGGATTCCATACACTGCTTGGATACATCTCAAAAAAAACCCATCCTGAAGAGTCAGAGAAGACAGGGAAGCATCTGCTGGCTGAAACTTCCAATTACTTTACCAATATGGAAAGGCAGAAAGGATTCATTCATGGTGATACTCGTACATCCTTACAAAACGTTTGTTTCAACCTTTAAAAAGAAAAAAGGAGAAGGCAGGAGAGATTACAGTTAATGCCAAAAGAGTAACAAATAGAACACAATCAGACGTTTATTCGTAGCGTAGATAATGCAGTATGCAAAAACTTCTCAGAGATTATCTGAAACACTGGATAATTCCCTCCCCATATCAGAGATCATCAGAAAATCCTTACATTTCTCATAGCATTCAATGGGTTTAGCTCTCCTCAATTCCATCACCCCAACACCTAACCTACTACTGACTTGTCAGGCAGCTTCCACTCAGCCAAACATCTGAAAATATTCTCAAAAATATGAACTGCCTACAAAACATTCTTAGACACATTGGAGTAAGAAGATGTCTACATGTGTGGATTATACCTGTACAGTAAAAACCCCTTAACTGATGGAAGTCAAGTTATGAACCACAGCCATTTCTGTGTGCTGCCTTGTAAGCACTATGCCCTGTTTTGATTACACAACGGAGAAGAATCAATACTCCAGAATCAGAACAGTGTTACTGGTATTACATCTTTCATTAATACCCAGCTATCCTATAATGCAGAAAGTAATTACAAAGGCACATCTCATTCCAAGGTATGCAGTTAACAGGCACCTATTTTTGATAGAGGCTCTCAGGAACATATATTAAAACAAAGTTACAGGACACAGTTTCACATAAATACACCGTCAGCATGCGAACACATACGGACGTCATATCGACAAAACATGTTGCAGCGATTCAGCTCCAAGAACAATTTTCTTTACTTATTATTGAATATATTCCTCTAATAGAAAATTCAGTGGCTACAAAAACTTCTTTAAGAAATCTGAAAGAACATCTTGAACAGGAATTTATTTCTTCTGCAAGACATTCATTTTTTATAAAATGAAAAAAAACACAAATTAAAACAGTGGTCATCTAATGACTAAATATATTTAACAGCTTTTTTGCTGTGAAATATTAGTGGCAACTTTTGAAGACATGAACAGAGCTGTGCAATTATTTTAAATCAAAGTAAAATACATACAAAAGGAGAGAAATCTTCATTCTCAGTAAGTGTGCTGTCTCATAAAATAGAAGATTCACCAGTTTCTCAGCAAAATCCAAAAATGAAGTAATCTGAAACTACATTTCTGAAGCCAAGGCAATCAGCCTACAACAAGCAGAAATATCTGTGATTACGTAAGTCTTGGCCCTCATTTATATTCATTTATTCAAGTCAGCTTGCATTTCAATCATGTTTAAAACTTGAGTAAATTATGAATAGGAAAAAACCTGAATTGGTAATCTTTTGTTTTTCAACTTGTTAAGAAGAATCCTCTGTAACTGTGAAGAGAACAATTACAAAAAAAAAAAGGCTTTTGGTTTCCTATACGTGCTCTCCTCTTCACCCCCCTCAAAAATCTCTTTAAATCTAAGGTACAAGATCATGTTTCACATATTATTACACCTACACAACAGAATTTGTAACAAAAGAACAGCTGATAATTGGGAAATGTGAAACTCTTCTATACCCAAATAGTAAAAATATTAATCAATTCATTTAATTAATTTCTCATTCTTAAGGTTCAACTGAAGCGTAAGCATTTTCGGACTCAAATACACAAGTTCAACTGACTGCCAGAACGAAGACACACTCCTGATAAAAAAACACAGGGCCTGAACATTTAATTGTATCTCATAGTGAACCCTACTACACAGACTGAATGATGTTTCTTGTTTCCAGTCTGTACTCAAGCAAGTTACATTTGATAACAGTACTGCATTTTTCAAGAATCAGTAATAAAACAGTAACTTGATCTCTAAACAGGCATTTTAATTTAATCCTCCGTGGACAGCATTGTTCAGATTCACCATTTTCGCGTGATTCCAAAGCAACACTGTAGCCACAAACTGCAAACAAGTATGGGGAATGAAAGTTTCCAAGGTATTATGAATCCTTTGAACTCTCTCACAACTCTAACACTGAAAATACAATAACACAACAAACAAAGCAGAAGCCTACATATAGTGGAGACTGGCACAAATAGAGACAGCTTTATGCTTTGCCCTAGGCTTTGGAAGGCCCTTCTAGCTGCATATAAACAACGTGCCAGTTTCCTAGAAAGCTAGTTGTAAGATCCCAAGTTCCCTAATTCGGCTGTTCTATGAGGAGTCCTCGTGAAGATGGTCAGTACTCAATTCAATGCTGAAAGCTGCGTTTGCTGAGTCAGACATACTTTCCCCATTTTTCAATCTCCTGCAGTGCTGTTATATTGAATTTCATACAAGCAACCACATCACTTCCATTAAATTCCAGAATACACAGTGCAGGTCTGTTCCAAGCGCCTGGACACCAATGAACATTTTGGTATAAATGCTGCAACTTGTGGCTTACAGGAATTTTTATTGGCCAGTGACTGTGGCAAAAGGTGAGCATAAGCCTGTAGCTTCATGTAGAGCCTGCTGCTTGGCACAGGAATTTCACAGCAATACATATTCAGAATTACATTGTTCCTTATTTACTTAAAATTCCCCACGTGTAATACAACCTCCTGCACGCTAGCGCCTACTAAATCAACACTAGTCGAGTGTATCAGCAGGAGCACTGAGTTGCCAACATGGGGCAGGATATTCCAAGAGAAAAGTCAAGACACTTTCAATTCACTCCTTCCAGCAGAATCTAAGTTTGTTCTGCTTTAGGAAGCACTGTAAAGCTAACCTGATCCCATTTCGGAATTGCTTTACCCCAACCAGGAGTTTCAGTTATTCTGCCACTTTGATCGCAGATGTACCCAAAGTGCAGCACCCTGACCTCCACAACCCACATGACATGGTCTACCATACATAAATTTCGGAGTAACCTCCTCATAGTAAACATTTTTGCCAACAACATAATCCAGCTCAGTGACCCAGGAGCGCTATGTTAAAGAGGCCTTTCATAAATCAGGTCCTGCTCAGACAGCTATTGATCCAAGATTAACAACATATAGATCTATACATACCCATTCACTTGCTATGTATAAATACAGAACAAGCTGCTTCAGAAACGAGCTTTACAAATTGAATGTAAAAAGGCATGTGGAGCTTCAAAACGAAGTTCAGGTTTCTAAGTTCAGGATTTATTTCACCAAAGCTGCCAAAGAAGGTCACACCTCATTTAATATTTAAAGAAAAAAAAAATGTGATGCTTACCCAGAGATTTTTGAGGAAATACCAATTTTTAAGAGTGATTATAAGTTAACAGCAGGCACTCATTTCTATTTGTTGACTTTCCTCATCTTATAATTAAATAACCTTTAATCAAGCCCTCAACAGCACCCATCCAATCACAGATGAGGTTCTCCAGACTCCTATGTGCACAGGACCACTTTCACGTCTTATAGCAAGAATTATGAAGCTCTACGTCACATGTCATGTTTCAGCTTCTACACTACACGAAATCTTATTTTGAAAGTGGTAACACGGCAGAAACTTCTGATCATGCTATGATACCCATCAAGGCTGTTAACAAGTCTGCTACCAAAAGGCTGCAGAACATAAGCATTGGTATTGGGGGGGGGGGGGGAGTACAATACATTACTCTCAAAACAAGAGAAGCCATCTCTAGTCAGGGTTTGTCCTTTAACTTAAGTCATAAATAATCAGATAGATGCAAAGAAGTTGCAAAGTTGCAGCTTGGGATTTAGACTGAATACAAATATAAAAACATACAGCTATTGTACAGCTGGTTCTAATTAAAGAACACATTGACTGAATCTGTCATTCTTAGGTGTCATCAGTAATCGTATAATCCTGTAATGAGGTCTTTTTTAGGCTGAACTAGTATCTGGAACTACTTCAGAGTGATCCACATTTTAAATGCAAGCTGTCTAGTTGGAAAGAATAAAAAACACTAACAACAAAAAAATGTTACCCACTCCAAAACAGCACTAAACAAGTTACTACACAAGTATCCAAAAAGCATTTTATAAAACATCATCTGAAGTCTTTTTCAGATAAATTCATAAAAAAATCACTTCAGTTGTCTTAAATGCAAATGCAGGTAAACATTTTCAAATTGAAGTTAAAGCTGCTACCAGAAAAATAAATAAAAAGGAGAGGGGAGGAAAAACAAACAAAAAAAGAACAGCAACTCATGCAACGTGCTGGTGACCTATGAAGCACAATTTCTTTCTGCTTCCTCCTACCTGCTCCGCACAGATGTAGAAGCAGCAGCAGGCCAGCTCTCTGCTGCAGCATCAGGGTCAGGTAAGGATTGCAGCAGAGGAGAAGGAAGAAGAGGAGACTGCCATTGCATTCAGGGAGTTCTTTGCCATTTTTCTTTCCTCCAAGCCATTACTAAAAATTACGCAGCTAATCAGCTCTACTCTACCACCCCAATCTCAATTAATGATGCAAAAAGAGGCATGATACTCCTTTCAGCATCACAAAACAGTCACCTACAAAGAGACAAGGAGAAAGGAGATACTGACAAGGACTACCAGCACATGACACTCTGAGAATTATCCACATCGTGAAGCCAGCTACCGTATTATTCCTTATAGAACCTGTACTTTTTAATTGTAACAAGGAAGGGAACTGAAACTTGCCCATGCTTTAAACACAGACAGATAAGAAGATGTTACAATAACTTCAGAGCTATACCAGAAGACCTGAAGGGAGCAAGAGTAGTGCACGGGAACCTGAAACTGACGAAGCGCCTGCACACTGTGACAGCCCACAGCCAGCTTAAGATCAGATGCTAAAAGGCAACTGTCATGACAGCACCAAGCACCACCAAGGCCAGCAGCACGAGGACGACACCCCCAGCAGGACTGCCCAGCTTTACCCTCCCACAGAAGTTCTGAGCACTCAAAGCCCGGTGACTCCGGAGCATCCCCCAGCACAGAAAGGCAGCAGGCGCTACCGGCAGTGCACCTGGGGAGGGCTGCACTGAGCACACCGCTGCTGAAGGGACGGGTAACTCCCGGCGCCCAGGGGCAGCGGGATGAAGGGGAGCTTTGGGGCCAGAGAGCACCGGTTCGGGCATCCCTCCCGCAGCCCGGCTCCAGGGGCTCGGCCCACGCTCCCCAACCTGCCCCGAACTGCCGCCGTACCCCCGAGCTCCGAGGCCGGGATCACCTCCCGCTCCCCCCCCCCCGCTCCCGGGGCAGCGCCCGGAGCCCGCAGGACTGGCCGAACCCCCCCGGCGCCGCCACTCACCTCCGCGGGACCGCGGCGGCGGGGGAGGAGCCTCCTCGGGGCGCCGCAGCGGCTCCCCCTGCTGCCGGCTGCCCGACCCCTGCTCCCTGCTACCGCGGCCAGGCCGCGCCGAGGCGGCAGCCCCCCACGGCTGCGCTGCCCCCCCGCGGGCCGCTCCTCCCCCCGGCCGCCGCGCCCGGCCGCGCCTCACCTAAGCCGCCATTTTGTTTCGCCCCGTTGTGCCTGACGTGAGTCCGACATGACACTGATTGCAGCCCAATGGAGGCTCATTAAAACCTCACCTACCCCCCGCGCCCCGCCCACCGGCGCCCGCCATTGGGCCGCGCCGCGCACGCCGCGCCGCGATCATAGGCGGCGGATCGATGTCAATCAATCGAGCCCGTCCCGCCCAGCAACTAACCGGCCTCCCCCATTGGAAGACGGGGCGTGTCAATCAACGGGCACGCCCCTTCCCTCCACGCGCGGCCCCGCCCACTCCCGAGAAAGGGCGGTGCCGGAGGCTGCCATTGGCCGCCAGCGCCGCCACACAGCCGCCCGGCCCGCCTCACTGCTGGGACTCGCACGCCAGCGATTAGGCAGCGGCCGCCGGCGGAGGAGGGAGCTCTCGCAAGCCCGCCCTCCCGTTGGCTGGCGCCGCCGTCCATCTAGCTCCCCCCGGCTCCGCTCCCCTCCCCCACCCGTCGCCGCCCCACCCGCTCGTGCCGCTGAAGTTCGGGAGCGAGACAGCGGCGGCGGCCGCCTTGAGCAGCCCGGCACAGGGCGTGCGGGCGGGCGCGCGACACACACTGCTCAGCAGCCCTCAATACTCAGAGTCACGCGCGCGCCGCGGTTGCCGCCGGCCGCGCGGGCGGGAGAGGCGTGCTCGCAGCGCAAGCCGCCCGAGGTGCCAGGCGCTGGCAGCCTCTTATCGCGCACACGCACGCCCCGCACCGCCGAGGGAGGGAGGGGAGGGGGGGAAACGGGAATGGCGACAATGACTGCCGGCTGCACGGCAAGTTTCGCCATGCGAGGCGCGGGGACTCCTCTGTCAGCCCGCCTGCCGAGGAACAATCGCCGCCCGGGAGCGAGCGGGGGGCAGCATGCAGCACAAAAACCCCTGCCTCCCTCCCTGCCTCCCCCCGCCGCTCCGTTCCCCCTCTCCCCAGCCCAGCCATCACCTCCTGCTGCTGCTCCCCCTCCCCTGCAAAACGCAGAGCGTTGCAATGCATTTACCCAGCGCAAGTGTCTGCAAACACGTGCATCAGCCCCCAATGCAAAGGGAAAAAAAAAAGTGCGGAGCCTAGTGACAAGCCCCCTGCGCTGCGAGAGGGGAGGGAAACGGGATTATTATGGTAAATTGCAGCCTGTCACCCGACGCACAACAAACCCCATCGCATGCTCCCTATTATCCCCCACGTAAACTCCGGGGAGTCTGACCTCGGATGCAGGTTTCCCCCCTCTGCTCGCAATGACCTCCTTTCTCTGCCCGTGTGTGTTTCTGCAGCAGCGTTTCCTGCGGAATGTGCTGCCCCTGAAACGCGATCGCGGCTTCTCCCTCTCTCTCTCGCTCGCTCCTTCTCTGTCTCTCGCTCGCTCGCTCTCTCTCCTGGCTGCGAGCAGAGCCAGGAACACAACAACAACACAGCCTCCCCCCACCCCCTTCCCCAAACACACACACACGGAGGGGACCCAGCCAGGAGAGCCAGACAAGCCGGGGTGGGGGTGGAGGGAATCCCCAGCCAGCGGATTGATTGCACTAGTTACCTTCTCTAAGCCCCTTCGCGAGAGGGGGGGAAAAAAAGATGAATACAGAGAGAATACCTTGTCTCCCCTCCTCCTCCTCCGCGGGGCTCCTCTTCTCACTCCAAACCACTAAAAGGTGGACGGGCAGATCAGACGCAAGCCATCGGCTCGCGGCGGGGGAGGGGGGCCGCACGAACAATTAGCGTTAATTTTAGAAATTAAACCAGAAACCCACCCCGAACCTCCAGCCTCCCCGACGCTGAGCGGACGCAGATTGCGAGGACTGGTGCTAAGACACAGGACCTGATAACAGCTAATTGAAAGGTTAATCTACATAGGCTGTGACAGAAGAGGTCCCTCCCCACTTTTTTTATCTGCTGTTGGCAAGTGGGAAATTGAGCTCCCCCCACCTTTCTCCCTCAAAAAAAAAAAAAAAAAAAAAAAGGAGAGGGAGAGAAAGCGGGGGGAAACCAATAAAGTTGGGGGGAGGCGCGGCCCAGTGTCGGCGGCCGTTAGGGGCTGAGGGACGGGGTGGGAAGGCAGCCTGAGGGGAGCAGGCGCCCGGGGGGCCCCGGCGCCGGGCTCGGGGGTGCTGAGGGGCTTTCGTCCACCCTGGAGGGGTTAAAATGTCTCTGTTGGAGCACCAACGCTGGCAGATCCTTCCTCGAGGGCCTGGGCGATTCCTCAGTGCGGGGGAAGAGGGTTGTGTCGGGGGGGAACTGTAGTTAGGCTGTGGGATGAAAGGAAGGTGAACGATTTACAGATGTCCTCCCATCGAGTGTGTTGCAATGAGATATTATGAGGAAGATATTTTAAAGGACAAGGTGGTTAAGCACGCGGACTTAAAACTAGTTTCAACCTTTTCTCCATGCCATCTTGAGCCATGCTGCCAAAGGCCATGAAACATGTCGAAGTCTAAAATACCAAAGATGTTTTTTCTCAGTTATGGTTAGCAAATACCACTTCTCACTGAACTATGGAGTGACAAAATACCATAGGGTATGGCACCAGTCAAGAGAGGGAAAGGTGGTCCTACCTACATGTTTATCTACTCAACTAAGCACCGGCTAGGTGCTAGGGGTGCTTCCCATCCTCCCAAACCCGAACCATGACCCATCTCAGGGGTTCCCAAGGCATCCTTTTCCATGTATTGTGGGTGACGTGCTGCATTTGGGTGCCTGTCCGCGAAGTTTTGTAAAATTAGTATGTCTGGTCCTGAAGAGGAAAAGATAGAGCTAAAGGAATTCATTTATTTTGAACCCACACAGAGGAAAAAAAAAATCCCTTTTAGAGTGGATGGAAAGTGACCTTCTACAATAAATCAAGGTCTTTCCTAGATCATGTATTGCACGTACACCAGTAAGAGAACAAAGTTCCCATAATAATAGATTAAGTATTTTGGTTTAGTGCAACTTTTTTTCAGTCAATTGCTGCAGATACTGTATGAGGAAGCTCTTTGGTGATGTTTCAGAGCACTGTAAAATTGAATGACCTACCTACAGAAATCACCAGGTGAAAATGTTATTCTGGCTTATGCCTATGATACCATACCTGTTGACTGAAGATTTAGTCTTTTAATGGCCAGAAGCAGTCTTTTAAATATACAGCAGGAAACTAAAATGTGCAGTGACCTAATATTTATTGGAGAATCCTTCAAGGTTCATGTATTACGCAGACTTGGCTGTGATTGAAAATAGTTTTAAAATTATTGGAAACAATATAAATCATTACAGCACAATTTGCAGCAACACTATTCTGAATGTTGTGTCAACATTTCCATTATGGACTTATTTTTTTCCGGGAAATTTACAACTTGGTTAGTGGTAAAAGAGAAAAATAATCTCTTGAAACTGAAACTTGGCATGGCATGTCCCAGTTCAGGAAACAAAACACTGGAGAAAACTTGACAATCTGTTTGGCCATTTCTAAATTATGAGTGTGCTGAAGGCATAAGAATAGCACAGAGAAAAATCATAAAAGTCTCTATTTTAAATATGTTACAGTATCACAGTATCACAGATTTCTAGGTTGGAAGAGACCTCAAGATCATCGAGTCCAACCTCCGACCTAACACTAAGTACTCCACTAAACCATATCGCTAAGCTCTACATCTAAACGTCTTTTAAAGACCTCCAGGGATGGTGACTCAACCACCTCCCTGGGCAGCCCGTTCCAATGCTTAATAACCCTTTCGGTAAAGAAGTACTTCCTAACATCCAACCTAAAACTCCCCTGTCGCAACTTTAACCCATTCCCCCTCGTCCTGTCACCAGGCACGTAGGAGAACAGACCAACCCCCACCTCTTTACAGCCTCCTTTAAGGTAACTGTAGAGAGCGATAAGGTCGCCCCTGAGCCTCCTCTTCTCCAGGCTGAACAAGCCCAGCTCCCTCAGCCGCTCCTCGTAAGACTTGTTCTCCAGACCCCTCACCAGCTTGGTCGCCCTTCTCTGGACTCGCTCGAGCACGTCCATGTCCTTCCTGTAGCGAGGGGCCCAAAACTGAACACAGTACTCGAGGTGCGGCCTCACCAGAGCCGAGTACAGGGGCACAATCACCTCCCTAGACCTGCTGGCCACACTGCTGCTTATACAAGCCAGGATGCTGTTGGCCTTCTTGGCCACCTGAGCACACTGCTGGCTCATATTCAGCCGACTATCAACCAATACTCCCAGGTCCCTCTCGGCCAGGCAGCTTTCCAGCCACTCATCTCCCAGCCTGTAGCTCTGCTTGGGGTTGTTGCGCCCCAGGTGCAGGACCCGGCACTTGGCCTTGTTGAACTTCATGCAGTTGACCTCAGCCCATCGGTCCAGCCTATCCAGATCCTCCTGCAGAGCCTTCCTTCCCTCGAGCAGATTGACACACGCACTTAGCTTGGTGTCATCTGCAAACTTACTGAGGGTGCACTCGATCCCCTCATCCAGGTCATCGACAAAGATATTGAAGAGGACCGGCCCCAGCACTGAGCCCTGGGGGACTCCACTAGTAACCGGCCTCCAACTGGATTTGGCTCCATTCACCACAACTCTCTGGGCCCGGCCATCCAGCCAGTTTCTAACCCAACAAAGCGTACGCCAGTCCAAGCCCCGAGCAGCCAGTTTCTTGAGGAGAATGTTGTGGGGAACGGTGTCAAAAGCCTTACTGAGGTCAAGGTAAACCACATCCACAGCCTTTCCCTCATCCACCAAGCGCGTCACTTGGTCATAGAAGGAGATCAGGTTCGTCAAGCAGGACCTGCCTTTCATAAACCCATGCTGACTGGGCCTGATCGCCTGCTTGCCCTGCAAGTGCCGCGTGATGACCCTCAAGATAATCTGCTCCATGAGCTTTCCTGGCACTGAGGTCAAACTGACAGGCCTATAGTTCCCTGGGTCTGCCCTCCGGCCCTTCTTATAGATGGGCGTCACATTGGCTAGCTGCCAGTCAACTGGGACCTCCCCTGATAGCCAGGACTGCCGATAAATGATGGAAAGCGGCTCGGCCAGCTCCTCCGCCAGTTCTTTCAGTACCCTCGGGTGCATCCCATCTGGCCCCATCGACTTGCGCACATCCAAGCTCCGTAGCAGGTCGCCAACCATTTCCTCATGGATAGCGAAGGCCACATCCTGCTCCCCATCCCCTTCCACCAGCTCAAGGCACTGGGTATCCAGAGAACAACCGGTATTGCCGCTAAAGACTGAGGCAAAGGCGGCATTAAGCACCTCAGCCTTTTCCTCATCCTTAGTAACTAGGTTTCCCCTCGCATCCAGTAAAGGATGGAGATTCTCCTTAGTCCTCCGTTTCGCGCTGATATATTTGTAAAAGGATTTTTTGTTGTCTTTAACGGCAGTAGCCAGGTTGAGCTCCAGATGAGCTTTGGCCTTTCTAATTTTCTCCCTGCACAGCCTCGCTACATCCTTGTAGTCCTCCTCAGTGGCCCGCCCTTTTTTCCAAAGATTATAAACCCTCTTTTTTCTGCTAAGCACAAGCCGCAACTCTCTGTTGAGCCAGGCCGGTCTTCTTCCACGCCGGCTCGTCTTTGGACACGTGGGGACGGACCGCTCCTGTGCCATTAAGATTTCCTTCTTGAGGAGCGCCCAGCCTTCCTGGACTCCTCTGCCCTTCAGAACCGCCTCCCAAGGGACTCGGCCAACCAGCGTCCTGAGCAGCTCAAAGTCAGCCCTCCGGAAGTCCAATACAGCAGTTTTACTGGTCCCCTTCCTGGCCTCACCAAGAATAGAGAACTCTACCATTTCGTGGTCACTCTGCCCAAGACAGTTTCCGACCACCACATCTCCCACCAGTCCTTCTCTGTTTGTGAAGAGAAGGTCTAGCGGGGCACCACCCCTGGTAGGTTCACTGACCAGCTGCGTCAGGAAGCTATCTCCCACACTCTCCAGAAACCTCCTAGACTGCTTTCTCTGTGCCGTGTTGTGTTTCCAGGATATGTCCGGGAAGTTGAAGTCCCCCACGAGGACAAGCGCCGACGATTTTGCAACTTCTGTCAGTTGCCTATAAAACTCCTCATCCGTCTCCTCATCCTGGTTCGGCGGTCTATAACAGACCCCGACCAGGAAGCTAGCCTTGCCGGCCTTCCCGCGGATCCTAACCCACAGGGATTCAACCTTATCATTCCCAGCCTGGAGTTCCACAACATCGAAAGATTCTCTAATGTAGAGAGCCACGCCACCACCCCCTCTGTGCTGCCTGTCCCTCCTGAAGAGCCGATAGCCAGGCATTGCAGCACTCCAGTCGTGGGAGCGGCCCCACCACGTCTCCGTGATGGCAACCAAGTCATAGCCTGCCTGCTGCACAATGGCTTCCAGCTCCTCCTGTTTGTTACCCATGCTGCGTGCATTAGTGTAGATGCACTTCAGCTGGGCCATCGCCTTCTTCCCCGGCCTAGCCATTGTTTCCCCCGGCACAGCTCCAACAAGCCTTGTTTGAGCCCCGTCCCCCTTCTTACCTAGTTTAAAGCGCTCTCTATGAGCCCCGCCAGCTCCTGGCCTAGGATCCGTTTTCCCCTTGGAGATAGGGACCCCTCTGGGGCCATCAGGCTGGGTGCCGAGTAAAGCTCCCCATGGTGAAAAAACCCAAAATTTCTGTGCTGGCACCAACCTCTGAGCCACCTATTAACCACGCGAGCTTTCCGTGTCCTCTCCGTGCCTCTCCCTTCCCCCATAGGGATAGACGAAAACACCACCTGCCCTCCCGCTCCCTCCACCAATTGTCCCAGCCCCCTATAGTCCTGTTTGATAACCTTGAGGCTTCTCTTTTCAACATCGTCACTGCCAGCGTGGACTATCAAAAGCGGGTAATAGTCAGAGGGGCGAACCAGGTTTGGAAGCTTCCTGGTAATGTCTCTGACCCTGGCCCCAGGGAGGCAGCAGACTTCCCTATGTGTGGGGTCAGGCCAACAAATAGGGCCCTCCGTTCCCCTGAGGAGGGAGTCGCCCACAACAATCACCCTTATTTCTTTCTTGGTGGAGGCAGTCCTGAGGCGTGGAGTCAACTTCCTCACCTCAGGCATCCTCCTGGGTAGGCTTCCTACCTCATCCTCACCTCACCCATGTTCATTCTTTCTTCTTAATTCCTTTTTCTAAAAAAAAACAAACAAACAAAAAAAACTTTATAGGACACAATACCTATGTTATAGGTATTGTGTTCCAGATTTTAACATATTCAAGAATCTTTTGTGTGAAGAGAAACTCCCATGGATCTTAACATTTACAGGTGTACCTAATACTATGAAAAGTAGAGAAGTTAAGCGCATGAACATGAGCACATCTTTATGGATGAATCGTTCTCCAATGAACTTAGATCTGTTACCACTGTCAATTTTACTATTTCCCAAAATAATGATTTTAAAAGAATTGCATCATATGAATTTAGAGCAGTTCAATGTGATAAACAAGTGGAACTCTGAAACAATGCGTATTACCCAGGCAAGCCATACGTGCCAGAAACACTTTGGATCTAACCAAGCATGTCTAATAAATTGGGTGCATTGTGATTTGTGATCTAGACAAGAAGTTTTTCAGTTTTAAATAAAAAATGCTTTGTATTTACACACAATAAACTACATTAAAAATATCCATTGAAAAGTTATAAACCCATCAAGGAAATCAGTGTAAGCAATAAAATTCACACTTTAGCATGTCTTCTACTGTAAGACTTTGGGGGATTTACTCCCCTATATACACTATGAAACTAATGAGGTACAATGGCTGTTAATGCCCCAGAGCAGTAAGAGATGTCTATACACCTACACATCAAATATACGTGACAAATCTGCTAAAAAGTTGTCCCTAATATTAAAGAAAAAAGTCTCTAAAATCAAAGACACCCTCACCTGCTTTTAGTAAGAAGTTCTATGGCCCAGATCACTGTGTTCTGTGTATTTCCTTGCCTTAATTACAGCGTAAATATCCTTAATGTTTTTTTCATACAGAAAAGTATATTTGGTTGCACATCTGTATTGTAGTATATGCAGTAACCATATCCTTACTTTCAACTGTCCTTAGAATTATTCCAAAAACGCATGTACAGTTGCTATTTTTGGATCACATGCAAGAGAAAGGAAGAAGTAAAGGAATGAGCATGGTCTGAGCTAAATTCAATTCTCAAAAATTCTCAAAAATCAAAATCTATATCAAAATATATCTATTGATATGTGTATAGTAGTGGTGTAAGACAAGATTTAGACTTAGATGAAGCCCAGCCATATGCAGGCCAAATTCATTGCTATACAATAAAGAACACTAAATTAGAGTTTGAACTATTGTTTGAAATCAGCAAGAACATTATTTTGCCTCACATTACTGCCATATACAAAGATTTGCCTGTGAGGGCTTCAATCGCTGGTAGAGTTTCATTACAATCAGTGAGGTTGTAACATGTTTAGAAACAATTATATAGTTGTCTGTTTTGGTATAGCGACAGTCCCCTATGTATCTTTTAAGATGCTATAGGGTGAAGTCTTGACCTACATCATTGTTAGTGGAAAATCTTCCTCCGACTTTACTAGAGACAGGATGTTTCTTTTATTATTATAGTACATATCCACATATGTGAGTACAGTCACCTGGAAATTGCCTTCCCTGGCTTAGGTTGTGGAGAGAAGTGACCTGTGGGAGAAAAGTCATCCTAAGAATGCAGTGAGCTTCTTCCCTGCCTCTACAGTCACCTCGAGCGTGTCCCTAATGCATACCTATACCACCTCCTCTGCTTAGCTCACCTGCCACCAATTCAGCACCTTCCCAGTATCTCTAACCTTCAACTTCACATTTGTTCTGGACTAGAACAGTCTTTCTTTTTTTTTTTTTTTTTTCCTTTTTCCCCAATTAGGGTATTTTTTACAGCCTTTTATATTGTAATTTAACCTGAAAGATTAATCCATGTAACTAAGTCTACCCCACAAAATGCAAATTGCATGTTTTTTGGTTTAAGTATGAGGATATGCATTACTGCACACAACAGAGCATCACTGCCCAATTTAAACACTATTGACAAACACTACTATAGATTATACAAATATATACACGCATGTAGTTATACACACACAAAGTGAATAACCTGTGGGCATATTTTCTGATCATTTGTTGTCTCATCTATTACATTTACTAAAAGTGAATAATAATATAAAATAGTCTCTTGATGCCATCTTATTGATTTGGGGACATTTTAATTCCTGAAACTAACAGTTTATAAGGTAAATGCTATAATAGTCTCAACTCAGGAGTTGCAGTTGGTATGATACTGTAATTTGGAAATAAGTGTTTGTGGTAGATCAACTGTCATCCCACAGGGACAGAGACAGTGACTTTTTGTAATAAATCCCACATGTTCCATTCTACTCTGGCAAATATTCCACGCTGCCAGATCAAAGTACTTTACAACCCTCAATTAATTAGTTCCTATAAGAGCTCTGTTAGGTGAATGTGTATTATTTTTTCCTGTTCTCCAATCAGGGATACAAAGCATAGAGCACAGCCATTAGAAGAAGGTGCTAGTGTAAGGAAGCATCTGTCTGCCTGAGTTGCAAGGACCCTGCTCTAGCCACAGGAGATCCAGTCACAGAGTTAGCTGTAATAGTCCAGGAGAAGAAACTTGCTTGCTAATGTATATTTGAACCCCTAGCCAGGACCACGTCTTTTTGCTGCATTAACTACTCTACATGTAAGAGCCAAAAGGACAGAGAGAATTTAAGAGTACAATGGAACAAGGCTAAAAGCAAAGCAGAAAAAAACAGATGGTCCTTATATGTGACAGTGTCCTGTGCGATCATGTCTTTCACATACACAGCATCTCAGCACTACATACAGAGAATCTATTTATAACCATGATAAAGAATTAGTAAGTGATTAATAGATGTTTTAATAGGTGGAAATCAATTGTTAGAGTCCAACGCATCTGCTTTTTTTTTTTATGATGATAGCTTATCATCATCTGAAACACTTCCTACCAATATATTTAAACTCTACAGTCCCTACCTGCTAATCTTGCATTAAA